>NW_017731436.1:1312544-1395835 GCF_001890085.2 Hipposideros armiger
CCCGCGGTCGGGAAGGAACATTCCTGGCTCCCCCCGCCTGCTCCCGCTCCTCCCCCGCCGCGTGTTTTCCGCCCCAGTAAAGATCGTGCCACACAAATACGCCTCGGATGCCCTTTGCCGAGCGGGCGGGAGGGCGTCGAGCGCAGGGCGCGAGCGGGCCATTTCCAGGGAGCGTCTCCGGAGCCACTAAAAGTCCTGTTTGCTCCCCAAAGTGGAAGGTGTGGGGGCGGGGGCGGGCCAAGGGCCGCTTCCCACTGCTACACACGCTCGAATAGTTGTCAGTAAAATCAAACTGACGTCAGCCCCGGGGAAAAAGATAGGTCTCTTTTGTTCTCCCGTTCCCCCCGCACCCCCCCCCGCGCCTCTCCTGCGATCAAAGGCAAAAAAACATTTTTTGGATTTGGGGGGAAAGACAAAAAAGGAAAAAAAAATTACAATGCAAAGAGATAGCTTCCATTAGAGCGCTGGCCCGGACGATGGGAATGTGTAATGAATGCATCGAGCCTTTTGATCACCCTCGCTCGGCTGGGTTCAGTAGTGCCGGAAGGTTAGCTGCATATCCTGTGGCTGATCTGAAATTCGATCAGCAGAGGGGGCAAAGAAAAGAAAAGCATTTTAATGGGAATCAATAGAGGATCATAGGTCCTGGAAGGAAATACATGTTGATTAAAAATGCCACAAGATTAAAAAATGTTCACGACTGGTTTAAAAGAGAGAGAGAGAGAGAGAGGGAGGGAGGGAGGGAGGGAGGGAGAGAGAGAGAGAAAAGGGGGAAAAAAACCCTTAGCAATCTATTTTCTGTGTGTGTTGCTGCCAGAGAGGCAGTCAGCAGACCAACAGTTTGTGTAATGCTTCAAGCTACAGCGGGCAAATTTAAAGCTGTATGCTCAGAACAACATAATAAATACTTACTGAAAATGCATTTCTATTTCTAATTGGGGCTCTCTCATGCATTATACAAAACACCTAGGGCTGCGGTGGAGAGGCACAAGGGGACAAATAAGATGTACTATGACTCAAGTTCTTAAAACTAAACGCTTCGTCTTTTAACACTTGAGAACAAAAACATATGCATCTACTTTAAAAAACATCAACAATTAAACTTACAGCTTTAAAAAATACCACAGACTTAGATTGAAACTTTTAAAAAGATGTGATATAAAGAAACACAACCTGATACCTGTGCATGTGAGGGGAAGGGTAGGGTGGGGAGTTAGTGGTAGATAGCATATTGATTGGGTTACAGAGTGGAAAGTTATTGCCCTGAAGGTAGAGAAAGTGATCAACAAAGTGATAAAAACGGTTGGGAGTTATATGGCTGGCTACCTACTACAGTGGGAATGGGGCAAAGTCCTTTTAAAACCCACTCTTTAACCCCAAAATACAAGTATACACCTTGTCTGCAGGGCCTTTTGGGGAGGACTCAACAGCATTCAAATGTTTACACGTTTAACAAAGTTCCTTCATTACCCTGAGGGAACTCAGGTAGCAAGGGTGGTAGAACCTCCCTTTCAATAGCCCTTTAGAGGCGCTTTGGTAGGTGCCTGTATCCTAGTCCTCACCCATTACCCCTGTCTTCCTTATCCTAACCTTTCCTTTCAACCTGTCTGAAGAATATAAAAAAGAGCAAGGAGGTTTTTCAGGGCAGTTTCCCTTGGGCATTTCCAATATTTAATTTCAGTAGTTTGGATCAAGCAGGATCTGTCAAAACTGAGAGTTCCTTATTCAACAACAACTCCCCTCTCTGCAATGTTTTCTGGTTCTGCTAGATTATAAAATCCTCAAAGAAGGGGATTTATCTGTCTCATTCGTATTTCCAACAGTGCTCCTGGGAACAAAACCTTGCACCTAGGAAGTACAGGCAGATGACTGAGTGCTTCCTGTTAATAGTGGCAGATTGCACATTGATCATGCTCTGAAATCCACTGGGAGAGTCAGACTATTGACTTTCCTTCTCTGAGCTTCAGGTTCCTCATCTGTAAGGTGAGGAATGCTTATACCTACCTACCAGGGCTTTTGTGAATGGAATAAGTTATGTAAAGCACATTGTGTAATATCCGGGGAGATTTAGACATTTTTTCCTTCTCCAAAGATTGCTTCCACCCAGGAGCTATGCCTCCTTTCTTCACACTGTTGTGTAGTTCTGCCTTGAATCTAGGCTGCAGCTGCAGTGACTCTGTATGGCTTTCAAGGCTAGATCATAAGAGTCTTGCTGCTTTTATACCTGGTCTCATGGAATGCTCCCTCTTGGGACTCTCTCAGAATCCAGCTGCATTCTTTGAGAAGCATGAGGAGGCCAGGTCACCCATAGTGTACAGCTTGAAATCATGCCATTGCTTCTAGCAATGAGCTTCCAGCTAACAGGTAACACCCACGGCCAGCCAAGTGAATTGGCCATCATGGGCGTCCCAGTCCTTTTGAACCTTTTGATGACTCCAACCCTAGCTGCTGACTGTAATTGCATGAAAGACCCCAAACAAGAAGGGGCTAGCTGAGCTTAGTCAACCCACACAACCATGAGAGATAACAAATAAGTACATAAAATAAGCAAATGCTAGCTTTATCAATGTCTTAAATTTATAGTTGGTACTAAACCTGTTAGTTGAATAAACATAAATGAAATAAGCTAGCTGCTTGGCAGGTCTTCCTTGCCCCTTTCCTCCTGCCCCTGGGTAATTCTTCACTACCCCCAGTTCCTTGTTAGCCCTTATTCCTGAAAGCTACTAAGCTGAGTGCTGGTAACACCAAGACAGAATTTTGTAAGCGCTTTCCTCTGGGGCCTTAGAGTTCAGCTGGGAAGAGAACACATTTTGCAAGAAGGAGAAGTCATTTATACACTGTTAGGTCCTGGCATAGCAATGAGCATTGAACCATCTGTTGTTAAATGAAAATATTATTTCTTTTCTATAACATGCACTTAGGAGGGGGGAAGCTATCTAGGGTTTGAGCTGGCCTTTGCTCCTAAGGATTTTTTTCTTCCTCAGCTTCTTTCTGGTGTAGTTCCACCTTTCCCAGGATTTTCAAAATGTTAGAGTTCAGGAGGATACGTTGCTACCAGTTTAGGAGCCACGAACATGAGTAGATCTAGCATCTTTGTTTATTTTAGGTATCTATAATACTGAACGAGCACTTGTGACTATGCATTCTGCCGTGTGTAATACAGTCAGTGCCCCTCGGTCACTGTTGAGACAATGGTTTTCATGTATAAGGAATGCAGCTTGGGCCTGGCCCCCTTTTCTCTGGAACCGGCTACATCTACCATGTGCTTCATTTCCCAGGGCCAGAGTGGTTACCAGAGGCTTCCCTCCCATCACAGGAATTCTACAGGAGGGTATGAAGGAGGGGAAGGTGTGGGACGGGAAGGGGAGGTCTGGGCAGGAAATCAGTTGAGGCTCACAAGTATAAGTAACGTACAACTTAATTTGGACTGAAATGTTTTTTTTGTGTGTGATTTTTCCTATAATTTACTATAAAAAGTTTAAATAGATCTTTATTTATTTTTATTCTTATAAAAAGCTTTTCTGGTCTGGTTGATATATATACACATAATGAGGCCCATGAAAAACGTTTTTCAAGAGCCAACGGGTCAGCTACTACTCTTCACAGCTCTTTCAGATCCTTCACAAATGGTGTTCTAAATATGATAGTTACCACAACCTGCTGGGATGGAAATTGCTTTCCGGAATGCACCAGTTGGGAAGTGTAATATCTTCTCATAAGGTGCTGGCCAAAGTTGCATCCTACCCCTTACTGCCATCTCTGGCTTGTCTGGCATCATTTTCACAGTGGCTTATGCTTCATTTCCATCAGATGGACGGGGCCCCATTCAGTGTCTTTGGGGTTGACCTTGGCTCTTGAAATGTGGCCCTTTTCATAAGCTTGGAAAGAGTGTATTGTTCATTTAGTTCATTCATTCATTCATTCATTCATTCATTCAACACACCTGTATTTTTTGTCTGTTGTGGACCAAACACTATATTAGGGGCTGGGTTATAATTGAGCAAGACACAGTTGTAGCCTTCCACCAGCTTCCAGGCTTGTTGGAAAGATCTTTAGGTCAGTAGGTCTTTTTTTATTTTTTATTTTAATTTTTTAATTTTTTTATTGTTAGTTTCAGGTGTACAGAACAATGCAATAGTTATCCTTTTCACCCTCACAAAGTAACAACCCCCCCTCTCCCCATCTGTTGCCCTCCCACCCTGATATCATGCTTATCTATTACAATTCCATTGACTCCATTCCCACTCTCTACTCCATGTCCCGTGACTATATGTATATATAATTATAGTTGACATACAATATTATTCAACATCAGCTTCAGAAATACAGTGCGATGGTCAGTCCTCTACTCCGACTATGAAGTGGTCTCCCCCACAAGACATGAGTCCATCTGGCCCCCTAAGAAATATTTACAACATTATCAATTATATTCCCCAGACTGTCTTTTTCCTTCCGTGAGGCCATATTGTGATTACCAATTTGTGTTGTCTCATCCCTTCCCCTTCTCCTTCATCCCCACCCCCTCCCAGCTAACAACCCTCAGTTCTTCCTCTGTGTCTCTGAGATTATCTCCATCCACATCTCCCATCCATTCAGATCCTTAGAGTCCACGTATAAGTGAGATCATATGATATTTGTCTTTCTCTGACTGACTTATTTCACTTAGCATAATGTTCTCTAGTTCCACCCATATTGTTGCAAAGGGTACTATTTCCTTCTTCTTTATAGCTGAGTAATACTCCATTGTGTAAATGTACCAAAGTTTCTTAATCCAGTCATCTACCGATGGGCATTTTGGTTGTTTCCAAGTCTTAGCTATTGTGAATAGTGCCCCAATGAACATAGGGGTACATATATTTTTTCGGATTAATGTCTTGGGTTTTTTTGGATAAATACCTAACAGTGGGATTGCTGGGTCATAAGGTAGTTCCATTTCCAGATTTTTACGATACCTCCATACTGATTTCCATAATGGCTGCACCAGTCTGCAGTCCTACCAGCAGTGCACCAGGGTTCCCTTTTCCCCACAACCTCGCCAACATTTGTTGTTTGTTGATTTATTGATGATAGCCATTCTGTAGGTCGGTAGGTCTTAATCAGATACATGCCGATAGCCAAACAGGAGTGTTTTGAAAACGCCAAGAACAGCAACCAGGGAATGGAGAAGGGGGAAGCTTCAGAGTGCCTGACCTAGGAAAATGGCTGGGAAAAAGTCAGGTGAAGGCTGGGACACAGGGAAACACTTTTAGAAAGGAGGCTGGAAACTCAACTATTTGAGATGTTCCATGGAAGTTACTAATTTTGCCCTGGGGTCTGTAAAGACATCTCTAGACATGAAGATGTTTAAGCTAGTTCTGACATTAAAAGAAAAAAAAATTGAACAGTGATTAAGGTAAGACATCATCACTCTGTCACCTTTGAAGCTATGAGCTGTTTTTTCAGACTAAATGTGCCCACTTTCGCTAACGTGTCTCAGCAATGGCTTCTTTTGAACGTGACTGACCCTCCTAAACAGAGTTTGATCTGAATTAATGGTCGTAGTTGACATTTTGGAAAAGCGATTTTTTTCTTCTACTCTTATGGTTATTATACCTCAATGTCACTGTTGATGTTGATCATGTCCTAGAATATTAGTTGCTGTTTTTCATACCTACATTCTGAGATGTTTGTTTTGCAATGACCACCACTATCCATCTCCAATAACTCCCTGTTCTGTCTTTCCTCATCTCCTGGAATATCCCATTCTACTCTGTCTCTATGAATTTGACTACTCACATAGTCATTTTAAATTTTAAGCTCTTTGGCAGAATGGCTGTCAGACTTGAAATGGTGCGAGAGAAGGATTTTACAAAATGAATTGCTGAATTTTTAAAAAATACATTTAAGTGCACACAGATTTTTAATTTTCCATGAATATGTAATTTATGGCTGGCTATATCAACGTGTTTCAAGTCATCATCCATGGGTCAAAACTTTTAGCCTGATAAAGACTATTGAACAATTAGAATGGAATAAAGGTACTAGAAATTAAGTAATGAAATTCTATCTCTTCTGATTTGATTGGATCTCCTTCTATATGTAAAATTAAGAGTCCACCAGCTAAAATAATCTTATTCAACATTCCTAAGCACAACTTTGTTATTAGCTCCCTTAATGTATGAAAGAAGATGATTAATATTATGATGTATTTTTTATAATCACTTATTTTACACATTTCTGAAGATAATAAAAATAATATTTTATCTCAATCACAAATATCTGAGAAATTACACTTTGTATTCTAATGTATAAAATTTTCTTAATTTACATAGTAAAAGTGACTCTGAGAAATAAAGATCAAAGACTATAGCTTACATTGTCCCAAATCTTTGAAAAAAATATATTACACAGTAAGATTACAGGCATACACTTAGAATATAAATAATTTTATTACCAGGTTATCCATGTGAAAATTTAATTAATAAAAATTATATTATACATTGCAATAAAAATCATCACCATCATGGCAAAATTTAGGCTTTTACAGCTTTCTGTTTTCAATATGATGTCATCTTTGCCAGAATGATTTGAAAAAAGCCTTCACTCGTAGAACTAATTTCTTTATAGGAATTCCAGTTCTTAGGTTGCAATAAAGACAGGAGAACCTCATTAATTTTCACTTTGCTAATCCATAAACCCTATAATTTCCACAAACATTCCTCAGCAATATCATTTTACTTCACAGGAAACATTTTATAGCTGGGACCTCTAGGCAAATCTCAAATCACTAAGAATTCATTACTTTTGCGAAATATACTACAGGCCATTCACTAGCTGACTATCCTAAAGTATTATGACTCAACTACATTTATCTAAATAAACTAGTAAAACAAATATCATGATTGCAAATTCAGATATAAAAAAAATCACGTTTCCATACATTAAAATACATATTATGTGATATAGTGTTACAATTATGGCCCCAAATGAATTATACTTCCCTGTATTCATGTCCCTTTGCACCTTCAATCAAGACATGCAGTATTTTTTCCATCCTTTGATTATGGGCTGGCCTTTTGATTTGATTTGACCAACAGAATATGGCAGAAGTGACATTGGGTGTCCTCTGAGCGAGGCTTCTAGAGGCTTTGGAGACTCCACTTTTGCTGTCTCTTAACTCTGAGACTACCATACTGTGAATAAGCCCAAAATGGAAGACCCTCTGGTGAGAAAGTCCCAGCTGAGACCACCCAACCTGCCAGCTGAGCGTAGCCTAGGAAAGACCAGGAGAAGAACTCCCCAGCCAAGCCACAAAGTCATGAGAAATAAATAATTGTGGCTGTCTGAAACCACTAAGTTTGGGAGTGCTTTGTTGTGCAGTAATAAGTACCTGATACAAACATTGGTATCTGGCAGTGGGTGCAATTGTAGCAGATCCCTGAAACACGTGGCATTGGCTTTGGGACTGGGTGGCCAGTGGAGGCTGAAAGAGCAGCAAGGAGTTTGTTAGCAGAAGCTCGAAGGGCAGTGAGAAAGTTGTCACTGGAGGCTGGAAAGGAGTGACCCGTGTTGCATACGGGGCACAATGACACCACAGTAACTTGTAAGATAGAAAATGTGCCTCATGAACTTATGAACTTGACCGGGACAAAATGTTGAATGTGCCTATTGGCTCTCTCTCTTTTTTTAACCTGGGAAGAGCGAGAAATGGACCAAAGAATGAAATGTTTAGTTTATAATTAGAATTTGCAGAGGCTATAGGAGAGCCAGATTAGAAAATAAAACTATTTCACATTTCTAGTGTCTCCAGTCAGCAAAATGTTCTCAAAATAAGACATGGCCTCAAGGTAAATATTGAATCAAGGGTGTGGCCATAAGAGCTTTGTGAAGACTTCAGAAAAATTAAGGAGGTGACTAAGTAACTTGCAGCCAGACAAAATGGTTTCTAAGAATCCTTAAGGATATTACCTCATAGCAACTTAATGCCTCTAAAGAGATATGTCTTGAAAGGAATTATGGATGTGCTTTTTGGGCATAGAGAGAAACACTCTAAAATTCTTGGGAAATCTGAGGTATTGTATTCACGAGAGCACTGTCATCTTGAACTGAAAGGAGGAGAGAATTCAAAATGAAACAGAGGCCTCTGAGCTGCCAACTTTCTATGGGCAGAAAGAAGACTAAGAGACTTCTTAGCTATAAACATGGGCCATTTCTTGTTATAAAGAGGAGGTGGTGTTTCAGAAGGTAATGCCATGAGTCAAATGCTGATGGAACCACTCTTAAGGAGCACAAGTGGTCCCCAATAAAGGAACATTTCCTGTTTCCAGAAGAGGAGGTCTGAAACGTGCCCAGCTGCATTTCAGAATTGTTATGGACCAGTGACAGTTCTATGCCTTTTCTTCCCTTCCCCTTTTAAATGGGATTATCGATCTCAGCTATCTTATCCTATCTTTCCATTGTATATTAGGTATGTGGGGCAGAAAGTCGTCTTTTTAGGTCACAGATCTCTAGATGACGAGGAGCCCCAACAAAGAGCTGCACTTCAGTAGCCTCATGTGTCTGGACTTGATCTGCAGGAGATCACACAGGCTCTGAGCTGATGCTGGGGTTGGATGAGACTTTGGGGATTTCACATGTGTAGGAGACATCTGTCATAGGGCCAAAGGGAAGACGGTAATGCACAAGTGTGCACAACAATGGTCTCCAGTGAATCATGCCTTGTGCTCATGCCTCTTTGCAAAGTGACTTTGCTCCTCCTCCCATAAAGAAGTCTATTGCCTCACTCTGTGAATCGAGGCTGGCCTGCAGACTTCCTTTGACCTGTGGAATGTAGCAGATCCGACATGGTACAACTTCTGAGGCTAAGGCTTCAGAGGCTTTGGCGTCTCTGCTTTTGTTGTCTTGGACACCTGAGATCACCCTGCTGTGAAAAAGTCCAGCATAAAGACCATGACAGAGAGAGAGAGGCTCAGCTATCTCAGTCATCTCAGCTGAGCATAGGCTCCAGCTGGTCCACCAATGAATATGGTTGTACAAGTCGGCCCCAGTGAGAGTGGCAAGACCTGCCTGGCCAACCCACAGAATCATAAGAAATCATAAACTCATGTTGTTTTGAGCCACTAGGGTTTTTTTTTTTTTTTTTTTAGCTGAGCCATCCTGCCACTTGTTGGCAGCTCAGCTTGGGCTGTGAATCGAACTGGTGACCCTGTTGCTCAGAGCTCACACTCTTGAGTGAGCCACTCAGCCGTGCCACTAAGTGTGTGTTGGACAGTAATAGATAACTGATAATTAGAATTTAGATTGGTGCGACTAAAGGGTTTCCTTAATGATTTTGTTTGCTTGTAGTAGTTTTACAAACTCCTCTCTGGGTGGCTTGGGTGGGAGTGTGATTTCCTTGACTGCTGAAAGTTAAAACTGGGAGAAAGGGCCAAAGAAACACAGAGTGCTACCAGGCCCCATTCAGCTGCCTGGGAGCAGCTACTTTCATCTCAGAGGCCTGTTGGCACTACTAAATTACGCAAAGCCTTTACATTTAATTTACCTGAAGCAAATTCTAGCTCTAGCTCTTATTAATTTTGTTAAATTAATACATTTTATTTTTTAGAGCAGTTTTATGTTCACAGCAAAATTGAGCAGAGCACGGAGATTTCCCGTATACCCTGGGGCCTTACTCCGGCAGAGCCTCTTCTGCCATTTCTTACAATCGATGAACCTACATTGGCACCTTATTATCACCCAAAGTCCATGGTTTACATTAGGCTTCACACTTGATGTTGTACATTCTATGGGTTGTGACAAATGTGTAATATATGCATCCACCATGATAACATGATACAGAGTTACCGCTTCACTGTCAACCACCCATCTTTTTGCCATTTCCATGGTTTTGCTTCTCCCAGAATGTCATATAATTGGAAACATATAGTATATAACCTTTTCAGATTGGCTTCTTTCACTTAGCAATATGCATTTCTTATCATAGCTAGATGACTCATTCCTTTTTAGTGCTGAGTAATATTCCATTGTCTGTATGTACCATCGTTTATTTACCCGCTCACCTATTGAAGGACACCTTGGTTGCTTCCAAATTTTGGCAGTTAAGAATAAAGCTGCTATAAACATCTGTGTGGGTTTTTATGAGGACATGTTTTCACTTAACTTGGATGAATGCAAGGAGCATGATTGCCAAGTGGTATGGTAAGAGTACGTTTAATTTTATTAGAAATTGCCAAACTGTTTTCCAAAATGGCCATACCACTTTTGCATTTCCATCAGCATGAGCTCCACATTCTCACCAGAATTTCATGTTGTCAGCATCAGTTGTCAGTTTTGGATTTTGGCCATTCTAATAGGTGTGTAATGCTATCTAATTTTTGTTTTAATTTGCCTTTTCCTGATGACCTATTATGTGGAGCAACTTTTCATATACTGACTTGGCATCTGTATATCTTCTTTGGTGAGGTGTTTGCCTGTTTTTTTAAATTGGGTTATTCATTTTCTTATTGTTGAGTTTTAAGTGTTGTTTGTATATTTTGGATCAGCCCCTTATGAGATGTGTCTTTTGCAAATATTTTATCCCAGTCTGTGGCTTATTATCTCATTCTCTTGAGATTGTCTTTTACAGAGAAGAAAATTTTAATTTAATGAAGTCCAGCTTATCAGTTATTTCTTTCATGAGTCCTGCTTTTGATGTTGTATGTAAAAAGCCATTGCCATACCAAGATCATCTAGGTTTTGTCCTATGTTATCTTCTAATAGTTTGATAATTTTGCATTTTACATTTCAGGTCTATGATCCATTTTGAGTTGATTGTTGTGGAGGGTGTAAAGATGGTGTTTAGATTCTTTTGCCCAGTTGTTTGTTCCAGTACAATTTGTTGAAAAAAATTATCTTTGCTCCAATATATTCCTTTGCTCTTCTGTCAAAGATCAGTTGACTATATTTATGTGGGTTCATTTCTGGACTGTCTATTCTGCTCCATCAATCTACTTGTCTCTTGCTTCACCAATATCACACTATATTGATTACTGTAGCTTCATAGTCAGTCTTGAAGTCAAATAGTGTCAGTCCTCCAACTTTGTTCTTTTCTTTTAATATTGTGTTGGCTATTTTGGATCTTTTGCCTCTCCATATAAATTTTAGAATCAGTTTGTCAATATCCACAAATTAAGTTTCTGGGATTTTGATTGAGATTGCTTTGAATCTATAGATGAATTTGGAAAGAACTGATATCTTGACAATATTGAGTCTTTCTATCCATGAACTTGGACTATTTCTCCATTTATTTAGTTCTTTTTTTATTTTATTTGTCAGATTTTTGTAGTTTTCCTCATATAAATCTTATACAATTTTGTTTGATTTATACCTAAATATTTTATTTTTTGAGTGCTAATTAAATGGTATTGTGGTTTTAATTTTAAAATTCGCTTGTTCATTGTTGGTATATAGGAAAGCAATTGAGCAATTGATTTTTGTATATTAACTTTATATTCTGCAACCTTACTACAAGGGATTTTTAAAAAATTTTCTGCATAAAGGATCATGTCATCTGTGAACAAAGATAGCTTTATTTCTTCCTTCTCAATCTGTACACCTTTCATCTCCTTTTCTTGTCCTATTGCATTAGGTAGCACTTATAGCATGATGTTGAAAAGCAGTGGTGAGTTGGGACATTCTTGCCTTGTCTTGATCTTTGTGGGAAAGCTTTGAATTTTTCACCATTAAGTATAATGTTAGCTGTTATGTTTTTTTGTAGATATTCTTCATCAAGTTAACGAAGTTCCCCTCTATTCCTAGATTACTGAGGTTTTTTTTTTCGTGAATGGGTGTTGGATTTTGTCATCTGCATCTATTAATATGATCATGTGATTTTTCATTTTTAGCTGTTTGATGTGATGAATTATATAATTGATTTTCAAATGTTGAGCCAGGCTTGCATACCTGGGATAAATCCCACTTGGTTATGTTGTATAATTCTTTTTATATATTGTTGGATTTGATTTGATAATATTTTGTTGAGGATTTTACATGTATGTTCATGAGAGATATTGGTCTGTTTTTTTGTTTTTTTCTTGTAATATCTCTGTCTGATTTTGGCATTAGGGTAATACTGGCCCCATAGAAAGAGTTAGAAAGGATTACTTCTGCTTCTTTCTTTTGGAAGAGATTGTAGAGAAATGGTATAATTTATTCCTTCAATGTTTGGTAGAATTCACTGGTGACTGATCTTGCCTTGGTGCTTTCTGTTTTGGAAAGTCATTAATTACTGATTCAATTTCTTTAGTAGAGATAAGCCTATTTAGATTGTCTATTTATTCTTGTGTGAGTTTTGACAGATTGTGTCTTTTAGGGAATTGGTAATTTCATCTAGGTTATCAAATTTGTGGGCATAGAGTGTTCATAACATTCCTCTATTATCCTTGTGATGTCCATGGAATCTGTACGGATGTTCTCTCTTTCATTTCTGATATTAGTAATTTATATCTCTTCTCTTTTTTTTCTTAGCCTGGCTAGAGGCTTATTAATATTATTGATCTTTTCAAAGAACCATTTTTTTTGGTTTGTTATTTTTTTCTGTTGATTTTCTGTTTTCAGTTTCATTGATTTCTGCTCTAATTTTTATGGTTATTTTTTTCCTGCTTACTTTGGATTTAATTTGTTCTTCTTTTTCTAGTCTCCTTAGGTGGAAGCTTAGATTATTGATTTTAGGTCTTTTTTCTTTATAGTATATGCTTTCAATGCTATAAATGTCCCTCTAAGCGCTGCCTTCACTTCATCCCACAAATTTTGATAAGTTGTGTTTTCATTTTCATTTAGGTCAAAATATTTTAAAACTTCTGTTGATGCTTCTTTTTTGATCCATGTGTCATTTAGGAGTGTGTTGTGTAATCTCCATGTAGTTTGGAATTTTCTATCTGAGTCTCTTTCTTTTATTTATTTCTAGTTTGATTACATGTGGACTGAGAGTATTCATTGTATGATTTTTATTACTTAAAATTTTTAGGATATGTTTTATGGTTCAGTATGTGGTCTATCTTGATGACTGTTCCACATGCAATCTGCTGTTGTTTGATAAAGTAGTCTATAGTTGTCATTTATATCCAGTCGATTTAAGGTGCTGTGGAGAGCTACTATGTCCTTCTTGATTTTCTGCCTGCTGGTTCTGTGCATTTCTGATAAAGATGTGTTAATGTCTCCAACTATAGTGGTGGATTTATCTAGTTTTCCTTGCAGTTCTATCAGTTTTCCCTCACATATTTTGATGCTTTGTTGTTAGACACATACACAGTAACAATTGTTGAGTCTTCTTGGAGAACTGACTTTTTTATTGTTATGTATTGCCCTTCTTTATTCCTGATAACTCTCCTTGCTCTGAAGTCTGCTCTGTCTGAAATTAATATAGCCACTCCTACTCTCTTTTGATTCATGTTGGCATGGTATATCTTTCTCTGTCTACTTTTAAACTATATGTCTTTATATTTAAAGTGGGGTTTTTTTTTTTTAGACAATATATAGTTGGGTCTTGTTTTCTTATCCATTCTAACAATTTCTGTCTTAAGTGGTATATTGATATTTGATGTAATTACTGAGTGTTGGATTAATATTTATCATGTTTATTAATGTTTTCTATTTGTTGCCCTTTTTCTTTGTTTCTGTTTTTGACTTCCACACTTTTTATGTGTTTTGTGGTTTTAATTGAGCATTTTATGTGATTCCGTTTTCTCTCCCATCTAAGCATAACAATTACACTTTTTAAAAACTTTTTTTAGTGTTTTCCCTAGAGTTTTTATATACATTTACCACAATCCAGATCCATTTTCAAATAACACTGTACCACTTCACGGGTAGTGCAAATACCTTATAATAAAATATTCCCAATCTTTCCCTCCTATCTCTTGTATCATTGCTGTCATTTATTTCACTTATTCATAAGCATACATAATCTAGTACACTTTTGCTATTATTTTGAACAAAACATTATCTGTCAGATCAATTAAGAATAAGAAAAACAGAATTAGTTTTTAAGCCTCATTCATTCATTACCAGTGCTTTTCCACTGTTTATGTAGATCTGAGTTTCTGATCTATACCATTTTCCTTCTCTTTGAAGAACTTCTTTTAACATTTCTTCAAGGCAGAACTGCTGGTAACAAATTTCCTCAATTTTTGATTATCTGAGAAAGTCTATTTTTCTCCTTCACTTTTTTTTTTTTAAGATTTTATTGGGGAATCGGGGAAGAGGAACAGACAAGTTGCTGTCCTTTTGTTCTTCAGTTTACTTGTGGAGGACGTCGCTTCACTGGCCTATGTTGGTATTATCATTGCGTTCTTCCTGGGCGAGGCAGTTGCTCTCCAGCCATTGGACAGCTGCTCATAGCGACTCAACTGCAGCTAAGGGCAGCCCACTGCAGCAGGGGCTGAAGCTTACGCTGTTGCCGGCGACTCATGGCAGCCCAGCTCCAGGTCGAGCTGTTGTTCACCATCTTAGCTGTAGAGGGAGCAGCATCACTGGCCCATGTAGGATCTGAACCTGGGCCCTGCTGCTCAGAGTTTGCGCTCTCAAGCCAACTCTTAACCAATGAGCTACTTGGCCGGCCCTCTCCTTCACTTTTGAAAGATAATTTCACAGTGTATAGACTTCTAGATTGGTTTAATTTTTCTTTTAACATTTTAAATATTTCATTACCCTTTCTTCTTGTGCACATGGTTTCTGAGATGTTGGATTTGATTCTTATCTTCGCTCCTCTATAGGTGAGGTGTTTTCTTCCTTGGCTTCATTCAAGGTTTTTCTTTATCTTTGACTTTACAAACTTTGAATATGATATGCCTAATGTAGGTGTTTTGTTTTGTTTTTTTTAAGGGGGGCGGGGGAAAGCTGGGGGAGCACTTATTCTGCTTGGTGTTGAGATTCCTGGATAATATGGTTTGATGTCTGGCATTAATTTTGGGAAATTTTTAGTAATTATTGCTTCAAATATGGCTTCTGTTTCTTTTTCTGATATTCCCATTATGCATATGATAAACTTTTGTAGTTGTCTCATAGTTTTTGGATATTCTCTTGTTTTAATTCAGTGTTTTTTCTCTTTGCTTTTCAGTTTTTATTGTTTTACCCTCAAGCCATGTGCAGTCTACTAATGAGCCCATCAAAGGCCTTCTTCATTTCTGTTACAGCATTTTTGATACCTAGCATTTCTTTTTGATTCTTTCTTAGAATTTCCAATTCTCTACTTACATCATCTGTTCTTTCATGATGTATACATTTTTCATTAAATCCCTTAGCATATTTATCATAGTTTAAAAAATATTTTTGTCTGGTAATTCCAACATTCCTGCCATATCTGATTTTGGCTCTGATGCTTGTTCAATCTCTCCAAACTGTGTTTTTGCCTTTTAGTATGTCTCGTAAATTTTTGTTGTTGTTGAAAGTTGGACATGATATATTGGGTAAAAAGAATGTAGTAAATGGGCATTTAGAAATGAGGTTGTATGGTGAGGGGATGGGAAGTGTTCTATGTATCTCATTTCTTTTTGGTGAGCCTGTGCCTCTTGACTGTGAACTTCACCAGTACACCTCGGCTTTCCCCCGCCCCCACAAGTGGGACACAATAGCTAGAGGTATCTGGAGTTGGGTATGTCCCTTCTCCCACTTGGAAGGCTTGAGTAGGCTGGAGTTGGCTTTTTCCCTTCTCCCAGTTAGGCTGTGATAAAATCCTGATTGGTTAGGTTCTGATAAAATAGTTTCTCCTGAAGGAAGGCCTTGTTAAAAAGAACAGAATGCTCTGGTGTGTTTCAAAATGGTTTCTTTCACTCTTCCTGCTGGAAGCAAGGGGATTTTTCTCTTATATCCTGGTTGAGCTCCTGGAGGTAAAACTCACACAGTGTGGGTTGACCCTTATAACTGGGTCCCCCTGGAGTTATTAACTTTGAGATTTGTCCACACTGAGCCTCCATCAATTCCTCAATTATAGACCAGGTTTTCATACTCTGGCTCTGTTTCCCATGGTGTTTTCTGCTCATGGGTGTTGTCTGAGGCATGCTATGATTTTCTGTATTTGTTTGTATGTCTCTCCAACTTTTGGGACAGTGGTTAGCCATGTGATCTCACATCTTTGGTGGATCTAAGAAGAATTGTGAATTTTTCAGTTTATTTAGCTTTTTATTTGTTAGACCAGAGTGGTGACATAGAGCTCCTTACAGGCTGAAGGGGAAACGGGAAGTCCTCCTTATTAACTTTTTGACCCTTGACAAATAATTATTCTGGATCTCAGTGTCCTCATCTGTAAATGAAAGTTATATAATTCTTATGTGGTATGGCTATCATGATAATTAAATCAGATAATGTATGTAAATCTTCTGGTAGAGGTGCTTGATAAGTGCCAGCTGTGGTTGGGGTAGCTTCTCTGAAGCTCAGCATTTCATTTGGGCAGGACTACAGCACTGGACGCTTGGCCCATGTGCTCTACTCAATACACTTTTACCATCATCATCATGCTCCACTGTTTCCTGGGTTATCGGGGTAGGGAGGGAGGGGAAGGCATGTCCTTCCTACAACGAGAGTAACTCCCAACCTATTCTTCATACCATCAACTTCTGCTAAACCACCATCATGAGCCACTCATCCCATGTGGGCAGGAAGGCAGACGCGCCCTCCCATTGGACCAAAGGCTTCAGGTTAACTATGAATCTAAGTGGCAGAGGAACAGTGACAAGGCAGCAGCAAACCATGGAACAATTTGTGGAGCATGGAAAAGACTCCTGAGTTTCCCATTGGTATTTAAGCCACATTCTAAGGCTCAGAGAACAATCACTGTCAGGCGCATTATCTTTGAATACAAAGGACAACAAAATATAGTACAGCCTGCTGTTCCGTCCACCATTCTTGTTGGTAACAGTTTCAATTTTTTATTTTTCTCACTACTTGACAATATCATGATTTCTTCCTCCAGGGGATGAAACTACAGGCCCCTGCCTATTTCCCTGCTTGGCTATTATTTGAGGTTCTATTATAAGCCTCTGGCAGACTGCACACACATAAACCTTTTCTTTTTTAAGGCTACTCACATGGTACTCGGTTTCCATTTATCTTTCTTCCACTCAGGTCATGGATGGTGCTGGGGACAGACCCTAAGATCTCCCTAATCTTGAGAATTAGGTTGAGGTTTCAGAGCTCGTGATTGTAGAGTCCAATCATGCAGACATGGCAAAGCTGTCCCTGCCAGGTGCCCCAATTATCTGAATTAAAAACATGGTGCCTGATTCCAAGCCGTGTGCTCATTCCAAAAGCTGCTATATATTCTGGCATCACTTAAGTCTTAGGTCATCATAGTTTAAAATACAGTTTTGCCTTCTCCCGTTAACACCTAATAATAAGACCCTATGTCGTTTTGGAAAAGCACTGTCAATATTATGGTATTTTTTATTTGGAAAATGAAAAAAAAAATCTGACTATTTCCTCCTAAACAAGCTAGGGGGCAAGTAAGGAAGCAGACTTAGTGTTCAGATTAATATTGCATGATTTTTAAGTGAAAGTATCTTTCAAGATAAAGATGCATTTAAAAAATTACTCTTTGGTGCTTAGCTGTGGTTTGTTGTTTACCCTGCAACTTTAATGACCTCGACAGTGTGTGATTTTGTGCTTATCAGAGAGGGCCTGGGTTAACAAAGGTTGAGAAGGACTATGGTAGTTTCCAGTTTTATTATAAATTCGCCACTCATTTAAAACAATGGTTCCTGTCCAGGTCTTCTTTGAGAGAAAAGCCAAGGTGCAGGCAGAAAAACACAGCACACTGGAAAACTCTGCTCTGTAAATTGATTTGGCCAACTTTCTGGATCTGAAGGGAATTGGAAGGGAGCTCTGGTGCTGTGGAGAGTACAGGGCAGTCTGGGGCACCCGTGCTGGGGACGTTGTGTGCTGCCCCTCTAGCCGCTGTGCACCGTAGGTCGGCTTTTGTTTTAAGTAGTCACTGAGTGGGTGAGGGGTGGCCCTGGCCGGCGCTGCAGCTCCTAAGTGGCAGTGACAGCTCATTCAGCTGCAGCGTGACCTTTGGGGGAACATCTGCCACCTGCCCGCCTGGGAGCATCTCAGACTTTCAGGCCACAGGCTCCTCACCTATAAAATAAGGGAATTGGATGATTGTAAGGTCTCTTTCTATTCTGAAATGCTGTGACTCTGTGAAATTAAGAACATTTGACCTAAAAGTGGGACCGAAAACCTTCTGGGTGTGTGCATGAGAAAGGAATGGATTGGATTGCAGATAATAAGATAAAGACACTCCTTTCAGTCATATTCCTGCCTTTTTTGTCCACCTTAAAGGGTTTCTTACTGAGTGCCTACTACGTGCTGTGTTCTGAGTAGATTCAGAAACTTCAATGGAAGAAATGAGTAACAGGAATAACCAATTACAGTACAAGGCCATGTCTAATTCTCTGTGGTGCAGAGCTGTACAGCAGAATTGAGAGCACAAGATGACATCTTTCATGTTTTAGTGCAGATTTCACCTTGTCAATGAGGCCCAGCCTGAACACCTTCTTATTCTTTCACCTTGACCCTGCTCCCCTCCTAGCCTGTCTCATCCCCCTTGCCCTGCTCTCCTTTCTTCTTTGTCTGCTTCTATTTACTGAATATATTCCCAGGGCCTGGAACAGTGCCTCAGTGAACTAGTGGGCACTTCATAAACGTTGGATGAATGACTGAGAGAGACCAGGGAGAGAGCAGATAGGAGAGGTGGGATTTAAGGCAGCCCATAAAGGTTGGGCACGTTAGCCTTTATGCAGTGAGGATGTGGGGTGACCTATAAAAGGTGGGGCCGCCTTACATGATAGGTGCATGACTGTCGTTTCTGGGTATTGCTTGGCACATTGAACGTGCAGGAAAAATCCTGACGACCTCTGATCCTGTCTTCTCCACGCACACGTTAAGCCTCTGAAGAGGCCATTTTGATTGCAACCGAACTTTTTACTTTGGACAGTGAGGTATCGCTGGTGTCTTCATCTTGTGGCTTCCTGTCATTCCAGAGCGAGCCATTGTTAGAAATGGTTCCTGACACCCAGTTACCGAACATCAACAGCTGTTCACAGCACATCGTGAGGGTCCTGCAGAGTGAAGTGAGGTTGGCGCTGAAGTAATCCGAGAGATCGTCTAATCTGGTGTTTGTTCCCCAATGGTGGCGGCATGTAAGGATCCCCTGGGGAGCTTTTAAAAAATACTAGGGTTTTGACCTCCACCCCTCCCCCTAGATTCTAACTTAATTGGTCTGGGAAGGAGGGGCCCCCACCCCACGGTTGATTTACAAGTTCCCCAGATGATTCTAATATGCAGCCAGGGTTAAAGCCCCCAACTTTATTTACCTCCCTCATTTTATTCATGAGGAAACCCAGGCCCAGAGAAATCAAGTGACTTGTCTAGAAGTGACAGGCTGTTATTCCCTTCAGAAATACATCAGAGGAGCTGCAAAGATTTTCTCTGGGTTGACAATTTTCGGCTGGCCTGATTCTGTGATGAATTAAATTAAAGTAGGCTAGATAATTAAGTCATAGATACAGACCAAATACTGCATTAGAGAAGCGGAAGGGACCTATCTGGCTGATAGGGAGACTGGTGTTACAGGCTACAGAGGTCTGTACCATGGGGCCAGCATGTCATGGAGACACAAATTCATAACGCGAAGCCTACCGATGGACCACTAATAAAAGGGCTGAACATGATTGACATTGCAGGGTTGCAAAAGGGACTTGTCCTGGCTTTGTTGATCTGTAGAAATACTTAGTTGCAGAGCCCATTGTCTTGTCATGCTGTGCTCTGGGTGTCCCAGTACTGTCAGCCTGGGGGTGCTTTTTCCCCCTCACAAGAGGCTTTCCTGAGTTTGGTCTTTCCGTAGGGGCCATGCCGTTGCATTAAAGAAGCCAAGTCTTTTTTGTTCTACTGGGTACTCACAATTGTGCGAGGAAAAAGGAAAGGACAATGCACCTTTGCTACCAATCTGCTGTTCTCAGACAGACACATTGGGGAAGAACCAGCTGTCACTGCCACTTAAGATGATGACTGAAGCTCCAACAGACCCCTCTAATCTAGTCAGTGATGGTTAAAAAATATGGACTCCAGGTGACTTGCAAACTTAAAGGATAAAGGCTCTAGAGAACGCAGCAGGTCGGGGAGGCCTATTCTCAATGTTCTTTCCTTCTAGAGCTAATGGGACACCAAGAATGGCTTCGTCTAGAAGCCAGGCAGACATGGAGCTGGGCATCTTTGTTTCTGCCGTTGTCATTCTCTGCTCTCGCAGCTCTTGGGTCCCTTGGCTTCTCTGTGGGAAGGCACTGTGGTAGTCCCCACTGAAGGCAGCTGCCCTAGAAGAGAGCTGTGGTCAGGGGTTAGTACCATCAATATTTCAGATCACTTGGAGGATATTGAATGTGGAAAAGAGAAACAAGAGGTTGTTTCTTGGGTAGGGGGATCCAGTCAAGAAACATTTATCAAGTTCTTAACTTTACACTCTGCTAAGCTTGGGGAGAGGGCAGTGGTTGTTTTAGATGTAACCAGGAAAAAAAAAAAAGGAATCAAAGCAATGGGCAGGACAGGAGAGAATAAATGCATATCTTTCTCCCTTTCTGCTTGTGGATATAATTATCAGGGAAAGGAAGCCCTATCTAAGAATTTGATCTGGCCCAAAGAACACATGAATTATAAATTCATAGTTACATGTGTTTTTTGTGAAGGTAAGAGGAAAAATTAGGGAAAGGTGACTGTCATTTCTATGGGACAATTCTAGGGTACAGCATCCCTTTTCTCATAGAGCTTATAGCCTAATGGAAGGCTGCTATCTTCCTCCAGAGATCACATGGATTTGAGCTTGAGTTGCTTTTCTAGTAATGGCAGGTGAGACTGTGCAAACAAAATTGCTAGTATTTTGTGACTGGGTAAATATGGGAAGAGAAGCGAGAGAGGTGGAGTTAAGGATGCCTGATGTTTCAAGTCTGCTTGACTGGGAAGATCGCGGCATTATCAATAGAGAAACAAGGAAAAATGTTATTATCTTAGATTGGGCTGCAATAACAAAATGCCATGGACCGAGTGGCTTAGAAATAACAGAAATTTCTTTCTCACAGTTCTGGAGTCTGGAAGTCTGAGCTTAGGGTGCCAGCGTGGTCAGGACTTGGTGAGAGCTCTTTTCCAGGTTTGCAGACTGCCAATTTCTCATTGTGCCCTCATATGGTGGAAAGACGGCAACAGAGCTCTCTGGGGTCCCTTTTACAAGGGCAGTAATTCCATCCTGAGGACTCCACACCTGTGACCTAATTACCTCCCTACTTCCTAACACCATCACATTGAAGGTTAGGGTTGTAACATATCAATTTTGCGGGGGTGGGGGTGGGGGACACAAACATTAAGTCTAAAACAGATACGGAATGATTTTGAGGAGGCAATAGTATATCCGGGTATCTGATGTTTAGCTAAGAGAAAAGCAGGAATGATGCACAGAGAAAAAGCTGGGACTGGAGAGGGAAGTTTGGAATCTCTACCTAGAGGAGAATAACATAAATGTTTTAGGAAAGGAGAAGAGAAAGGGACCAGAATAGAAAGGTACAGATGCTCCCATTTAGGGGCTAAAAAGGAGAACCTGGGAAAGAGTCAGAGATGCAGGAGAAGAAGCAGAAGTGTACAGCGCCAACTGGAAGTGTCAGGGGGAGGTGGTCAATGGTGTCAAGCATTTTGTAGTCCATAGTCAAGCATTTTGGCAATTAGGAGTCATGACAGACTTTCAGGAGATGTATTAGTTAATTGTTAGCTGGGTAGCTGGGACCTTTGTCAAGGGGAACCAGCCCACCTTCATCCAAAGGGTTCTGGGTCAGTGAGTGAACTAGCTCAAATCCAGGAAGTGATTGAGGGGCCACACTTTGAACTGTGATGATTCAAGTCAGGCTTCTTGTCACCAGATCTAGTAGGTTGTACATCTGTTTCAGTTCTAGGGATACCAAGAAAAATTTGTCAACACCAAAGATTTTGATGGTTTAAAACATTCTGATTATGGCTTTGCCTCTGCTGCTCATTGTGGTAACCTGGCCACCCTTGTCTCTGGCATTAAGGCCCTCCTCTGCCACCCCAGGACCCTTTATCCCCAATGCATTTGGTAGTCCAGGTTGATGGCAGCAGTTCCGGCTGTCATTCCTGGCTTACACAGAAGAGCTTTTCAAGGATGCCAGGGCTCCCTCATCTACTCATGTCTCACAGCCTTGATGAAGAGAGGGCCCTGGACCCTTCTGGCATATATAGTCAGAGAGGGGAGAACTGGTCTTGAATAACTAGTCTGTTCTATAATTCTGGTCCCCTCAGTTTCCGGATATCTTCCTTTAAAGTTTGCCATGGAAGTTCTGGCATTTCAACGTCATTCAGAATAGGCCACTTTGTTTCTATGTTTCATGAGACCAAGATACAAACTTTTAGAGTCACTTTCATCTGCTCGAGTTAACACATTGAATCCAGAATCTCTGCTCCGTGCACCCATATCAACACATTTGGCTCAATCTGATATATTCCTTCCAACTAATCAATACCCATAGGAATAATTCCTATATATGTTTCTCAGATGCTGTTGGTGAAATACATGTAATAATGACATGGTTTTAACATAAGTGATCCTACTAGATAGTGAACTCAATTTGCTCTGTGATTCAGCCATCCTTAGGATTCAATTTCCTCCCCCACCCCCGAAATCTTGGCTACAGGAAACCAGTGCTCCTTTAGAGCAGTCCTAGAAGCTTGGTGGTCTTTCTTCAGGCCTCAAACTGGGAATTAGAATCCCAAATTCATTATTTTCTTTTACTAAGTTCTCTAGTACTCTCAAAAGCAGCCAACTCCATTATATTTTTTATTTTCACCAAAATCTATTATACTAGCAACTACTTGATCACACAGAGCCTTGTCTTCTAGATACTTGATTACAGGGGTTAAAGGTGACAATTTAGTGAATATTTTGCCATTGCATGCCACAGGTTACCAGTGTCCCCTTTGCCACTGGTGATAGGTCATTAATGCCCTTAAATCTAATCATATCAGAGAACCAATTCTACATAAACCAATTCCAAGTCAAAGAGCGTTCTTTAAAGTTCTATTCCCCCAGAACCAGTTCCAGTACCAATATCTACATCAAACAGGGTTTGCTAAGGGAAGCAGAACCACTGGGAGTGGCCTGCATATGGGATTTCTCATAGCAATTGTACCATATTGAGAAATCTATAGAGGGCTGTTGCCTTTGTGTCAGATGGGGGCCAGAAGTTGGGAAGAAAAATTGGATATGAGCAGGGACAAACTGGGTCATGTGAAGGTAAAATTAACCCACAAGGACAAACTGTAAACTGCACCTGTCTCTCATCACCTCCAACCTGATGACACAGATGACCTGTGGAAGCCAGGTCTTATGCCATGGAGCCGCACATGTGCTTGGCCAGGACTCAAAGAAGTTAAAGGAGGAGATCCCACAAGAGGAGGAGCTGTGAGTCCCAGGGTGCCCCATGCCTACACACAGAGCCACCAGGTCCTGCTCCCCACCCCCACCCCCCCAACTTCCATCAGAGCATAAGCCTGTTGTTTCACTCCTGCCCAACAAATCTCATGCAGACTTCTCTGAGTGTCCAGCCCTGACCTGGAACCATGCAGGTTAGGAAATCCTGGGACTTGTAGTTCAACTTTGCTATGTTGTCACATTGCAAAATACCCATAGGAGAGAAGTTTGTTAGGGTGAGAGCTTTGTACAAAGCTTGAGTGCGTGGGAGGTGAGGAAGCAGGCAGCAATTAGAGCCTGCATATTCGACATGTGCAGACACAGAAGAGAACTGGAGGGAAGTGTTTCCTAAACTTGCCCAAGCACACCATTCCCACGCCTTGTCTCACACCTGCTAAGTGGATATCCAGGGGAAAGTGCCTGGGAATCTGTATAATTCACAAGGGCCCAGGTGGCTCCTAGGGATGACAAAATTTTGCAAACCTTGTTCTAAAGAAGGGCATGGATAAAAGGAAGGTTTTACATTTTTATTCATTAATTTATTGCATTTATGAAAATGAGAGAGTAGCGCAGCTTTGTAGGCAGTGGAAGAGGCTGAGAGAAGGACAGACAAACATGTGAGATGGTGTAATTGTTGAATCCAGGTGTTTCATGAGGCTGGGGGGTGAGAGGGGGTGTTCAGCTTTGGGATGGAGGAATAACATCTCTTTTGCTGAAACAGAAGAAAAAACCTAAAGAGGGGAGGTGTATTGAACTGTTGAGGTGAAGATGGAAGAAGTGAAGGAGATTCATGTAGGAAGGCCTCAAATTCCTCAGTAAAGTGGGGAGCAAATAAGTCTGATGGGGGTGGGGTGGGTGGAGAACGGGATTCTGATCAGAGAGATAAGATTGGGGTCACCTGGGGACTGGTGAGAATGGATAAGCCAGAAGCTGAGCATGCCTTGTGAGTGGAGGTGGACCCAACCTGGGAGGTTTCTCATAGTCTGCGGTGTGCTCAAATTAGTTAAAAATCGACAGAATGTCCTGGATATTGGGTACAATTTTAAGAGATTGATTTCCAAGCCTTAGCTTACATATTTTATTGTTCTAACATAGGTTTCATTAACTTTTCACACAAGCCTAATTTCTTTTCTATATTCTTTACCCTTTGGCATTTGTTAAATACAAAAGGATAGACAGTTGGGGACATCCTCATGCTACTATCTTGGCAGCATTGATGGAGTTCAACCAAGTTAGCTTTTGGAATTTGGGTTTAGAAGGCCATTAAGTTTTCCTTGCTGTTTCTAGAGGCATGCCATTTAGAGGCCAATTGGCATAGTAGTTAGAGAAGTGGAACCTGGGGTCTGATCAGCTGGGTGCAAATCTCAACTCTGATGATGCTGGCTGCGTGACCTTGGGTAAGCTTTCACCCTAAGTCTGGGTATTCTCATCTGTAGGTGCGGTGTAATACCACCTACATCAGAGGGACACTGCTGTCAGCTAATTTGGGAGTGGTCAAGGGTGACTTGGGAGAGTCCATTTGGGGTCTCGTAAAGAAGTTTCCTGGTGGATTGGGCAACTTTTATCTGACCTTCCAATGCCCAGCATTCTTCTTGGGCAGGACGGTTTTAATAACATAGGTTCTCCTTCTCCCGCTTTCTTATTTTGCCTTGGTTTCTCTCCTGTTATTTTCCATCACGCAGGGCGGAACAGGGAGCCACTTAGCACAATCATCTTCTGCCACCGGAAGCACTCCCTAGGACAGTGCCTCTCCTCTCTCTGCCTCTGTGAGCACTAGGCCCGACTCTTCTCACAGCTCCCTCTCCCACTCCTGCCTGTTCAGGCCTGTTCAGTGTTTATTTAGCCTTTCCAAAAAATGGATGTGGGAACAGGCACTGCGCAGGTGACTTTGGTGAGGTCTCCCGAGTCTGGGGAATACAGCGCCCTCTAGAGGGCGAGCGCTGTGGCGGCCTCCTTGTTACCGCTTATCCCTACCCTGGCAACATCAGTCTCTTTGATGGGAAACAAAGGCAGGGAAATGGTGGAGGAGGGTAGAGAGAAGATGAGGGGATAATTTATCTTAGCATTCTTGTTTCTCAAAGCCAAGACTCTGTTCCTGGGCTCCTAGGAAGACAGAAAGGATAGCAGTGACAATTCCTGGCTGCTCATATGCGTGGAACCACATGGATATTCACACCACAACTCATCCGTGTGATGGAGATAAGAGAATTTTATTAGTTTGGAATTAATTGGAATTAATGGTTTGTCTTAGAGATAAGTCACTTCTTTTTTTCCTGGAGGACAGGGAGGCTGTGAGGAATATTTTATGCATTGTAAGGCATCTAACCTCTGCTGAATTGAAGAAGAAAAACCTAGAAACCCAGTAGCTGTAAGAGTTCCCTTCTCCCAGAGGCTGGTAACATCCACGTATGGAGTACTTTTGATTAGATCTGCTGTTTTGCCCATGGCAGTTATCCATAAAAACACTCTTTTCCTATATACATCATTTGAGCCTCGAAACACGATGCAGTTGCTTCTTTCTTTTTTTCATCAAAGCCAAACAGGGTGGTGTTTTTCCTTAGTAAAACCCCCTCCTTTTTGGCTCCATGCCTGGCTCTTCCCAAGGTGCTTGGAAAGAAAGGAAAAAAAAAAGTCAGAATCATTTCCTTTTGTTCTTGACTGATTCATGGGTGGAGGGAGAAAAGGCTGGTTTTTGGTTTGAAACATAGAGTGACGTTCAAACAATTTTAAGAAACGGTATTCATTAACCCTCATTGGGTGGCACTGCCCTTTAGTTGCAAGTCCTTTTTTGTTTTTCTTTTTTTCTTGCATCTTTGAATGCCCAGCACCAGCAGAGTGCCTGGCACATAGTAGGTGTCTGCTAAGTTAGAAGACGGAATGCTGAGATACCAGATCCTATGTCGCACACAGGGACAATCGCATGTAAGCCAAGTACCTATTAATATATATGTAAATGAAACACAATGTTTGTGGCTACACTTCTCTCTGCAAAGCTTTATTCTTGCTGTGCTGTGGCATAAATCATCCTTGGTTTAGCACCACCCTCAACAAGAGTTATGTAAGAGCAAGAAAATCAAACCCATGCTTTCTTAATGATAGCATTGGTTTGAAAGTAGTTATTGAGCTGTAGCATCTCATTATTTGTCTTTCTGTCCATCCATATATCCATGTGTCTAATCTAGTCAAGAGGTCAGATATACAGGTGGAAATATGGTGTTTCTAATGCAACCCATAAGAATTGGAATTGGCATGAATCTTTGTGGCTGGGGTCCATTTCCATCACCAGATAGAACCAAACCAGAGCCCGGGGAGCAAGACCCTTCAGGAAGATGGCTTTGCTAATATCATTATGTGCAAAAAAGGATACGTTTTCATGTCTATTTTAGGAAATTGGGGAAATAAAAAGTAAAAAAATAAAAGGCAGAAAAAAGCAAGTACCATCTTACACATTTCTTAAGAGAAAATTCATCCTGTTCGCCCTCCCAGTGCAGACCCAGTGCCTTAGAGTAAGAGCCCGTTAAAAGAACGGATTTGTGTGTGGAACAAGGTCATGCACTTATTGGCTTTCTGCTGCACAGCATCAATATAGCAGACAAGGAGAATCCGTTTGCTTTTACTGTAGCCCTGGACTGTGTGTAAGCCTGCAGCCCATATATATTCTCTAATGCTGCCAGTGCCGAAGCCCAGACGAACCCAGAGGCAGGGGGTCAAGATGAGAGGAGAATAGCCAAGTGTTTGTTGTCAGAAATAAACATGTTACCTGGAAATATCATTACACTCTGAGCCATCGGTGATGGTGGCGGATGGGCCTGCATGGCCCAGGCGTCTCTGAAGCTTCCATAGACAGACCATTTCTCGACTGTTTCTCTAATTCTCCCTTCTCTTCTGCACCGATCTGTCCAACCACTGCAGCCTGACTAATATTATTAATCGTCTTTGTGCTGCCCCTGCTACAACTATTACGAACACGGTAACACTTCATTTATCCAGTATCATCAGGGATGAGCTGTTCCACATAACCACATTTTCCAGCTGACTGAACTCCGCTTCTCTGAGCACCCAAATTTAGTTGGTTTTCGTCATTTTAAATAGCAATCTTTCTAAAATGTTTTAAGCTCCTGTTTTCTTCAATAGCTTCCATGAGCATGGTGTAAGCTTATCTCAGTGATGTGGGGGGCATTTTTATACGTTTCGGTTATGCTGTACTATAAAACGGGGCTGCCGCTAAGATCCTTACAGCCCACTGTGCACGCCAGGACTGAGCAGTTATGCCGGATGCCTCCAGCCTGCTGCAGTGCAAATTACTTTCTCAGCCTCAACCTCCTCATCTGTAAGAGAGAGAGAGAGAGAGAGAGAGAGAGAGAGAGAGAGAGAGAGAGAGAGAGAGAGAGAGGGCAGTGTCTACCTTCTTGAGCTGATGTGAGAATGAAATGAAATAATGTATGTGAATCTTAGCATGGTGCGGGGTGTGGAATGTGTTTAGTAAATATTACCCATTCTTTTTATTTTATTATTATTTTTAATTTAAAAAAATAAAAAAAATTTTATTTTTCAATATCAGTTGACTTACAATATTATATTAGTTTCAGGTGTACAGCATAGTGATTAGACGTTTATGTACCTTGGGAAATGCTCACCCAGATAAATCTAGTACCCATCTGACACCACACGTAGTTGCTACAATGTTATGGACTACATTCCCTAGGCTGTACTTTACATCCCCGTGACTATTTTTGTAACTGGCAATTTGTACTTCTTAATCCCTTCCCCTTTTCTACCCATCCCCCTGGCTCCCCTCCCATCTTAGCCATTCTGACTTTAAGTGAGGGGTTATAGTAGTCAAAACCACTACAACAATAAAGATGAAATTGGCACTTGTGCGTAGGACAGTTGAAAGACTCCCAAGTATTTTCTCTGACACATGCAGTCCACTCCTTACCTGGTAGTGCCGCCTGGCTGACCAGGGGAGGTATAAACCCATGGAAGCCTGGGACTGGGACAGCCTCTCAGCTCCCTTCT
The DNA here is from genome assembly GCF_001890085.2 of Hipposideros armiger. NCBI lineage: Eukaryota > Metazoa > Chordata > Mammalia > Chiroptera > Hipposideridae > Hipposideros > Hipposideros armiger. The sequence continues at coordinate 1,341,037 of NW_017731436.1, forward strand.
GCCTCCAGAGCCTCGCCCCAAACACTTACCCCTTGTCTTTTGCCAGTGCAAGCTGATGTTCCTCAGGAAAGCTTCCTTTCTCTTTTGTCCCAACTTGCATTTGCCCCAGCCCGCGTTAGCACCTCCTCATCCCCCTATATGCTCAGTTTGCTGTGTGGCAATTTCCCTCTATAGATAGGCTGTTCGTCAGGCATTCTTAGAAGTGAATGTGACCTGCAACCCATGGACTTAAATCAAGTCAAGGCATCTAAATGCCCGTCTTCCTGGACCTGTTGGCCTGGGATGGCTAGAAAGGGAAAGATGAGGAAAGGTGTGTAATGAGCACAATGGGGAGGGGAAGGCAGAGTCTAGCATGAATGCAGGCCTCCGTGCGAGTGGGCGTGGAGTGGGCGCTATGACTCTGAAGGACGAGCCATCTCCATCCGCCTGTGGGGACCCCGGGATGAGGCTGTTGGTGGCACTGCTGCTGACTTGGTGTACAGAGCCGTGGAGGAACCACACCTCCGCTGTGTGGGTGGCAGCGGGCCATTCTCAGCAGTGCCCACCTTTAGGTCCCTGGAAATCCTCGTGGGCTTTCTTCGGCCCTGCACTCACCACCACATGCCTCCTTGGCCCTCTTGGAGGCGTCTGCCTCCTTTCACTGAAGGTCCACTTCCCACTCCCAAGCCATTTCCTTGAACTGACTATTTTGTTTGACCCTCACTCGGTGGTTAAAGCTGGCTGTATCCAGAAGTGAAGCTCGGTTTCTTAACTTCCAACCAGACTGCGTTTAGTCATTCCTGCAGTATTTTTTTTTTTTTAAAGATTTTTATTGGGGAATTGGGGGGATGGGAACAGTGCTGGGGAATTGGGGAAAGGGGAACAGACAAGTTGCTGTCGTTTTGTTCTTCAATCTAGTTGTGGAGGATGTTGCTTCTCTGGCCCAAGTTGGCACCATCATTGCGCTCTTCTCTGGCGAGGCATATCAGTCGCCGGCTTCTGGACGGCCGCTCACTGCGGCTGCTGGCCGCTCACGCTGGCTGCTGGCCACACACGGTAGCCCATGGCAACCCACTGCCACAGGGAGTGCTGCCTACGCTGTCGCCGGCGACTCATGGCAGCCCAGCTCCAGGTTGAGCTGTTGTTCAGCATCTTAGCTGTGGAGGGCAGTGTCACTGGCCCTCATATGTGGGATCCGAACCGGGGCCCTCTGGCATCCCAAGCGAGTTCTTAACCATCGCGCCACTCGGCCGGCCCTGCAGTATCTTTACATGCCAGTCACTCTGCCACCAGCCCGGGGCACAGGTCTGGCTTTGTTTCCAGCATGCTACCTGGGCTCCTCCCACGAGCTGCCCTTTCTTTGCTGAGAGGTGTCCTTGTTCCACAGAGCAGAAGAGTGACATACAGCAGCGCAGCGCCTGAGTTTTGCAGGATTCCTCTTGGATGTGGCCTTCTTGCGCTGTATTGCTACTGCTTTGCAATAGGAAAATAACTGTGAGAATAACGATTTTAACTAACAATAAGAGAAGGGCTTTCTTTCATGTACTCTCTTACATAACAAATGTTGTTTCTGAAAAGTCTGTAATTGAAATGGTGTAAATAGAATCATGTTTAAAGGGAGCAAAGCCAGTTGATCACAAACTTATTCAGAATGCAGCGTACCTGGAAGGCTGTCTCCGTGCTCTTTCCAATACAAACCCACGAAAAGGAGACATATCCAGTCACATCATATGAGCCAGGACCACTTTCTCAGCAGGTATGACTGTGCCATAGAAGTTCAATATAAAATCACCAGCATAAAACCCTCAGCAAACACCAGGCTTTCAAAAGTGACGTGATGGGTTCTTTCTGAGCGTTTTCTTTGATAATTGTTTGGTACTCGCTTATTTGCTTTGCTGTCAACTCTCCCTCCAGAGCAGGTTAATGGCAAAAGCACCAGGTGTTTAAGAAAAACATATGGGAGACAAAATTAAAATGGTTAAAATTATATCCATTAGCCTGTTTTTCTAAACATTGGGAATTCTGCCATTAAATTTGTTTTAGTGGCCAGTTTTATTCATGAATGGCCAGTGCTGTGTGGCACCTTGTTTTAGAAATTTCTGCTGTAAGAGGATTCACTGCAAATAATTTTTTGTAAGCGGAAGACTAATTTTGAAATGCAAATCATAACCTCTGGTTTTTCAGTTTTGTGAGTTTAAATGTGTGTGTGTGTGTGTGTGTGTGTGTGTGTGTGTGTATTCTTGCCCTTTAATTCATAACATCAGAGAGGAGTTCTTTATAAAATAACCTTGAACATCTGATATGTAGTTCAATTTATTTGATTAAAGTAGAATACCAATTTAAGAGACATCTTAAACTACAGTACAATGTGCGTCCCAGAAAACTACTAACTACTTGAATTAGCACCATCTGGGGTGTTTTCTGAAAAAAGCAGATTTGTAGGGCATACCTGAGGCCTGCTGACTCAGAATCTTTGGGAGGGGGTCTAGGAACCTGCCTTTTAAGCAATAGTTTGTGTGATTCTTATCCACTCAAAGTTTGATGACCACTGGCATTTGAGAGGGCAGTCTCTGAAGTCCAATTCTGCCTCTGCCACTGATTGGGCCTATGGCAGATGACTTCAGCCTTACTTTTTCTCTTCTGTAAAATGGGGACTAGTAGGCATATCCACCTCGTAGGATTGCTATGAGGATGACATGTCATCAAGTATAAGACTCATAGATGCGGAGTATGTGGCTCAAAACAAGGGCTTAATAAGTGGTAGCTGTTGCTCTGGCTTAGGCTGTAATTCTTAATAATAATGATTTAAGTGAGACATCTTTCAATTATGCAGACATGTGGGTGCTAACGTGTAATTCACACTACTTATTGCACAATGTGCGCGGTCAGCACATATGCTATTAGCTGTGCGGATAGGTGTCTAGGCTACAATAAGATGGCTCTTGGAGGAGCAATTCAATTGGGATGTTCTGCACTGGTCCACAATGTCTAACCAATGCCTAGTAGAATAGGTTCGTGAGAACAGGATTCCTAGGTATTGGGTTGAGCTCCCACAGTGGAGGGCCCTGCTGGCAAAGGGTTGCAGTGTGCTTGTTCTTGTGATCTTTGGTTCTGTAAAAAGAAAGTTTCAGTGAAAGGGAGCAGCAAAGGGAGAAGAAAGTAAAATGTTTTGGGGTAAGTAGCTGGCAGCTAATGGTGATAGATACTCATGATGTCTCTCCCTCCCTTCCTTCCTATTAAAACTCTACATTCCCCCACCCTTTTTGATATGATGCAATTTTTACAGAAAAGGGTAAGGTTTTCTCTCTTAAAAACTTCCCTTGGTACTTTTCTTAGGTATTCATTGCTTTCATCTTTACATGGATCATGTATTTCCTGGCTTTTTAAAAGGGAAATTTGTCCTTGACTCTAAATATTCTGTTCAACTTCAAGAACAGGCTGAATGTTTGCCACAGCTACCACCTCTGCATGCATGATGTGATTTTTACATTTACTTCCCCCCCAAACCACGTCGTTTTCTGCAACTTCTCCTAAGGCAGTAACTATATTTTGATATAGTTGGTAACTATATTTTGATACTACTTATCAACCACCAGATAGATGGCCCTGACAAATGATTACTGAAAATAGAAACTAAGAATAGGCAAGTGTTTTCTTTCACTTTCAAATTCTTTAGACCAGTTGTCTCTAAACTTTTTTTTGACTCTGTGACCCTGTGTATTAAAGAGAATGAAATGCACATGTATGTGATACACACACATGTGCGCATCCATAATTCTATTGTGCATATCATGAAACGTGCAAAATACAAACTAAATAGGAAATACAAAATAAATAATATTTTAAACATAAATTTATTTTATCTTATTTTAATGGTTGTGGTGGTTAATTGTATGTGTCAACTTGATGGGGACCAGATATCTGATTAAACGTTATTTGGGGTGTATCTGTGAGGGTGTTTCTGGATGAGATTAAATGTGGATTGGGTGGGGTAAATAGGGAGAGGTTGGTAAAAGTGCACAAACTTAAGATAAATAAGGTCTGAGGATCTAATGTATAGCATGGTGACTATAATGGATAATGTTGTATTGTTGAATTGAAATTTGCTAAGAGAATAGAACTTAAATGGACTCACCAAAACAAAACAAAAATGGTAAATATGTGAGGTGATGGATGTGTTAACTTGGGGGGAATCCTTTCACAGAATATACGTGTATCAAATCATCACACTGTACACTTTAAATATCTTACAATTTTGTCAATTATACCTTAATAAAGCAGGAAAACAACAAACAAACAAAATTTGAATTGGTAGACTGAATAAAGCAGATTGCCCTTCCCAATGTTGGGGTGGGGGTCTCATCAAAATTGAGCAAAAGGGGCTGGCCGAGTGGCGTGTTGGTTAAGAGCTGGCTTGGGTCGCCAGCTCTGAGCAGCAGGGCCCTGGTTCGGATCCCACATTAGGGCCAGTGATGCTGCGCCCTCTGCAACTAAGATGGTGAACAACAGCTCGACCTGGAGCTGGGCTGCTGTGAGTCACCAGCAGCGGTGTAGGCTGCAGCCCCTGCTGCAGTAGGCTGCCATCAGCTACCCTGTGTGGCTGGCAGCCAGTGTGAGCTGCCAAGAGCCACCATGAGCAGCCGTCCAGAGGCCAGCAACCCATCTGCCTCACCTGGGAAGAGCGCAATGATAATACCAACATGGGCCAGTGAAGCAACGTCGTCCACAACTAGACTGAAGAACAAAAGGACAGCAACTTGTCTGTTCCCCTTCCCTGATTCCCCAATGCTGTTCCCCTCCCCCAATTCCCCAATAAAACCTTTAAAAAATTGATCAAAAGGTGGGGTAAGAGAGCATTCGCTCTATGTCTGACTGATAGATTACATCTCTAGGTATGAGGGATATAAATCATTAGGGGTCAGAGGGTAGACTATGGTAGGTAGCCTTCAAAGTGGCCCCCAATGATGCTTGCCTCCTGGTATTCAAACTTTTTTCCGCCTCCCACAGTACATCGGGGTTGGTTTATGTGACCAACAGACCGTGGTGGAAGTGGTGGGGTGTGACTTTGAGGCTAGGCCATAGAAGATTTTGCCACTTTGGCCTATTCTCTTGGATTAGTCAGCTTGGTGGAAGCCAGCTGCTATGTTATGGGGGGACTCAAAGAGCCTAAGAAAGAGGTCCACATGGTGAGGAATTGAGGCCTCGTTCCGGCAGCCAACACCAATGTGCCAGCCAAGTGAGCGAGCCATCTAGGAAGTGGGTCATCCATGCCCTAACCAAGCCTTCGGATGACTGTATCCCTGGCCCACATCTGGTAAGACCCTAAGCAGGATCACCCAGATAAGCTGCACTCAAATTTCTGACAATTAGGAACTGTGCGAGATGCTAAATATTGGGTTGTCGGAAAAGTCATGACGCATTTTTGCAACAAAAAACAGAAAAAATACGTCATGACTTTTCTGACAACCCAATATTTATTAGAGTTTCATGTCTCTACATTTTGGGGTGATTTGTTACACAGCAATAAACAACTAATACAGATTTGAATGTTTTTGTGGACTGTTTTTTAGATATGATGAGTTTTTCATTGGTTTTTGTCTTTTGACTAACAAATGTTCATCCTAGGAATTGGAGAAGTGTTTGTTGTGCCATTTCCGTCTTATTCATTTGTGCTTATGTTATTGGCGTTGTCTTCAGTCTGAGGGTTCTTTGTCAAAATCTTTTAAGCCACTTGCCTGTATTGTGAGTGTTACACCCAAACTGTAATGTGTTACAATACACTGAAAGGGAATGAGAGAGTGAGTACCCACTGTGAACACTGCTGTATTTTGGGACACCCCTTCTTCTCTCACTGTTCTTTCCATACCATACGTGAACTTGATGCTCTGACATAGGATTCAATGAGAACACCAATGTCAACCTCTACATTCAATGGGAATAGATTAATTTATTTCAGCCTCTGTGTGTGTGTGTGTGATTAAGAAAAACATAAACAAAAGTCCTGATACTTTCTTCTACACCCCAAGGCTCATCTTGGATTCAATCCACTTTGGAGATCATTGTTTCAGAACAGGGGTTGGCAGATGACTGCTTGTTTTTGTAAATGCCGTGTTATTAGAACACAGCCACACTCACTCGTTTATGTATTATCTTTGGCTGCGTTCACCACAGTGGCAGAGTTGAGCAGTTGCAACAGAGACAGTGTGATCTTCAAAGCCTAAACCGTTTACTCTCTGGCTCTTTACAGCAAAAGGTTGCTACCTTTGCTTTAGAAAGTGGATGGAGCTTGAGGGGTCCCAGATGTCTAGCACAGAGATTGCACTTAATTCAGTTTTTCACGCAGACGGGGCAATATGAAGTATAAAAGTCACCCATGGACTTCTGAGAGCATGTATTTCTGTGTCTGCCCCTGGCAGGATAATTCTGGCTGGGGCTCAGGATCTGGCTTTGATTCTCCCAAATAGACTATATCCTAAAATTCAGTTACAACTTGAACTTTAAGGGAACCAACAGCAATCTGGTAGTGCATGTAACTGGGTGTATCTGTACCACGGCATCTTAATTACTATGTTTGATAGAAAACACATTAGCCTTTCTTTTTACCTGTTGTCTGTTCTAAATGATCGATCACCCAAGGCTTTTGCTCCTTTCTTGTTTCAGAGCCTTTGTCCTTGCTTCTCCTTGTCCTTTGATGGTTCTTCTCTCAGATCTTGGTGTGGTTGGTTCCTTCCTATCTGAGCTCAGCTTATATGCCATCTCTTGAGAGGGACCTTTTCTGAACATTCAATCTAAGGTGGCCCCACTGACACCCTATTACTCTCTGTGTTATTGTCCAGTCCTAATTTTTTCATTATAATTATCAACATACCTGAAATTATTATATTTATGCCTCTTTATTATCGCCTGGCCAACAAACTATCAGACTGCAAGAAGCAGAAGAGGACGGACCTTGTCTGCTTTCTTTATAACTATATCACCAGGGCTTAGAACACCAAAAGTTTGACTATTTGAGAACCAACAGGAGGGATGCCTGATGTTATTTTGTTTCTGGCTGTACAATTGGTGTTGCGTCATGGCTCACGAATCATGCAATTGGCTGGTTAAAGGTTCAGGCCCAAATAAACCATCTTGCTTTTCTTCCTTGCTCTGGATTCAGTAGCTGTATCAATCAGGCCAGTGTTTACCCCATGAAATGATTTTTTTTTAAAGAAAATTATAATGACAGTATATTTGTTTATTTCTACAATTCCTATTTGTTTTTGTTTGTTTGTTTAATGCCACCTCTTCCTGCCACCTCCCCAACCCCTTTACTTTTGTGTTCTTTCATCATAGTTTATAGATAATCTTTTATATCTTTGGCAGGAATATTTGCTTTACCTGCTCTCCGATTATTCTATTATCTGTATCTTTTGGAGAACAGTTTTTACCATTTGCTGCCTCTGCTCACTATCCCATGGTGACGTGTTTCCCCACGTTTGTCATCTCTGAGTGTGAGCGCATCTTCGGCGGAGCTTGTTCGCTGGTGCTCTCGTCTAGATAGTCTTGTTCTCTATTGCCCTGTTGGGGCCTAGAGGGTTTCAGGAGTTCTGTACCAGTCTTTTTTTTTTTTCTCCAATTTTTAATTGTGAAAAGATACACATAACATAAACGTTATTAATTTAACCAAGTCTATATTCAGTAGTGTTAAGTATATTCACATTGTTGTTTAACTCAGAACTTTTTCATCTTGCAAAACTGAAACTCTATGCCCATTAAACAATGGCTCTCCATTTCACCCCCATCCCCAACCCCTGGCAGGCCCCACTCTACTTTCTGTTTCTATGAGTTTGGCCTCTCTAGGTACCTCATATGAGTGGAGTCACACAGTATTTACCTTTTTGCGATTGACTTATTTCACTTAGCATAATGTCCTCCAGGTCCATCCCTATTGAAACATGTCAGATTTTCCTTCCTTCATAAGGCTGACTAATATTCCTTGCACTTACATACCACATTTTGTTTATCCATTTATCTGTTGATGAACATTTGGGTTGCTTCCATGTTTTGGTTATTATGAATAATGCCGCCATGACTGTAGGTGTGCAAATATCTCTTTGAGACACTGTTTTCAATTCTTTAGGAGAAATACCAGGAAGTGGAATTGCTGTACAGGCGTTCCTATTAATTCCTCAGTTGGGCAGTGCAGATCTGTACAGAAGGCATCCCAGCTCCAACTTCCTATGGTTAACCTTTTCCTGATTGCCTGAAACTGATGGCATCTCCCTTGCTGCATCCCTGCACCCATGTGCTGAGCATCTGAATTCTGTGTCACAGTCCAGGCAAAGCTTCATGGCTCGCAGTTTCATACAGGAGCTTAGCTTATCCCCTCTGTCTTGCATGGGCCCAAGGTTTTGTCTGTCGTCCCTGTGCAGGCGTTAAAACTCGAGTCCCCAGACTACTGGGCTGTTGCTGTTTATAATACTGCTGTCATCTGTTTGGCTTCAGCTCTCACTCACTTCTTTTCTTTGAGTTGTTCTTCATTTCTGACATCTGGGGATTTCCTTTCCTTGCTTATGAGTTCAGCTATACTTTAAAAAAAAGAGTTTAGGCAGCATTTTCATGTGTTTGGAGTGTGTGTGTGTGTGTGTGTGTGTGTGTGTGTGTTTGTGTGTGTGTCCTTTTAGGTCAACTTGGCCTGCGGCGCCAATAGATATTTATTTATTCATTTAATATTTTTTGAGCATTTATGGCTTGCAAAATGATAAGCCTAAAATGACTAAATAGTAAATCTCCTGAACTCCTGCAACGAGGGAAGATGTTTAATCATAATACACAAAATGGCAAAATAAAGATGTTGCCGTTCAATTGGGGCAGTGGAATCCATTTAGTTTGGACCCAAATGGAAGGGTTTTCTTGCTGCCAAAGCTGCAGCATCGGTCCCTCCTCAGACTGCACTGGAGAAGCCCGAGGCAGAGCCCAGAGGTGGTAGACCAGATCTCTGAGCACTGGGGTTCCAGAGCAGGCCTGGAGCACCACAAACTGGACGGGCAGGAAGCCGTCTTGCATCAGTCATGGCAGGCAGTCATTTTTGTGATGTGAACTGAAGGATAGCCCAGGTAGGTGGCATTGTTAATCAGTATTTAAATATACATGTAGCAAGCATAGCAGCAAAGACTGAGACTTTTCTGCAAATAGGAATAAGGGCAATGAGACAAGGAAGGTCTACCCCTGGACGATTTGACATTGGGAAGGAACTGCACTGGACACACAGCAGAAGATTAGTAGAATTTGGAAGATGTAAGGAAAGGGAAATGTGAACCAGACCAGAAGAGATCCTTTTATTACTGTCATTGTTATTATTATTATTGATGTTACCTATATTGGTTAAAGGTTTTTAACAATCCCTTATTTAGCAGTGATTAGAAATTTCTACCAGAGCATCACTATAGAGCATTTCTAGTTTGTACATAATAATGTTGCCAAAATTATCTGAACAGTAAAATATATATGATACTCAGTTTATTCACCAACAATTTATGTTTTTGTGCCACTTATAACATTCTGGATTTAAAAAGCACTTTTAGGTATTGCAATAGGTACATTCTTGAACTAAGAGGGTCTTATTCAACTCTGCAGGCTAAGTTCTGATGCTCAGAGTATACAAAACCAGGAAAGAAACCACTGCATAGAACATTATTTAATAAGCTTGCTTCCATTGAATTACTGATAATTAGTATATATAATAATAGCAATTCACCCGGCAACCCAGTAAGGTAAATATCACCATTATCCTTTTTTTCAGCTCAGGAAACTGAAGCTTAGCGAGATTAAGTAATTTGTCCAGGATCATACAGGCAAATGGAAGAGGGGATTTGGTCATAGAAAAATGAGTAGGGTGTTTTTTCTTAAGAGTTTTTATCATGAGTGGGTGTGGAACTTCTTCAAATGCTTTTTCTGTGCTGCTTGATATGATTATGTGACTTTCTTCTTTAGTTTGTTAATATTGTGGATTACATTGATTGATTTTTGAACACTCAACTGGCCTGGCATCCCTAGACTAAACCCCACTTGGTCATACTATATAAAGTTGCGTATATATTGCTGAATTTCTATTAGCTAACATTTTGTTAAGGATTTTTACAACTGTATTCATGAAGAATGTTGGTCTGTTATTTTCTTTTTTTTGTACTCTCTTTTTATTGTTTGGGTGTTAAGGTAACATTAACTTCATAAAATAAATTGACAAAATGTTCTCTCTTCTTCTATTTTCTGAAAGAGATTATGTGAAATTGGTTTTAATTCATATTTATTGTTATTTATTTATTATTTATTTTAGCTAAGCCATCCTGCCACCTGTTGACAGCTCAGTGGCAGCTCAGCTTGGGCTGGGAATTGAACCGGCGACCCTGTTGCTTAGAGCTCACACTCTTGAGTGAGCTCTTAACCAACTGAGCCACTCGGCTGACCCCCTAATTCATATTTAAATGTTTAATACAATTCTCCAGTGAAATCATCTGGGCCTTCAGGTTTCTTTTTTGGGAATTTAAAAATTATCAATTCAATTTCCTGAATAGTTATAGGGCTATTCAAATGATCACTTAATGGTAGTTGTGGTAGCTTGTGTTTTTTGAGGAAGTGTTCCATTCATCTAAGTTGTCAAATTGATGTATGTAGAGTTGTATTCCTTTGTTATCTTTATTGAGTCTTTCTATTTTTTCCATTTGTTTCAAGCATGATTATAGTTACTTGTTGAAGCATGCTTATTATGGCTAATTCTAACATCTCTGTCATCTGGGTGTTGGCATCTATTGATTGTCTTTTTTCAGTCAGTTTGAGTTCATTCTGGTTTGTGGGATGATGCGTTATTTTAAATTGAAACCTGGACATGTTCATATTATGCTATGAGGCTTGGGATCTTACTTAAACCTGTTATTGCTGGTTTCTTTGCCTCAATGCTGCTGAGTGGGGGTGGGAGTTCTGGCTCCTTACATGGTCTCTGCTGACATCACTGGATGGGGGGCAGGTGGGTGGGCCTGATGATCAGCTGTTGGGGATGAAAGTCCTGATTCCTTATTTGGTTTTTGATACCACCCTGATGGGGATGTTGGTTTCCTTGTTACAGCCTCAGGAGGGTGGAGGACGTTTAGGCTCCCACTTCTCCTTTGCTGGCATGGGTGGGGACACAGTTTTCTCTGTGGTGTTTGGCTGGAGTAGAGAGGTTATTGTCTAAATGTTTTCTGTCTTGTTAAGCTGCCCTTTCTCTGGTCTTTTGGTTAGAGAGTGTAGGCTTTTGTTGGGACATTTTTTTGTCTGTACCTATTGGCATTTTAAGGTTACAAGCTTCTCTAGTTTCAGGTCTGGGATAAATGAGGCAAAAAGAGAACCAAGGGAACACACCACTGTGTAGACCCTCAAGTCCCAAGGTCCCTAGTTGACCTACTTCCTTCTTTCCACTTTTCAGAGTCTTCTGTTTGACATATAGATATATGCATGTATATAATATATAATAAATATATAAATAATATATAAAATAGCAAAAATGTTAATAATATAAATATAATAACTATATAAATAATGTATACCACATAAATATATTAATAATGTAAATGTAATAAATATATTAATAATAAATGTATATCTCCTAAGAGTATGTATATATTGTTTCCCAGGGTTTTTAGTTGTAATTAGAGGGAGGAGTAGGAAAAGTATATCTACTCTGTCTTCCTGGTAGATGATTAAAAAAAAAATTAAACTGTGTAATTTTCTCTGATTATTAAAATACTATAAGCTTATTAAAATCCTGATAATACAGAAAGGCTGAGAGTGAAGGTAATAATTGGGCTGGAATTTGGTAAAGAAAAAAAAAACACAGTCAGGCAGGGGTATGGGATGAGCAAAGCTTCTTTTCATTTCGCTACAACTTTAGACACTCTGTCTACATTTTTCCTTGTAACTAAATTTTTCAATTTTAAAAAGAAAGATGAGTACAGAAGGGCTTTCCTATAAGAAAACCTGAGACATCTACAGTTGGATTGACGAAGTGAGTACGGTAGGAGGTGACTCTGAGTTTGTTCTGAATCACACAACTCTTCTCAGGAACTCATGTGCTTTGTAGAGTCAACTCGTCATGTTTTCACTTGATATTGACTTTGGGTTCTTGGCACAAATGTAATTCATGTAAATAAGGACAGTAAAGCCTCATTAAGGAAGTACTTTGCTACACTTGATTGTTGATCAAATCATTTCCCACATATACTCCCTGATATATGCCTTGAATAACGCAACCTATGAAGCAAATATTCTTGCATTCTGACACCAGTGTCATAATAGGGTTCTACTGCATTATTAGTAAAGAGCATTTCCAATGAGATCTCTAGCCCTGGATGCAAACTGCAGTCAGGCATTGATGTTTTCCCATTAGCATCATCATGCTGAGTGTTACTGTAATGGCATTCTCATGTCACACAACATTGGGGCCAAAATGAGTGTTTCCGAAAAGAGGCCTACTTCCTGAGGTAGCCCCAGCCATTTCACACCATTTCCTTCATGCCTCTGTTTCAGCTGACATTTTCCTATCTTGTTTTTCTTCCTGCAAGAAACAACTACAATATGAACGACAATTTTAACCATATTGTAAAGTGGTTATTTAAAAACCAGAATATACATTTTTGATAGGCAAGTTGAAAGTGGGGAACAGCAGCTAGCCCAGTCATCAACGGATAAAAATCTATACTAATCTTAAAAGCAAAACACAGTGCAGAATTTCTCATCTATTTTTCTACAGAAGAAAACCATTGTACTTCCGTTCCTGGCCATGTCAGCAGTGACGGCCCCCCATCCCCCACCCCCCACCATTTTTTCCAAGCATTGATTGTTGACTTCCCTTGACACCCCATCACAACCCATTAGTACTGAAAACTGACAAGCCCAGCTGCAACAGCAAAAAGGCAAGTTTGAAAGAAAATACCGAAAGCGCAGGCAAAGCGTGGCTATTAGGGCCACGTCCGCCCCAGATGCAACAACTCCTTCTCCTCGCCCCACGGCACCTTGGTGAAGTCAGCAAAGTCAGCAAATTTTTTTTAATCCAGACGCCAAGTTCTGGGGGAAACGATGAAGAGTATCGCTTTATTTTTACTTTCATTTTCAAAGGAATTTGGGTTGAGGAACATGAAAACATAGTTGGCTGAAGTGCTTCTGCTGATAATGCTAATATGTATTATGTCTCTTTTCAGACCCCAGCATTTCAGATGTTTGTGGCTCAGCAGTACTGGGCATCTGAAGGCCACACTTGAAACCCTGGCACTTCTTAAATTATGAGTTTTGTTCTTTTTTACTCGGCAGAGTTATACGGTGTCGGTGTCCCCAGAGCTATGGTAATGGTAATAGCAAGCATTCCTGGTGATTGTACAGTTAGTTGATTGCCCAGGGGAAAAAAATGACAACTCCACATTTCCAATAGACCTTGTATTTGCAAAGATGTAAGTTCAAGCAAGGGCAGCCAACTTGTCAAAATTTTAAGAGCCAAGACCACACAAGTTGAATCTAACTTTAGTTAAAAGGCTGGATGCAAGTTTTGTAAAGTCAAAGTCCGGGAGATGGGGGGTGGGGGCAGGGTGGGGGTGGGTAACTGAACAAATAACGACCACCATCCATATAGGTGAAAAATCTAGCTTTAAGTGATCATTGAGTCAAGAATATATAAGAATAAAGAGCCAAAGAAAGAAGCAGCATTGAGCAGAAGCTCACGTGTTTTTGCCCCCTGTGGAGTGCAGAGAGGACGCTGTGACCAAGTGTGGGCAATAGCAATTACGATCCGCCTCAGGAATGGGCACCTGAAAGTACATGATTTAGCATCATTCTTGCCAGGTGTGGTCAGCTTTAGGCAGGAAAAAAAGAACAGGTCTCTTAAGTGAGTTTTATGGCTCCCTGTACCATGGAGCCTGAGGTATCCACTTCCCCCTTCACCACTGATCATGTATGTGTCTTACCGAGCTGCTGATGTCTTTCTTGCTGGTCTGGACACTCAGAAGTCTAGATTGTCAGCCACCTCTGTGGTCCTGTGGTTCTGACAGAACTGCTTGCCTGCCACCCCAACAGCTGGTGGCCTATGAACGCTCCCTGGTTTCCCACCAGCCTGCCACACCCTCTTCCTCTGGCAAAGATGCAGCTCTGACAGACAGGTCCTCAGGGAAATCCTAGTGCTTCTAGGCTTATGGGCTTCCTTTACTAAGCCCGTCCCTGCCTGCCTCCCATCCCCCGCGCCTTGTTTCACGTGACAGGGTGGATGCTGGGCCCAGAGGGAGCTCTTCAGAGAGGACCATGCAGCCTGCAGACATTATCCCTGACTGGGATGGAGAGTCACGGCCTGGCACCTCTCCTAGAATCCAACCTGTGAAGCCTGGAGTGGACCTTCGGCTCAGCCTTCTGCTCTGAACCAGCCCTTTTGTCTGCAGGAGGCTGAGGAGACCTAGCCTTGTCCTGTCTTGGGTCCTTAAATTATGGCCTTGCGCCTGATAACAAAAATCCATCAGTGCCTCAGCAACCGGCTCTTATCCCGACCCCAGCATGTGCAGGGCTCACCCTCTCTGCCCAGTTCCATGCCAGTTCCTGGAGCTGGGCACTCAGGTCATGTCTGTCCTGTGAGGTCACAGCCCCCTTACAGTGCCAGGTGATTTTTCATTATGCAGTAGAACGCTTCCTGGCACACAGTTTTCATTACAGCGATTGTAGTCTCTTGGTTTGTTTTCATCCTGTCATGCCCCATGAAACTTGAAGGGACTCAACTCCATACGAATCACTCTAAAGCTCTTTTGTGAGCCTTGGCCCCACCTCCCAACTTCCCTCCAGTGGCCCTGGACCCTGCTTATCAGCTCCCCACCATCCCTTCATGTTCCCCACTGTGTGTGTGTCTGGCCTCCTGGTTATCATACATTGCCATTGTAATAATAATGAGAGCTACAACTATTGAGCGCCTACCATATGCTGGACGTGGTGCGAGTTGCTTTGTGCATGCTATTAATTCCTGAAAGTAACACTGTGAGGAGATCACTACGGAAAGGCCCAGGACTGTGTGCTGGGCCATGCTGCGTGTGGTGGAGTCCTCAGACCTTATGCATAAACAGCACCCTCGACTGTCATCCAAATACAAGGCCTTTCTTGCTCCTCCCCTCAGGAGAACACCTCATCTCCTCAACACCATTTAAAATCTACCTATAATCAGACTCATTTCCCCCCTAAAAACCTCCCTGAATACTTCAGCATTTAATTTTTCATAAACACTATTTAATGCCTATTGCTTTATCATTGAGAATATGACATACAGCATTTGTCTTTAGCTTATAGTAACGTACATCTTAGGTTTAAGTTGTAGTTTATGAGACAAAATAGTGGCTGGTAAAATTTTCAAAGGGACATATTGCCTATAATTTTTAATGGATTTACAAAACAAGTTTGCACATGGCTAGAGGTTATGGAAATATATAATTATGTTGAATTTTACACATCAAAAATCATCTAAGCCTGTGGTTAATTATGTATATGAATTATTTGTATATAAATATGCACATATATGTAAGAATATATATCTATATCAATATGTGGTTACCTCCATGTATATATTTGTCTGCTTGTGTTTATATACATGTCTTTACTCCTACACTCTTGATTGTGAATCACCTAAAGACTGAGCCCAATTATAATTTGAACCAGAAGTACAATGAAGATGAGATTTCAGCTTGCACAAGAGAGATATCCATGATAAAACAGACATCAGCATGGACTCTTTTGAGGCTAGTTTATGTACTTACTGTACATAATCAGGTATTTGGATTTGATTTGTGAAATAACTGTTTTTGCAAAGTTGTAAGTAAATACAATCTTATTTAAAATGCACAAGAAGAAGAGACAAATGGCTAATTAACATATGAAAACTATTCAAACTTGTGAGTATCAAAGAAATGTAAATTAAAAGAACACTGAGATTTTTTTAATCTATCAAATTGGCAAGTTTAAAAGAGCATTACACTCAGAGTTTGAGAGGATGAACATTTGGCAATATGTATGCGTATATATATTTTTTAAATGTTCATATCTTTTGTCTCAGTAATCCTATTTCTAGGACTTTATCCTGAGGAAATATTGAAATATTTATGATGTAACATTATGTATAGTAGGTACAAATTAAAAACAACAAAATAACCATAATAGGGGAGTAGGGAAATTATGGTAGATCTCTATGGTATATATAATACATAGACATATATAATAGAATATTATTTACATATTTTATATATTTAATAAACATTATATATTTAAATATTTTATAAACATTATATATATAAAGACATGGGAAAATGTCTATAATATAGTAAATTAAAAAAAGGCAAGTTATAACCCTGTATATTACATAAGTCCCATAATCTTATAAAGCAATATGTTTATAAGTATGCATAGAAAAAAAACACTAGAACTAAATGTATCAAAATGTTAAATGTTGTTTGTGGTGGGTTAATGTTGATTTTTACTCTTTTGTATGTGTGTGTGTTCCCAAAGTTTTACAAGAGTAAACCGATTTGTAAGAATCCCAAATACAACAATACAACAATGACAGACTACAGGCAAGATATCAGTGAGTAGATGTGGAAACTTGTCTTCTATTCTGCACATACAGGAATTAGGGATGACTTATAAAAAAAGTTAGAGCTGCATAGCTGTGCTAACGGCAGGGAGGCAAACCTCCCAGGACCAGCAGAAATCAGAGTCCTGCAGCAGTGAGGTTGGCTGAGGCTGAGGCCTGTGGGGGTGGGCATGAAGAAAGTGAATTTGGGATGGAGGATTTCGAGGTGGGAGGCGAACAGAGGTTGAGTGAGTGTTGAGTGTTGCTCGAGGCCCCTGTCATGAAGCCAGGGCTGGGAGTGTGCTTCCATGCCTGTGACTGGAGGCTGAGAAAATTCCAACCAGTCCATCTGGAGTTTCAGCACGTAACAAGCTGCTCACTTGCGGCAGAGCGCGGAAGCAAGGCAGCTGCGTGACTGGGAGGTGGACCAAGTTGTGTCCCTGCTTGGGGTCGGGAACCGCAAAGACCTAGCAGGGTAAAGCCGTGCTTCTGAGCTGGAGACCTCCAAGGCGCTAGCTGAGGGATTCTACCACCACGGGGAGGAAAAAGCCTCCTCTACCAGTGTGGAGTGATTTTAGCAGCAAGGAATTATGCCCTAAACCACACCGACATTTACTATCTTTCTTAATACTAAGAACTGGAGGCAGGCTGACTCAGGTTGGTTTAGTAGCTCAACAGTGCCAGTAAGGATCCAAGCTCTCCCTTTCTCCTTCCTGCTGAGTTTGTTGCTTTATGGTTGTATGATAGCTGCAGCAGCTGCAGATATCATAATTCCTGCCTTTCCAGAAGTTTCCACATAGACTCTACGTTATATCTTATTAGGCAGAACTGGGTCACATGACCTCCCTTGGCTCCAGGGGAGGCTGGGAAATCTTATGTATGGCAAAGGGAAAATTGGACTTAGACCAATCAGATCTATTGGCTGGACACACTGCTAGTCAAGATAAAATTGGGGGTCATTAGCAAAGAAGGGAAGAGAGGATGACTGTTAGGTAGGCAACTCCCATGCAGCATGAACTCTCCAACAAAATCAGAAGAACTCACACCTGGGAAACTGTAAATAATAAAGGAATCTGAAAATTACTTTAAAATAAATACACTTACAATCATTAATAAAACAACTACAAGACACGAATTAAGTAAGCAATTATATCAAAAACAGATAGATATCAATAAAAATGAGTCAGAAATCTTGGAAATAAAAAATATATAGTCATTGAAATAAAAAAAGCAATCCCTATAAATGAAATATTGAACTGGATATAGTTGAAGAAAGTGAGATGGAAGCCAGAACTTTGCAAGTCACCTGGAAAGCAGCATCAAGAGATAAAGGTAGGGCCGATCGAGTGACCATTGGTTAAGAGTTGGCTTGGGACGCCAGCTCTGAGCAGTAGAGCCCCAGTTCAGATCCCACATGAGGGCCAGTGACGCTGGGCCCTCTACAGCTAAGATGGTGAACAACAGCTCCACCTGGAGCTGGGCTGCCGTGAGTCACCGGTGATGGTGTAGGCTGCAGTGGAGCTGCAGTGGGCTGCCCTGAGCTACAGTGAATGGCTGGTAGCCGGCGAGAGACTGCCTCACCTGGGAAGAGCGCAATGATAATACCAACAGGGGCCAGTGAAACGACATCCTCCACAACTAGACTGAAGAACAAAAGGACAGCAACTTGTCTGTTCCCCTTGCCCGATTCCCCAATAAAATCTTAAAAAAAAAAGAGATAAAGGTAAAATATGAAAGGAAGTTTAAGAGAGACATGGAGTGTAAGCTGGGAAATTATAAGTTGTTACTAATAGGTATTCCTAAAAGACTATGGCAAGAATGGAGGAGAAGCAGTATTTGAAAATAAAATGGCTAAGATTTTTCTAGAATTAAAGGTAGACATAAATTCTGGAATGAAAGGGCATCTTAATTGTTAAGCAGAGCAAAAACAACAACATAGCAAAAAACTAACATCTAGATACATCTTAGTGAAATTACAGAATGGCAGGAATAAAGAAAGAAATTAAAAGGTGTCAGAGAGGAATACAGATTACTTATAAAGGAACAGCTATTGGACTGATAGCATATTTTTTATCAGCAACATGAGATACCAAATGTCAGAATAATATCTTAAAAGTGCTGAGGGAAAACAACTACTAAGCTATAGCTCTACATCTGGCGAAATCATCTTTTCAGAATAGGTGTAAAATAGAAAAAACAAAAGAACCAAACCAAAACAAAAACCCCACAAAAAACAGAAAAAAAAAGCAAAAATAAGCAAAACAAAACAGGAAAGCTAAAACTAAGAAACTATATAAAGCTAGAATAAAACATAGCATAAAATTGTGTTGACTATAGGAAAGACAAACATTTCTCAGGACACAGATAAGCATGAACATAAAATACAATAAATTAATAAATTGAACTTTATCAAAATTAAAAATTTTGCTCTCCAAAAGATACCATTAAGAAAAAGAAAAGCTGATGGATGGAAGAAAATATTTGATACACATATATCCAACAAAGGGCTTGTATCCAGAATGTATAAAGAACTCTTGCAATTCAATAATAAAAGAGATAAGCAACCCAATACAAAATGATTTGAACAAATACTATTCAAAAGAAGATAAACGAATCACATGAAAAGATGCTTAATACAATTAACCATCAGGGAAATACAAAAAAATAAACACAATGGAAAGCCACTATTCACTCACAGAAGAGATAAAATTACAAGACTGACATACCAAGTATTGGTTATTTAACCAAAAGAAATTAAAACAGATGTCCACACTAATATTTATATATAGAAATGTTCACAGCAGATTTAATCACAATAGCCAAAACCTGGAAATAACCCCAAATATCCATCAGATGGTGAATAGATAAACAATATGTGGCATATTCAATATGTGGAATATTACTCAGCAGCAACAAGGAACAAATTACTGAAACGGCATCACGGATAAATCTTTTAAACATGCTAAATGAAAGAAGTCAGATACAAAAGAGTTTGTACTATGTTTTTCCATTTATAGACACTGTAAATTTATCTATAGTGACATAAAGTAGATCTGTGGTTGGCTGGGGCAGATGGAAGGATGGACTGCAAAAGGATGGACAAAAATATTTTGGGGGTGATGGAAATGTCTGTATCTTGACTATAATGGGGGTGTTATGAGTATTTATATCTAATGAAACTCATTTAAATGGATGCAGTTTCTTGTATGTAAATTATTCCTAAATAAATGTGATAAGGGAGAAAATGACATTTTCAGACATAGAAATATAAAGAGAGTTTAAATTTGCAGCCTTGATAAACTTGTACAATACTTGGATGAAAGAAAATGAACCCAAAAGGGAAGAATATATTGTAAAAAAATGCAATGCTTCAATGAAAAAAAAGGCTTTGGGAGTCTCACAATCCTAGGTGAATCTCTGTATAACAAGACCAACTAGTAAAACTCAATCTTTCTAACTTAAAACATTTTTTATAAAAATTTCAAATGCACAAAAATTGAAATATTGGTATAAAGAACTTCCAAATAATCTAGAAAAATCCATACTTTCATGCATTAAGCCTGCAGAATTGGGCAATACCTGTATTTGTTAATCATTAAATAGCATTCTATGTTTTAAAAAGGTTATTTCCTTTGTGTTCTCTCAAAATGATAATGAAAAACCATTTTGCATATGTATAATATTCAAGAAATGTGAAAGATAATTAAAAGATTAAGAATGCAGAATGGTATTATGCTAAAGACCTGAAATCATATTATAAATATCTTATAATTGCAAAAGACTTCCATATTGCATGCAACCTTCAAATAAAATCTTGGTCATTGATTTCATTTTTCAAAGATATATTTCAGATGGTTACTAGTTGGGAGGGGGTGGGGGTGAGGGAGAAGGGGAAGGGATTAGATAGCATAAATATGTAACTACAATATTGCCACAGGGACATGAAAGACAGTTTGAGGAATATAATTAATAATGTTGTAAATATTTTGTAGGGTGTCAGGTGGTCACATATCTTGCTAGGGAGACCGCATCATGGATGGGGTAGAGGTTTGATCATAGCACTGTACACCTGAAGCTGATGTTATATACTATTGTATGTNTATATATAGTCATTGGACGTGGAGTATAGTGTGGGAGTGGAGTCAAGGGAACTGTAATAGATATGTATGATATTGGGGGGGAAGTGGGGCAGCAGATTGGGGGAGGAGGGTTGTCACCTTGAGGGGTAAAAAGTATAACTATTGCACTGTGTTGTACAGCTGAAACTAATTCTAAAAAAATGTGTATTTCACAATAAAAAATAATAATTGAAAAAAGATATATTTCACAATGTAAACTCCTATGTAGAGTAGCTCAAATTCTATGTCTATTGAGCAAGTACTGTTTGCCAGGCACTGAATGCAGTAGACTTAGGGAATAACAAATTTGAATAAGGCTTGGTCTTAACCCTAGAAGAGCCTTTAGTTCTTTGAGAACTCTGCTCCATTACTGTAGATTTCCCTCCATATTGATGGGGAGATGGGATGAATATTGCTCCTCCTCTTTTATTCAAAGTTAAGCGGAGGTCATGGGTGTCTGCTTGGTGAACACTTAGGACACGCATGTGCTCGCTTGGACTACGCCCCTTTTCTCAAGTCGCTCCTAAACCCCAATTTCCTAAAACGTTTTTTTATTTTGAGAGAGTCAGAGGAGGGAAAAGTAAATAGTAATCTATCATTCCTGGCACACACACTGTCTCATTCCTGAAAATTTATGCGTAAATGCACAGCACCTTGTGGGTGAGCAACAGCTGTCCTTACGGCAATTTGTAATGAAATAATGTCATAAATCATGAGGGAGTGGCCAGAGCCCCAAATAAAATATCTGTGGCTTCAAACTACAAACGTCTCATGTGTTAAGACGTGTCCTATTTATTCCAATCACAGAAAGAACTGTAAGGAAACCGGGAGAAAAAAAGGTTTTATCACGCCCAGTCTGCCATATTCCCTATCACTTGGTGATAAACACACCTAAGTTACTTCATTACAATGTGATAGATTGTAACAGCAACTCTGAAGGTCCATTAGATAAATCATTTAAATAGAGATTCAGACAATTTGAAAAGTTTCCATTAATTACCAGAAAGTGAGTAACAATAACTTCATCGAAGTTCAGTTTACCTTGTGCTTATGAATATAGACACTTTAAAATGCAGATTATGTCCCAATAGAACAGCATAGCTCATTTGTCATGTTAAATCTTTTTATTTTTTTCATTTTGATGGGATGGGAATTGTTGAACTAATAGGTTATAATTGATATTTTACAATAAGAGGCTGTAGTATATTTAGCTCAATATATTGCCTGAGATTGTTGATACTCTGTCCATATTTTCAGAAACACCCAGAGTTTATTACATAATGAACACTTTTGGACTGCAGAGTACTGCAAAGGGGGACACAAAATGCAAAATATTTAGTTCTTTATCTGGGGGGTTAGGAGAGGACCACCCACTTTTTAAAGTTTATGGAATATTTTAAAACAGAAACCAGGAATGGTATGTAGTGTAATCTCAATACCGGTAAGAAATTTACAAGTATGTGATGCCATTTGTTGAAAAATTGTCCTTTCCCCATTGAATAGTCTTGACACCCTTGTTGAAAAATCAGTTGACCTTATATGTGAGTGCTTATTTTGGAGCTCTCTTCTGTTTGTCCTTATGCCAGTACCACACTTTTAATTACTGTAACTTTGTAGTAAGTTTTGAGATCAGGAAATATGACTCCTCCAATTTTGTTCTTTTTAAGATTGTTTTGGCTATTTTGGGTCCCTTAAGATTCCATATGAATTTTAGGATAAGTATTTCTATTTCTGAATAAAACACTATTGGGGTTTTGATCGAGATTGTATTAACTATATACACCATTTTGTGTAGATGAATATTTTACCATCTGTGCATCTGAACAATTTTAAGTCTTCCAATCCATGAACATGGGACATCTTTCCATTACCTTATGTCTTTAAAAATTTCTTTCATCAGTGCTTTATATATTTTGGAGTACAAATCTTTTGTCTCTTAAGAATTCTATAACAAAGTAAAATTCCTAAGTATTTTATTCTTTTTGAAGCTATTGTTTGCTGTCATGGTCTGAATGTCCCCTCCATCCTTAGAAAAATAAATAAATAGCAATCTCTTCTTATGTCTTGGATGCAATATCTTTTCTTATTTCTCTGGGAATATGAATACTAGTTATATCTTTGAAAGTTTTCTCTCCCTGCCTTTTATGTTTGTTTCCTTTAAGCCATCACCTCCTGTTTGTGTTGGTCTCCATCTTCTGTACTGGAGAATTTCCCTGGATGTCTTGTGGTCCTAGCTTGTCTGATCATGATTAAAAGTAAGGGCTAGAAAGCTGCTTGGGTGGGGCTTGTCTATTCTGAGCATCACTCTAGGATGATGGAAGTGAGCTGTTTGTTAGGGGACCTAGAATCAAGAGTCTAGATCTTTCCTTGTGGGGTGGTCAGACTCCTCAGAGAGAAAGTTAAAAAAAGCACACAAGCAAACAACCTCTTGGCCTTCCGGTTTTAGGATTTTGCCAAAGGACAAACTAACATGGGCTACTGGCTCCTTTCTCCAAAATCAACTCTGGAGAAACTAGAGGAGAACATGAAATCTAGGATCTAAACGACAATGACTAAAACTACAAAACAAACAAACAAACAAACAAAAAACCGCAAACAAGAGAAAACCTTGAGGACAGTATGGGTATGTGTGGGGTCTTCAGCTAGAATGGGACATGGCCGGCAAACCAGGGAGAAGGTAGGATGCATGTGACTTTTGGACAATCACTGCCAGTCCAGACAATAGATCCAGGTGCTCGTTAGGGCAGGGCCTGACCTGCTGGATGGGGACTTGATGAGCAGTTGTGTGGAGTGACCTCAGGCAGTGGCCTTGCGCCATATACTCTCCATACCCTCAGGACTGGTGGGTTCCACTGCAGACGCCCTACAACCTTGGCTCCACTTTAGACGCACCAGGAGCATAACAAACCCATCTCCCAGACCTCACCCCAGACAATTAGAATCAATTAGAATCAATTAGAATCACTGGGTAAGGGACCAAGGCTTTGGGAGTTTCAAAAGCTCCCCAGGTGATTGCACCCTGGCTGGTTGAGAGACACTGACTCAGGAAGGTCCCATTCTCCCCAGGCTGCCTCCTCTTGATGCTTATAAGTGAAGTCCTGACCTGAAACTTTGCCCAGGGCGTGGCAGGAAGCAGGTGACTGAAGCGGCTTTGGTGTCTGGGGTTCTTTCCTGGGACTACGTCTACTTCCACTCAGATGGGGGCCTGCCTTTGGCCACTACTGTTCCCGGCCCCTTCCCTGTAAATCCCCCCACTAAGTAGTTGATATTCCCAGGAAACATGAACTCGGAAGTCAGGATGACTAGATACCTGAGGGAAAGAACACCTCAAAACACTGGGCCACACATAGAATCATCTGAAGTAGAATTATTGGAACAGGTAGACTGTCCAAGCCTGTAGAGAAAGTTTGTAAGTTTATTTGAGCCAAACTGACCAAATACGCATATGCTGGGGAGCAAGATATCAGATGCTACAGAGCATAACAGTTTTGCAGTTTCTTTTATGCATTTGAAATTACGGATGGAACATAAGGAAGATTACATGAAGTTGGGAGATTGGATTATAGGATAGTTAAGATTATGTGCTCTCTTGAGGGTGGTCCCGCTTTAGAAGGCGGATTCTATGAATAGGGCTTGCTTAAGGCAAAGATAACCTTTTACTAGGGAAGTTATAGGCCTGAGTGTGACTTCCCACCATGACCTGTCCAGGTAGGAATATATGATCAGATTACCCTGTGAGGTTACTTTCCATAGAACCCCTTTTTCACCCACATATCAAAAGTTTAAACTAGGCATGATATATATATATATATATATATATATATATATATATATATATATATATATATATATATATATGCACAGTTTCCTTAAAGCAATAAGAGGAGATTATTTTACTGTCAACTTTTCTGTGACTTTTCATTTTAAGCATGTCAATGTAGGCAACAGATGGTTGGACCTCAGATTTTGAAATTCAGTGAGACTCTTCTATATTCAGTAATTTAACTCATTTAGATGTAATGTAATTGCTATTATAAGATTATTTCTGTCTTTTGTTTTCCATTTTCCCCTATATTTTTCTTTTCCTGTTTTCCGTTGGGTAGCTTGGGATTTCTTCTGCACCTTAATGATTTTACATTCTATTTTTGTTCTTTGGCTTTTTGCTTTTAACTTACTATCATACTCCTATTTAATCATCCCTATTGGTTTCTTAAACCAATCAACTTCTATATTCTTGTTCTAAAAGACTACTCATGAAAATATTGGCTAGGATTTTCATTTTTTTTTGTAATGGGTATACTTTCATTTAGTGCAGCCATTATTTAATTAAAAAAATTTAAGATGACAGTAAACTTTGATTATCCTTCCTCTTCCACGCTTTTTGCAGCCTCTCTTGATCTTATTTCTTTTAATATTTGAGTTCTTTCTCCAAAAATGTGTTCAATAAGGGTGTTTTTGTGGCAAATCTTTGAAGTGGTGTATTTCTAAGAATACTTTTCCTGTGCTTTTACATTCGATTGGCAATTCAGATAATATAACACACAGTGGACTCTTGAACAACATGAGTTTAAACTGCATAGGTCCACTTATATGTGGATTTTTCCCCCCATAAATACATACAGTACTGTAAATATTTAGTCTCTTTCTTAGAATTTTCTTAATAACATTTTCTTTTTTCTAGCTTACATTATTGTAATAATACAGTATATAATACATGTAACATGTAAAATATCTGTTAATCAACTGTTCATGTTATTGGTAAGGCTTCAGGTCAATAGTAGGCTATTAGTAGTTAAGTTTTTGGGGGAGCCAAAAGTTATACGAGGACAGCCGATTAGCTCAGGTAGTTGGAGCACAGGCTCATAGCGCCAAGGTTGACGGTTCGATTCCCACATGGGCCAAGGAGCTGTGCCCTCCACAACTGGATTGAAGACAGCTACTTGACTTGGAGCTGATGGGTCCTGGAAAAACACACTGTTCCCCAATAAAATTTCTTTAAAAAAAGTTATATGAGAATTTTCAACTGCATGGAGGTCAGCACCCCTAACTTTGGATTAGAGTTCAAAGATCAACTGTAATAGGTTCAAAGTTCTTTCCTTTTAATACCTTACAAGTGTTACTCCATTACATTCTTCAGCCCAGTGTTGCTGTTGAGATGTCTGATGTCAGGCTGATTCCGGTTCTTTTGTGAGGATCTTCTGAGTGGTATACCCTCAGATAATACAAGTGAATTGATTTATAGTGATCACATCTTTCATCTTGGGATTTTCCTTTTCAGTATGATTCTCCTCCTTAGACAAGCCATAGACTTTAGATGGGTCCCTTTGTGCTGTCTTTCTGTCTGTTATAGGGATCTGCTCTTAGTAAAAGCTCTGGCAGATCCATTTACATACCAATCTCTAAATGATGACCAAGACACGGTAAATTTAGGCAAGAAATAAACCTGAGAACTAGAATGATAAACTCTAATGGTAGAACCCCAGCTGCAGGCTGGAGAAGTCTGCAGATGATTCTTTAGACGTGGGTCTTTCTGATACTTTCTCAGGCCCTGCTATGTAGCAGACCAGTGTAGTAGAGCTTCTTACATGCCTAGGCCTGTATTACTTTACATACATGAGTTCATGTGAGTCTCACAACCTTGGTGTAGATATTAGCCCCCTTTTTTATAAATTTAAAAAATTTTTTTATTGTTAGTTTCAGGTGTACAGAACAATGCAATAGTTATCCTTTTCACCCTCACAAAGTAACAACCCCTCTCCCCCCATGTATTTTCCTCCCACCCCCGATATCATGCTTATCTATTACAATTCCATTGATTCCATTCCCACTCTCTACTCCATGTCCCGTGACTATATGTATATGTAATTATAGTTGACATACAATATTATTCAACATCAGCTTAGCCCCTTTTTATAGATGGGAAAACTGAAGATCAGAGTGGTGAAGTGTCTTGTCCAAAGTCACACACCTAGTAAGTGGAAAAGCCAGGAGTCAAACCCATTCTGGCTCTAGGGTCTGTGCTCCTGGCCACTGCACTCCATTCAGTCCCTCCTGCCATGGACAAGCAGGGCACAGATGCTACAGCCAGAGAGGATGACAAGGGTCTAGATTCACTGAAAATTTGCTGAGTGCCAGGCAAGGAGCTGAGTACTTTATATGAATTTTTCACCTTTTTAGTATTCCAAATTAATTCCTTACTTTGAAAAACTTCAGACATTTAAAAAGGTTGCCATAAAGAATTTCTGTATACTCTTTATAACACAGCCACTCAATGCTAGCATGTTATCACAGTTCTTTCTCTTTCTCTCTGTATATATAAACACACACACATATTTTCTTCTGAAAACTTGATATAAGTTGCAGATATGATGCCTCTTATATCTAAACACTTCAGTGTGTATTTCCTAAAACAAGATCATTCTCTTCCACAACCAGCACAATGACCCAAATCAGAAAATTAGCAATGGTACATTATTATCTATACTATATATTCTCACTGAGCATTATCAATTGTCCAATTATTATCCTATTTTTGGCCTGAGATTCAATTCAGGATCGCACATCACATGTAGTTATCATGCCTCTTCCATTTCCTTTAATCTGCAGGAGTTCCTCATTCTTCCTTTTCTTCCATGACTGTATTAGTTTTCAACTGCTGCTATAACAACTTACCACAAAATTAGTGACTTTACCCACACAAGTTATTTTATAGTTGTGTAGGTCAGAAGTCTGACATGGTTTCACTGGGCTAAACTCAAAGGGTCAGCAGGGCTGCCTTCCTTTCCGTAATCTTGCTGGCAGAAACCGTTTCCTGGCCTTTTCTAGCTTCCAGAAACCAACTGTGTTCCTTAGCGTGTGGCCCGTCCTCCATCTTCAAAGCCAGCCATGGCCATTGGGTTGAGTCCCTCTCAAATGGTCACTTTTCTCTGACGCTCCTTTCATCATCACGTCTCTGACCACAACTGGGAAAGGCGGGTTTCTGTGTACAGGCTTCATGTGATTAGACTGAGCCCACCCAGGTAATCCAGGATAATCTCCATATCTGGAAAGACCCTTTGCCATGCGAGGTAACCTACTCACAGGTTCCAGGTATTTGGGGTGGGGAAGGGCATTATTCTGCCCACTAGTATAACTTTGACATTTGTAAAGAATACTAGCCAGTTATTTTGTAGATGATCTCTTGATTAGAGTTCACCTGGTATTTCCACATGATTAGACTTGGGTTATGCATCTTTGGTAGGGTGGTTGTGCTGTTGTGTTCTTTTCAATCCTGTTTATCAGGAAGCATGAGATGTGGCTCTGTCCTGTCACTGCTGATGTTACAG
Source organism: Hipposideros armiger (assembly GCF_001890085.2). Lineage (NCBI taxonomy): Eukaryota > Metazoa > Chordata > Mammalia > Chiroptera > Hipposideridae > Hipposideros > Hipposideros armiger. Next base: position 1,369,053 of record NW_017731436.1, read on the forward strand.
CCTTTGGTCCCTTGGCTAGGGTGGTGTCTGCCTGTTTCTTCTCTGTGTAGTTGCTATTTTTTTTTGCCTGTATTTCTTTTTTTCACTCTGTACTTAATAGGTGCCTCCTTAGGAGATTCTTTGAGACTATGTAAATACCCTGTGTCTTATCACACTTTCAGCCACTAACTTGGGCATCTGTTGATGATTCTTTGCTTGAGATAATTATTACCTGGGTGGTTACCAAATCTTTCCATTTTCTCATTTACTCTTCACAGTCATGTGATGAGTAGCGTTATCGTCCTGATATTACAGATGGGGAAACAGGCTTCCATAAATTACATAATTTCCCAAGGTCCCACAGGTAATACGGGTAAAACAGAAGGTGGGACCACCATATGGAAAAGGCTCAGGGCGCTGGACTGATTCTCCTGCCTAGAAAGGGGGTTGGAGAGACACACATTAGCTGTTCTCAGAAAAATAAAATTAGATAGCTCAATGGACTTCATTTGATGTAATGCTGCCTAAAGTTTGATCCATTTATTTTGGGGGAAAACCCTCACAAGGTCAAGGTCTAGGAACAGAATAGTAGAAACAAAAATCATAGTAAAAACTGCCAACTCTGAGGAGGGTCTTTCTTATGGAAAAGCCAGTGGCACTTCAGCCAAGCCCCTGCTCAGGGGTCCTCACCTCGCTGACCTCAGGGTCCCCAGGCAGGGCTGGATTCTAGAGGAGCGGTATTAGAAAGCTGCTGCTTTTGGTAATGAAACCTCCCTGGACGGGAGCCAATACCGGCTGGTGCGATCGGGTTTCCCACTCCAGCGGGCGGATTCCCCAAAGGCCCAGTGAATCTGTATTAACCTTTGGCTCCCTTTGCTCGCTGAGCTCCGTTAACTCCTCTCAGCCAATCAAAGATGTGCCATGCCAAAAGCCGCTTGGAGGGGTTTCCCGGACGATAACCCAAGGCCCAAGCGACCCTGATTCTGGCTAATACTGAACCCAGGCGCCTTCAAGGCAGGCTGACTTATTAGTGGAGAAGGGACGAGAGGCACTGAGTCTGCCATAGAAGGGGTTCCCCGCAGGACTGGCCTTGAGCACCCTCCAGGCCCTTGTAAGAAAAAGAAATTTATTACTTCTGCTTTCTCCTGGCTCTGTTCTCCTGACTCTGACCTTAATCAGTAACGCATCACACAAACAGGGATAATTGGAAACAGGTGATCCTGGGATAGTGCCCGGAGAGTTCCCACTGTTGGCCTGGGGGTTTTCTGTTTCTCACACGAGGCTGGGAATTAGGAGTTCAGGACTCTCTCCTCACTAATTCTGTGCAGTGGGTTAAGTCCTCTTACCGGCTTTAACTTTCCCACCAGGGAACAGTATTTTATTTCCTTGTAGAAATGTAGCAGTGCATTAGGACTAATATGTTTGTGATGTTCTCGGAGGGGCTACTGTGTAAACCCAGCAGCGCTGAGTCTGCAGAGCACATGGCTCCGGTGGTAACAATGTAACAATGCAGCCTCGTGCTGAAGACACCACCGCTGTCTACTTAGGATTGTGTGCTGGTCGATCGTGGGTCTCCATACACTGGAAGAGAAAACCGATTGGATGATACCTGAGCTTGGTTGAAACAAACACAACGGAACACAAAGGTGCGTGATTGGTTTCTAGTTACCTTTTTACAAGTGATTTCCTAAGATGAGGCAGGTATGCCCAGAGGTAACAAGAAACCTAAGGCTAACACAGAGCATGGGGCAAGCTAGGACTGGGTATAATTTCCAGAGAACATTCAGGAAAAGTTTGAGTCTTTGGACTCCAGTGTATTCAAAGTTCTCCAGAAGGATCACTCTCTTAATTTTCTAGAGAAGCAAATGGCACAGGTTTTCTTAATAAGGCACTTCATTACCTTGTGAGTTCGTTGTAGGCAGAGCCCGGCCAGGCCGGTCTCAGTTCTCAGCACACAGTAAGTGTTTAAGAAACACTTGTTGAATGAATATCCAGGAGATCGCAATTCCCCCACTAGATAAGTTCTTGTTTATCGACCTCACTGTGCCTTCTTGCAAATTACATTCTTATTTTCTTCTTGGAAATTGAGGCCAGCGACTCATTGTCACTCAATGTCTATTATGGCTTCTCTGCCAACAGCCTGACCTGCTCTAGATGGCCAAGTGCCATTAGAACTTGCCACCTGTCCTGGCCTTGGGTGACAGGGTAGGAGCAGTAGACTCTTGGCTGCATGCTACCTGGGGACTTAGGTCTTGTACTGCTTGGCTCTTTTCCTATAATTTGCAATTCTGATGAGAGACTGATGCTGGTGTGCAGGCCATGTGGTCTTAGAGCCTGGAAGGGCTGTCTTGGGGCCCTCGCAGGCTGACGCATGTAGGAAGCTGGACAGCTGGGAGAGGAGAATGGAGCGGGCCAGCAGGCTGGAAGTGGATGGAAGGCCGTGGAGCCCCGAGAGGTGGAGCGAGTGGCCCGGGTCCCATGGACACTGTGAACCAACTGCACATGGGGTCTTGGCTTCTGAGCGGCATTTCTGTGTCCTTACTTTAATTTCTTCTCACTTTTACTTGCGTTTACTTCAGTGAAAATTACCCTCGAGTCTACTCTTACCATATCCTATTATCTCTTTCTAAAGTATAAATAAACGCTCATTTTAGCCCCTTTAATTTAAACAACAACAACAACAAAAAACTATGTAAGCTCATGGCCACGGGTTTGAATTTAAGTAATCACTTTCTTAAACTTTCAAGTGTCCCTTATTCCTTTACTGTAGTGTCTCCAGCATGCTCACTCCTTGTCTCTAATTGGGTGTCCTGAACAGAACACGATGCTTCTAATAAAAGTCTGACAAACGCTGTTTAGAGTGAGAAGAGGACCTCCAAATGCCTTAGTTATATTACTGTTCTCGTCAGCTCTGGCTGCGAAAACAAATGCCAGGGGCTGGTGGCTTAAACAACTAACTAACATTTACTTCTCACGGTTCTGGAGGCTGGAAGTCCAAGATCAAGGTGCTGGTGAGAGCTCTCTTCCTGGTTTAGGGCTGCCTCCTTTGTGTGTGTGCACATGGCAGGGAGAGAAAAGGCTCTGGTCTCTTTCTCTTCTTATAAGGACACTAATCCCAACATGGGGACGCCACCCTCATGACCTCACCTACACCTGATTACCTCCCCAAGGCCTTATCTCTGAATCCATCAAATTGGGGGGTAGGGCTTCAACATGAATTTAGGTGGAGGGGGGCATAAACATGAAATTCATAACAATTACCCATTACCACGGTTTTTAAAACAATGGTTTTTACGTATTTGAAAATAATATTTATTTTCTAATTTGAGGATTCAGGTATATATGTATTTATTCTTGGTAACTCTTGTGTTCTCTATCCTTCATCTGCATCCTTCTATAAAGATCTTCTGTATTCTGTCTAATTTTTATTCTGGTCAATCTACCAAACATTCAGAGACATATGCTCCCACAGTGTTTGTGAGTCTGTTTCTCATCATAGTGTTAATAGTGCTCTATATTTTGAAGCTGTATTATTAATAAATATAGTTTCAAATTATAATATCTTCCTGGTGACCTTTTCCTTTGTCACTATACTCTGATAACCATCGTTTCCCCTGCTAATGCATTTTGACTTACAGTTTGTTTTGTCTCATTTCGTGTAGCTACACCAGCTCTCATTTGGATTGTGTTTTTCTAGTATATCTTTTATCTATTCTTATATTTCTAACCTGTCTGTAATACTATGTTTTAAACATATCTCTTACAAAAACATGTAGCCAAATTTTGATTTTTAAAAAAGTAATCAGAGTTTTTCTTTTACTTGGTAGATATACATCTCTTATGACTACAGATTTCCTTCTGCTTTTTATTTATCCTGTCTTTTCTGTGCTTTAACTTTCCTGTGTTCCACTTTATTCATTAATTTAGTTTTCTTTACTTTCTGCCTCCCCACACTTCAATTTCTTTGAAAGCTATGCATCCTATTGCCATTCTTTAACTGGTTACCCTAAAAGCATAACATGGTACTTCATATTCATGTTGAGTTAAGCTTTGCATTTATACGCTTCCTGACAAATAATACCTGACTAATACCTTAGACTGTTTTAACTTCAACTACCCCTCTCATATTTCATGATATTTATGTCCAATATTTTAGTTTAGTTATATTCACCCCATATGTCATTATTATCAATGTTTTAAACTGGTCAAAGCTTCTTTATAAATACCCTCATAGTTACTCATTTCTTTGCTCAAAGTTATTGCATTTCAACCTTGATTCTATATTCAATTTTTTTCCTTGCTGAAGCAATACTTTAGTTGTATTTTTTTCAAGTGAGGTTTTACTAAAAAAAACAAAAACTGCCTTACTTTGCCTTAAAATGTCTTTATTTGTCCTCATTCTTCAATTACAGTTTAGCTATGCTTAGAATGCTAAGATAACATTTTTTCTGTTAGCACTTTGAACATTATTGCCATTGTTTTCTGGGTTCTATTATTGCAGTTGAGAAGTCTATAGTCAACTTAATTGCTGTTCCTTTGTGTGCAATCTGTATTTTCTCCATACTTCATATAATTTGTCTTTACTATTTTGCAGTTTTCCTCTATAATGTATTAAATGTGGATTTACTTTTATTTATTATGTTTGATATTTGAAGTTATTCCTGAGTTATAGAATTCCTGTCTTTTTTTAAAATTGGAAGACTTTGCCTCTTCACTTTTGTATTGTCTTTCTGTGAACTCTCTTTTAGAAGTTTGTTGGATATTCTTCTTTTATCCTCAGCATTTCTCAAATTAAAATATTTTCCATTTATTTATCTCTTTAATTCATTATGGGTAATTTTCAAAGAAATACCTTCCAACTCACCAATGCCCTTCTTCAGCTGTGTCTAATTTGCTATCTCATCTATCCATTGAATATTAAATCAGCATGACTATATTTTTCATTTCTAGAAGCTCTACTTTCGATAGTTTTTCAAATGTCTGTTATTTTAAATAGTTTCTTATTCTTATGTCTTTTTTCCTCCCTTTTCTGAGTAATGATTTTAAATATACTCATTCATAGAGTATCTAATTGTTCTATCATTTAAAGTTCTTGAAGGGGTTCATTATGGTGTGTGTGCTCATGTGTGCGCGCATGCACTGACCTTTTCACCCATAGCGTATCTTTAAATTTTAGGTTATGTACATGTCTTTGATGGATTTCTGGCCTGAGTTTGGGATACATCCTGCATAATAGTTTTGAGTTTGCTTCTGCCAGATACCTTAAGAATATTAGCATTTTGGAAATGTTTTTATCTTAATTTCTTAGCATACAGGTTTCTGTAAATTTAAGCCAAAAACTGGAGTGAAAACAGGTCCATCATTGCAAATTTTCAGGATAGGTTTTTTCCAGACAAAGCCCAGGTCACTAATTAAAAGCTTCCTTGATGTTTCTCTGGACTAGTGGATGGAATGTTTCCTTTTCTAGCTCATCCTTTCATTTACAATGTAGTCATTTGAAATTCTTGGCTTCATTTGGGGGTCTCATTGTCTATGCCTGTGAGACATTACAGCTCAGGACTCGAGGTACAACTCCTGCTCCAACATAGATGGCCTTAACTTTCTGATTGCTAATTTTCAGTTTATTTTTAGCCTTTTATATAAGTTCAACTATGCATTTGCAGGATTTTTGCTATACCTCATGAAAGCATTTTTTTTTTTTTTAGTGGAAGGGTTTTCAGGTTGTTTATTCCATCTTATAGCTAGACAGAATTATCACTATTATTTCTTACATGTCAGCTTTGAACCCCTGTCTCATAATGTCATTTAGGCTAGAGAAAAATAATTTGGTAAATAAAGTGCAAAATCATATTATTGACAGTCAACTCTGTACAAATTACTATGAGAATTGGAACCCCCCCCCAAATTAGTTATTTATGTTTGACTTTATGTGCTCTGGTCCTATTGCTGTTGTGTGCCTGGAGTAACAATGTGGAGCTGTCATGAGAAAATCGTGATTTCAATAAAACATAGTCAAGACATATAGTGAGTATATAACTTGAAACTTGTATATATAACATATATACAAATATATTTTAAAATTGTCAGTTATTTTGAGATTTTGTATAACTTTCCTGTGGCATTTTCCCAAAGACTGTTCCTTAGTATGCTGGTTCCTCAAAGTATTTTACCGAAAAGCTTCCATTGGCAAATAAATTAGGAAAATTCTACTTCTTATACTTCTACTTGGCAAGTTAAAGAATTCCAGCATACAAAACTCACTGAGGAGTCTTGAGGCAAATAAACCAATGTGATTTTTTTTTTAACCCAGGGTGTTCCAAGTCTACTTGACCAAATAAAATATCCTTTATTGTTTTAAGTAACATTGTTTTAGTGCTCTATTCTGTAAAACACAGCTTGGGAAATGCTGTTCTGTTGGGCATATGTTTCTGTCAAAGTAATCTTTAAATGCTTACTTAATTTCCAAAATAAGATGTATTTCATAAACTCTTCTCAGCCGTAAGAAAAGATGAAATACTGCCATTTGTGATAACATGGATGGATCTTGAGAATATCATGCAAAGTAAAATATTATAAGTCAGACGGAAAAAGTAAAGAACCATGTGATTTCACTCACATGTGGGATATAAATCTGACAGCAACAAATGGATAGGACAAACAAACAAAAGCGCAAGACATAGACAGTAGTATGGTGGTTACCAGAGGGAAAGCGGGGAAGGAGGAGGTGGTAAAGGGGGTCAGAAGGAGATTTGATTTTGAGTGGTGAACATACAAAGCTATATACAGATGGTGTATTATATTGGGTTGTCAGAAAAGTCATGACGTATTCTTTGTGTTTTTCATTGCAAAAATGCATCATGACTTTTCTGACAACCCAACAGAATTGTACACTTGAAACCTATATGATTTTATTAATTAATGTCACCCCAATAAATCTAATTAAAAAAGAAAACCACTGGAAAAAAATGAAATTGATATATAAAATTAAATCACAAAATTCCCCCCAAAGAAAATGTAATCCTTTTGTTATTTATGAAGGCACTTAAGTTTATTAAACAAATTACTATAAAATATATATAGTCAAATGTTTAATTTTATATATATATATATATATATATATATATATATATACACACATATATAAAATACATATATAAAGTTGTAAGGAACTTCCAGCAAGGCTACTTAAGGAAAGCTGACTCAGTTGGGAGAGGTCCCTTTTAGTCTTTGCATGTGGATATGATGGCTGGCGTGTCAGCAGCCATTTTGGACCATGAGATGACACTATGGATGTAAGAGCAGAAAGACAGTATTCATTGGTTTTTCTGTAGCAATGGGTTAAGCAATATGAATAGTATCATCCTAGATCTTTTTGTTCTTAATGCTTAACAAAAAACAGTATTTTTGGAAGTGGAACAACTGTGGCCTGGCCACACTGGCATTGAAGGTTGGAAGTGTTGGGTAGTTTTTGAAGACAGTATTTTTTGAGGGGAAGGATCCAGATAAAAACCACGTCAGTGGGTCTTAGTTTGAGGAACAAGGTAAAAGACTAAGGACGTAAGTCACGAATTAGACTCTTTCTGTTTCTCCAGAAAATTAAAGAGAATAACTAAGAAAGACTGGAAAATATAGGCTATAAAGTGTCACATGTAGTCTTGGCCCTGGCTCATTGCTTCTCCCAGACCATTAACGACTTGTGTGGAAGGGACAGGGTGTTCTTAGCTCTATTTTAGCCAGAACATGTAGTAAGTACCAATAGATGATATCATTCATTGTGCTTACATTCACAAAAATACGACTGGCTTTAACCTTTTTTTTAATGACAGTCCATCTGACTCAGTCTTTAAAGGGCAGAAGAAGTTCAAGTTGAAGCTTTTCTTTGTGTGTATTTCTGTCTGTGCCTCTCCATATATTGTTGTCTATATCTATCTGACTTTCGTCCCAGTTATGTGGTTGTTTTGGTACATCTCTGTGAGTGTGTGTGTGTGTGTGTGTGTGTGTGTGTGTGTGTGAAAGAGAGAGGGAAAGACAAACACAGAGAGAGAGAGAAGACTCAGTGTGTCAGCTGGTTGATTTTTCTGCGCCCTCATACTCCCTATCTCTTTCTGGCTCTTCATTTCCTTCTCGTTCTTTCTTCCATTTGACTTGATCTCTGTATCTGGCCCCCTGAAAGCACTGTGTCGCACTGTGTGTTTTCCTTAATGATGTTTTTGGTTTCTTTCTCCTGATTCTGGGTCAGTAACCTTTGGTAGAGGAAACGGTCCTCACTCAGTAGCCTAACCCTACAGTTAAGGGACACTGTTGAGATGCAAACAGCAGTTTGTTCACATTTGCGTCAGATAGAAGGACTTTGGTTGAGCGCTGACTGGCACCCAGTTCAGTGGCTTACCTGGTTGATGCTACTCTGCCACTGTGACTACTAGTAGTAAAATCTCATCTTCCTTAGAAAACGGCTCTCCTCTGTGTTCTTACAGTTTGTTTCGTGTGGTTGCTCCTTGTCAGCTTTCAGTAAGGTATTCGTTATTAGGATCTTCTGTCATAATCCTGCCCCCCAAAAGCTCCTTTTCCTCAGTGAGTTCTGTGAGATTTGAGGAAGTACATGAAGCACAGGTGTGAGTCTCGGGCCCAGCTGCACTCCCAGTCAAATATTTCCCCAGGTTCCCTGTCTTTACAGAGCTAAGCACCTCTAGGACCTGAGAGATGGAAGCAGGGAGAAGTGTGCATAATTCCGGAGCCGAGAGGCTGCCGGCCCGGCGTAATAAAGCTGTCTGTAAGGAAGTTATCTTTCATATACAATTGCCTCCCCTAAGCTCTTAAGCACATTAACTGCACCTGTAATTATACACACCTCAGAAAATGCATAGAAGCTGCCTTCCTTGCCAGACTAAAAAACTGCAGTCTCCTTCATATTCTCATTGCCTGCTATACCTTAACACTAGCGGGGGAGGGAGGGCAGGAAAAAGGAATGAAAGAAAAGAGAAGAGGTAATTGCCCATTAGAGAGTTTCTCATAAGTGAACTTTGTCTGCCGTTTACAGCATTAATTTTGCTCTGCGTGAACCGCACTTGACACTGCTCCGAGGGTGCCGGAGTGCTCGCTGCGCTTGCGGGTCTGCGCAGCTGCTTGCTGCTGATTTGCATTTCAGACACTTGTACAGGGACACAACGACAACAACAAAATTCGCTTGGACTCCCAGGAATAGCTGTACACCACGGCGGCAAAGCGCATGTGATGTGCGCTGGGACTCCAGCCTCTCTTTCCCACTGACCTACTTTCTAGAATTGGCTATTTGGCAGCAGCGTAGAACCCCTGCTAAGATCTCCTTTTATGCCATACTGACCTTCTCCTCCTCCGGTAGCCCGCTCTCAGGTGTTTTTGGGGGCTAGAGGGAAAAGGCCAAGTCCCTGACTCTGGGCTCCTCAGGAATAATCCCTTGAAACGGGGTTTCCCACCTGCGATGACAGGGCACAGCCATGGCTACAACTCCGGCCCAGTGGCCAGACACGCTTCTCACATTAGGGGAAAGGAGATAATAGGCAATGACTTACCATCACCTAGTTTCAAAACCGACTTTAATAGAAACCATTCCTTGTGCGGTGTCAGTAGAATTAATTGGCTGGTAATCCACAGGAGACGTTGAGATCGCCTACAGTTTATTTTATGAGTCCTCCAGGATCAATTTCATGTTTGAATGACTACTCCTATCATATATTTACATACACAGTTGTCCTTTGTATTCAGAGATGACTTGGTTGCCTTTTTACTCCCCAGACATATTCTTTGTGGAAAAGAAAGGCGGAAGTGTTACCTGAAGCTCTTTTGGAAATTAGCAAAAATGTATCCAGCACCTAATCTGCAAATACACGGGGAATGGCTATGGAAGGAATCCAAAAGTCATAAAAAGGAGAAGTGTCTGCCCTCAAGAATCTTATAATCTCCCCGGGGCAAGAAACACACGCAAATGAAACAGACTGGGAGCAATTGCAGACACCGTAATAATAAGTGCAGAATAATGAAGCTGACATTGAACAGAGTCCTGATGGGCTGCCTGGCGGGGAGGGGGGCGTGTGACTGGGGAAAGTGAAGGCAGCCTCCGGAGGGGCCAGCTCATGAAGAAGAGGCAGATTCTTTGTCTCCTATTAACCTATCACAGGGACAAACTATTAATTTGAGAGAATTTGTAGCCCTTGCCCCTCCCTTGCCTTTGGGAGTTCTTTTTTTCTTTTTTTCTTGTAATGCCCCATTCCTGGACTTCTCTTCAGCTGATCTGGAAAGTGGGTGAAGGGAGAACTACAGGGCATTGGGGGCGTCAAGCGTATGAAGACCATGGATTTAATACTGTAAATGGCTCCGATGTTAATACTTTCTGAAGAATGAAAAAGATCAGACAGGTGAGAGGAGGCAGGGGGCCGGTCGGGGCCTTCAAATTGCAGTAGGGAAATGCGATTTGGGGGACGTTTTGCTCCTTGATTAGCATGTGAGGCTCCCTTTGGGGACTTTTCTAGAGTCATCAGTAAAACTGGGGCTTTGCAAGGATTTTCAGAGTCCAGTTTATGTTTCTTTGTGGTGCATGTGGCAGAGTGCCCGGCTAGCGCTGGAAAGAAGGGCGGCTGCTCCTGGGGCCCAGCTTCTGTAGAAGGAAAGGCAATTTTATTTGTATTTGAGCAGAGAAAAGGTAATGAAATAAATTCCTGGAAGCTTTGATGACATGTCACATCTCCTGTTCCATTTGGCGATGTCGTTTGTTGTGGATCTGAGCATGTTTGCAGGTTATCCTTTCATTCATATTCGTCATCTATTTATTGAGGGCCTTTTGTGTGACAGGTCCTGTTCTAGGCTCTGGCTGTGCAGAGTGAGTCAGAGAGACGAAACCCCTGTTCTCATCGAGTTCTCCTTGTAGCGGAGGAAGGCGTTTGATGGTTGGAGTTGGAGGCGGTGTGTTTCTGCTTTGTCAGATCTTGAGATCATTCAGTGACTCACCCCTCATGCCTGTTCTTGACAAAGTTGAGTTAATCAGTGTTGGAACGAACACAGTCCTGGGCCGTGGTTCTGAAAATGCAGGTCTGCAGATGGGTGTTGGTCTTTCTGCCTCAAAGTCACCTGAGGTGTTATTTAAAAAGGCAGAATCCTGGTCCTACACCCAGCAGAGCTGGTGTAGGGCTGGAAAATGTGTATTCAAAAAAAAAAAATCCCAAATGCTTTTTTTTTTTTTAAAATTAAGTTTTGATTACGTACACAATTCTGAAGCCCATATTTGCCTTCCATCCTGCTCTCAGGCCCTGTTCCTTTCTTTCTGAGTTTGGTGTACATATGCCAGACCTATTTCTATGACCTTACATATATAGACTTATACTGATAGCAAATACAGAGCATTGGTTTCTGAGCTTATTGTTTTATAGAAATGGGAATATTCTTTCCATGTGGTCAGTTGCTCAGCGTCTCCTTTTCCTGTTTCTCTTTTAAAGATAACAGCCAGGTGTTTGAGTGGAGAAGTGGCTCATCCTATCCCAGAGCTGCTGGGAAAACTCAGGGTCTCTGGAACCAACGTCTTTGCTTCCTCTGCCATGAGGGCAGCAGCTTGCCCTTGGTATTCACAGTGACCTTGGTGGTGGGGGCGTCCTCACCTGGCAGGCTCGACTTGCTCACTTGAGATGCTCTCAGCTGCATCCTCCATCCAGCCTGCTGTGGCCACCTCTGCCCGCTGCTGGGGCTCCAGGGATGACACTTTCTCTCTCAGCCCAGGGCCTCTTTTCTAAACCCCTAAATAGCCAAACTGTCCCTGACATTGAACAGGAGAAGTTAAGGAAGACAGACAATCTTTTCTCAAACAGCCTATTGTTTAAGGTTATTTTCTTGCTAAAAAATCCCATTTGTGCATGTCAAGAGCTGAGGTCTTCCTCTTGGTAACAAATCCTAACCATCCTCTAGGCAGACAGATGCCTCTGATGGAGCAGGCTGGGGGCTATGTGCTTGGAAGCATGAAAAGAAAAGAGCATGTTTCATTTAAAAAATATTACTTGTGTCCTCTTCATAAACAGGTTGTCCCAGTCATTTTTTCATTGGGTTGTGTGATGAACAGTCAAAAGTCAGCCAGAAAGTTCACTACATTTTGCACCTCTTTTCCAAATGGACATTTGCAAAGACAATTCTTGGCCAAAGATTTGGAGACACTGCCCTCTCCTAGCCAGACCCTCAATTAATTAATTTGTTCTTTTATAGTTTAATGAGGAAATGATTCAGAAACTCAAGACACTGACATCAGTCAAAAATCCTTAACAATAGCTCCCTTTTATTTTCTACCTAAAATATGGAGTAATTGTGGTGGACATTCCATAAAGTGACTCCCCTTAAGTCACGTCTTTGCATAATCCCCTCTCTTTGGGTGTTTGTAGAAACTGTGACTTGCTTCTGGCCAATAAAATATGACAAAGAGAATAGGACATCACTCCCATGGTTATATAATATGCCAAAGATAAACATATTTTTGTAATTAAAGTCCCAAATCAGTTGGTTTTAAATTAAAAAGATTATCCTGGGTGGGCCTGACGTAATCAGGTGAATGCCCTTAGACGAGGGACTGGGACCCTCCCTGAGTTCATAGACTCTCTCTTTTTATGACCTTAAGGGAGCAAGTGGTTATAAGTTCTACAGATTGGAAACTAATTCTGCCAGCAATCTGGGGGTGCTTAGAAGTGAGTCTTTCCCCAGTTGAGCCTCTGATGAAATGCAGCCCAGTTCACACCTTGATTGCAACCTTGTGAGATCCTGAGCAGAGGACCCAGCTATGTCTTGGCATATTCCTGACATATAGAAGCTGTGAAACAATAAATGGGTGTTGTGTGAAGCCACCTAGTTTATGTGAATTTGTTAGGCAGCAATAGAAAGCCAGGATAGTAATAACTCATTACCACCCATCCTGGTTTCTCAGCCCTCTGCCCGTAAGGTTTTTCCCTGTCACCCTCCCTCCCTCCCTTCCGTCCTTTCTTTCCAAAAGTCTGAACAGCGATGAGCTCCCTCCCCGGGATGGCGGCAAAGGAGACCAAGTCTGATCAAGTTCTGTGGATGGAACCTGGTGCTGGGTGAGATGAAGTCACTTAAAGAAATAGAAATTTATGTTTTAGAGTAGTTTTAGGTTCACAACAAAATTAAGGAGAAAGTATAGGGCTTCCATATATCACTCCCTCCCACCCTACCCCCAGACATCCCCACTGTCAACATCCCACACCGCAGGGTACATTTGTTACAGTCCATGAACCTACAGGGATACATCATATCATGCGAAGCCCATAATTTACATTAGGATTCACTCCTGGTGTTGTTCATTCTATGGGTTGTGTGGGTTTTGACAAATGTGTAATGACATGATATGTATCCATCATTATAGTATCATATATAATTGTGTCATTATAGTATCATAATAATTGCTCTGTATTTTTCCTGTTCATCTGTCTCTCACCCCAACCCCTGACAACCACTGATTTTTTTTTTTACTGTCTCCATAGTTTCTTTTTTTTTTTTTTAAATTTTTATTGGGGAATAGTGTGTTTTTTTTCCAGGACCTATTAGCTCCAAGTCAAGTAGTTGTTTCAATCTATTTGTGGAGGGTGGAGCTCTGTGGCCCATGTGGGGATTGAACCGGCAATTTTGGTGTTATGAGCACTGTGCTCTAATGACCTGAGCTAACTGGCTGCCCTCTGTGTCCATAGTTTTGCCTTTACCATAATGTCATATGATTGGAATCATACAGCAGTAACCTTTTCATGTTGGCTTCTTTCACTTACTAGTATGCATTTAAGTTTCCTCCATGTTTTTTCATGGCTTGATTATTCATTTTGTTTTAGTGGTGAATGATATTCTGTTGTCTGTATGTGCCACAGTTTATTTATCCATTCACCTACTGAAGGACATCTCGGTTGCTTCCAAGTTTTGGCAATAATGAATAAAGCTGCTGTAAATATCTATGGGTAGCTTTCTGTGTAGACATAAGTTTTCACTTCATTTAGGTAAATATCAAGGAGCGTGATTGCTAGATCATATGGGAAGAATATGTTTAGTTTTATAAAAAACTGCTAAACTGTCCCCAGAATTGGCTGTACCATTCTGTCTTCCCTCCAGCAATGAATGAGAGTTCTTGGTGCTTCATATTTTCACCAGCATTTGGTGGTGTCAGTATTATGGATTGTGGCCATTCTAATAGGTGTATAGTGGTATCTCATTGTTTTAATTTGCATTTCCCTAGTGACGTATTACATTGAACATCTTTACCCCCCTTTTTTATATCTGAGATGATCACCAGTGATGAAATCCATTTGTGACTTTTCCTTTCTCCTATGGGGCTCCAGAGGTGGGCTTTCTTTATTTCCAGTAAAAATATTACAAAGTAGCAAGCATGCAGATGTGTTACAAGAATGCAAGATGTTAAAAATTTGTGGAGATCGTCATATTTTATTTCTTTTTTTTTGTTTTGTTTTATAAATTTTATTGGGGAACAGTGTGATTTTCCAGGACCCATCAGCTCCAAGTCAAGTCATTGTCCTTTGATCTTAGTTGTGGAGGGCGCACCTCAGTCCAAGTCCAGTCTCTGCTTTCAATCTAGTTGCCACCCGGCCACCCCTTATTTCTATTTTTTTTAATTGGGGAATTGGGGGGGATGGGAACAGCACTGGGAAATTGGGGAAGGAGAACAGATGAGTTGCTGTCATTTTGTTCTTCAGTCTAGTTGTGGAGAACGTTGCTTCACTGGCCCAAGTTGGCACCATCATTGCGCTCTTCCTGGGCGAGGCAGATCAGTTGCCGGCCTCTGGATGGCCGCTCACGGCAGCTGCTGGCAGCTCACGCTGGCTGCTGGCTACACACGGTAGCCCATGGCAACCCACTGCCACAGGGGCTGCAGCCTATGCCGTCGCCAGCGACTCAGGGCAGCCCAGCTCCAGGTTGAGCTGTTGTTCAGCATCTTAGCTGTGGAGGGCAGTGTCACTGGCCCTCACATGTGGGATCTGAACTGGGGCCCTCTGGCGTCCCAAGCCAGCTCTTAACCATTGCGCCACTCGGCTGGCCCTCTATTTTTTTTTTAATTGTAATTTATATAGATTTTCTTTGGGAAATGGAATGGTGTAGGCCTTACAGTTCCAAATGAAGGAAGGATTCACACAGGGTCAGGGAGGCTCTCAGGACAAGGGTCTCCTATCACGAGGGTGAGCAATGGAGGTGGCCTCTTAAAAAACTGCTTTTGTTACAGCTTTTGTTTTCTAGTGGGCATAAGGGAACTGTCAGGACATGAGGCTTTGTGGTCGCCTTCTGCTCCATCTCCTCTTGCCCATCTATCTTCTTCGTGTCCACACCCGGAAGCAGGGTCAAATGAGGCAACTGCTCAGGCACTTAGAGTTGGAAATCAGCTGAGTTCTCCCTCAGCCAACAGAAACACCACCCAGACAAGTGGGTTGGTTCACTTAGCTGGGGTGTTAAAGAACTATGGCAAGAAATTACATCCACTCCCTTTACAAGTGAAATATTCTTCCTCTAGTTTACAGTTTCACAATTTAGAAGTTACAAAGTGTTCAGAGCCCTGGCAATGGCACAATTTAGTAGGCTGTCCCATTTCATAGCCTTGTCGTACAATAACAGTGGCTAAGCTTTCTGACAAATGGCCTAACTCACGCTGCAAATGACGGCCTTGTTACTAGAGACACGAACAATTGAAGATGACTGGCCTTGCTTCTCTCACTTTTCTTTCTCCGAGCTTGGCAAGAGACAGTATAATTGTAGGTGGTCATATCTGAAGCAAATGTCTGTGGGAAAGACACAGCTCCCTTATTTACAATTAGAGCTCGTGGGCCTAATGTCTTGCATGTTGTAAGTAGACACCGTGTAACGCTCTTAGGTCATGTGAGTGCTTAGGCACACATTTTTCTTGTCTGTGAACATGTTTCTGTTTCAGAAGAGGCAGTTAAGCATGGCAGATGGAACCAATGTGTTTATAGCCGCTTCCTGAGAATTGCATTAAAATGATAATAACAGCGTTGAGAAGGCCTGGACTACAAGGACAAAAAGAACAGGGGAGGATGCTCCCACATTTTGGAGACCCTGTGTCAGATGGATTTTGCAGACACGAGAAAAGTAAAACCTAAGCTGGCCAAGGAAGAAACCTAGACACAGGCTGAGTTGAGCCACAGACTGGAAGAAGCCATAGCAACTGTTACCAGAAACTTCCTGGAGATGCAGGTGGGGGCAAGACCAGGATTGGTGGAACGTGTTTCTCTGAAGCGGTTAGAACACTCCCACCCCGGTTCCTTACTTCTCCCACAGGGAAACCACCTGCCTCTCACTCCTGAGCTTGAGCCCAGAGACCTATGGTCCGAAGAGGCAAAGCGGAGATCTTAGACTTAGGGACCCCAGGCTCAGCTGAAGGCAGGCGCCACAGTGCAAACTACGAATCCAGTAGAAGTCTACATACTGACCATTCCACCCGTCCGGGGTTCCTCGCCCCTGCTGCCGGGGTGCCATCTGGTCCGGAGTCTCCAGGCTGCTGTCCAGGCCGTGCCCGTTGGCCTGATAGTGGAGCCCCTGGACTTTTAGGTCAGGGAGATCTGGCTTCCCTCTTAGTGGTGCATCACCCTAGTTCTGTGACTTTTTTTACTTAATATCTCTCAATGCTTGTCTGAAATTATGGGTAAGAAGAGTTTGCATCTTATAGGGTTGTTGTGAGGAGTAAGGCTGGTGATCAAAACTCTGAGGAGAGATGCAACCACTTCTGAAAGCCACCTCTTGGGTTTTGGGTGACTGTATGGACATGCTTTCAGCACTCCCGTCAATTATCTATTCTTTCATGTGATTCTGAAATTCAGTCCAATAGATTACATACTAAATGATTAAGAGGGCTTTTCTAACTTCCTCTTAACAGCTGCGGTGACCATATTTAAAATGTTAGCTAAAGGACAAACCCGGTTAGATGATTCTTTTTAATCAGTTTCAAATCAGCTTAATAGCCCTTTTCTTTAACTCCTTTTTTCCCATCGCTTCTCAAATGTGCACCAATTTCACGTCCCGAATACTTTCAAAGACATAGGTTTGATTAGAAAACAACCACAGTGATCCCGAACACACATACTGCTTGACTGTAAGTGCTCTCCAGACATCAGCCTCTCACAGATTTGAGACATCTCACTATGACTGAGTGAGCATCACTTGTACCTATATCTTGAGGAATGTCAATCTAAATTAAAATATGCCAAGCTCCTTAACAGCACCAGCGGATTTCCTAATTAACCTATGAATACTGTCAATCTGTTAATATAGTTCTCCTGTTCATTTAGAAATGAGTTATGCAACATTTCTTTTATTTACTCCAGCAATTTCAGCGCTAAAGTGCTCTTTAGGGTATTCCAAACTTCCTTTCAAAAGTAAAGAAAATTTAAATAACGCGAATTGATTTGTCAAAATGGCTGAAGCCTTTTTGGCTTCTAGAGTTCTTTTTTCAAACCAGTCAGTTGCACTTCAGGCAATGCCCTTTCTGGGGTGCCCCTTGTGCAGATTGCTTTCTATCCTTCCTGAATTCTTGCGGTGAGGCAGATTCCTGACAGTGGTCCAAGGAGCCTGTGAAAGTGGCTTCTGTGATCCCGAGTCGTGGCATCCTGAGTTGCTACAAATGTGTCCTTCCTTTCTGAATGGACCTTGGTGCACAGAATTGGATTAACCATAATCCTTGTGTCATGCCACAGTCTCATTAGTAATCCATGCATGGATGTTGTCGTTTATTGTAATATAATGGGTACCTAAAAATCCACCACCCAACCCAATAAATAGAACACTGATACCATCTTATGTCTACTTACGTGCTTTCCCCCCACTTCCTTCTCTCTATGTTCCCCAGTCTTCTGGAACTAGCTAATTTTTCCTTTCCTCCCCACCCCCCTTTAATCACTCAGGTTCCAAGATTCATCCGTGTTGCAGCATGTAGCTGTAATTAATTTGTACCACTGGGCATTATTCTACTCTGTGGCTATTATACAATTTATGTATCCAATTTCCTAACAGTGGCCCAATCTGTATGTTTACTGTGGCCAACTCTTGGCAAAATTGTGAAGTAGGATGGAGTTTGTCTTAATGCCTTTCACATGTTTTTCTACCCTGCTTTATCCTCTCCTCACAAGTTCATCTAAGTACCCTGCCTAGTACATAGTAAAGTGCAACAAATGTTCATTGAGTGAATATTGTTAAGTGACAGATAAGACTGAAGGCAATTCCAGTCAAATGGAAGTAGCTGCCCTGAACTTCTGCCACCTCATCTCGGCTCAGAGGAAAACTGGGAGGTCAGTGACCAGTGTCTGCATGGACGGGGGGCTGAGGGTGTGGTAGCTCGACAGCCCCTTCTTACCACCCCAGGTTAGTGTATTACCTCTCTCATGGACATTCACAAACCAGCTGGAGTCACGGGCATAGGTTAAAAACAAAGGAATAAAACTGCCATTGTGGAATTTCAGGTTTCAGGCAGGGTGGGGGAAGGTCGATTTTTTGGGGGGTGGTAGTTGGGCATTAGATAGCATCAGTAAGACTTCTGGGGCTCTTAAACCACACTGTTTCCCCACGTACTTTAAAGATTGATTCTGATCTTCATTCTGCATTAAATATCTAATAAAAAAACATGCACATTTTTCAGGGAAATAACTGTGCAAAGGGTGCTATTTTTCATCCCTATGGTTAAATGCAGATTTTCTGTTTAAAAGTAAATCTTTCACTTGTAAAGATTGAATATGATGACACTTAAAATAATGTGTTTTTACATTGTCTAGTTGTTTAAACCCAAAGTGCTAAAAATTAATGTTTTTTGGCTATGGACCCAAAGTCCTTTCCCTAAAATTTTTATGCTTTATAGATGTTTTGTTCTGACTCAAGTGTTGATAGCATTATTGGCTTCAGTGATACCATTCCAACTGTAGCCTCGCTTGTAAATGGCATTATCATAAAATGTTAGAGCTGGAACAAACATCAAATATCATCTAGTCAAGTGTTTCAGATCCACGGATCCCCTGAGTGGAATCACCTGAAGAAACTGCATAAAATGCAGATTTCTGGGTTCCATCTCTGATCTAATAGATAAGAGTATTGAGGTGAAAGCCCAGGGACCTGCGTTTTATAAATCTGCCAGGTGACTGGGACCCATAGGCTCATTTGAGAAACATTGACCTGGTCTAAATTTCGTTCTATAGTGGAGGTAACTGTAAACCGACGTTAGCGATTTTTTAAGGGTTGAGAACTAACAGATTCATGGCTGGGCAGTCACTTGAAATGAGATGATGGCAAAAAAAAGATCTATTTATTTTTAAATTTATAGGGTGGGATTTAAAATGGCTTGTTGTCAAATAACCCCCAAGTCCTGTTGGCTGCAAATGTGCCTAAAACACCTGTTATCACAGGTTAATTTTTTCTTGTTACCTTGAATATCCTAAAATATGCAAATATTTGATGTTATTATAGCTTCTTTCTTTTTAAAAAAAATCCTGAGGTCCTCTGCTATTACTGTGTAATGATTCTTTTTAGAATTTTTTTGAAACAAGGGAAATAGTCACCATTTTTATTCAAGTTTTGTCAAGATCCATAAATCCCTTTTCCAAAGATATTTACTTCTTGCAACATGGGAGAGCAGTAACATCTGCAAATTTCCTTCTTAAAAGTTCCTCTTTGTTTAGAAAGTGGACTTGCTTGTTGTTTCATGGTTCAGTTGAAGAATGGGGATTTACCTCTTCCTAAACTCCTATCTCTCCCTGCAAGGGAGGTAATAAAAGAGTCTAGAACCTGCCTCCCTACCCCCACCTAGATTCATGCCCGGCCAAGTCCATGGAAAACCTTTCTGTATCTGCCTCCCAGGACTAAGTAAGCCATGCCTACTGAAGTGTGCACGATGCTTCAGATGTTTGAAAACGCTAACCAGAACTTCTTTCAGTAGAGTGAGTTGACTTTTGCTTCTAATTGTATTGATTAGAGAAAAAATGAAGTGGAAGTCTTTGTTCCAGGCCTTCTCAGGCCTTGACACTTTTGCTGTCACTGATAATAGTTATAGAGGCAAAACCTTGAAGTCAACCCTAATTGGGGCTGTTTAAGACACTGGGGATTGGTATCGTGTTAATATTATAGCATGAATTAATTTCACTGGTGTAATTTGGTAGGCACTTGGCCTTTTTTTCTTTAAAGCTGAGCTATCCTGCCACCTGTTGGCAGCTCAGCAGCTGCTCAGCTCGGGCCGGGAATTGAATTGCTGTTGCTCAGAGCTCAAACTCTTGAGCGAGCTCTTAACCAACTGAGCCACTCAGCCGGCCCTACACTTGGCCTTCTTAAAATTACCCTAAAAGTATGTGGGTCTGTCATAGTTTTCAGGAAAACGCCATCAATGACAGTCGTAGAGGAAACCTGGGCTGGCCCATGAGCCAACTGAGTTTATCTGTGTTAATGGTCATTATCCTGCTGCCATTCTGGTTTTCAAAAAGGAAAGTTCTTGGTTTCAACATTTAGGAATAAGCTCTAAACTATTTGTATAATTTGGAGATTTAAAATCACAAACATTTAAAAATCTAAGGTGGTTTCTACACTTTAGTAATTTTTTTCTGGAGATAGTGTGTTTGTCTTTTTTCACCCATGTGGTGTGTGTATCAGCAGTTGGCTCCTTTTTGTTAACAAGTAGCATTCTATTTATGAATGTTCCACAATTTGTCTTATGAACAGTTGATGGACATTTGAGTTGTTTCCAATTTTAGTTACAATGAGTGCAGCTGCAATAAACATTTAAGTATAGGTGTTTGTGTGGCCATTATTTCATTTATATTGGGGTAAAAAATCTAGGAGTAGTACAGCTGGATCACATGGTAAATCTATATTTAACTTGTAAAGAAATCGTGAAACAGTTTTCCAAATTGGCCATACTGTTTTGTATTCCCACCAGCAGTGTGTGAGAATTTTAGTTGCCATTTGAAATGGTTTCTGACAGAAGCATAGGAAGGATAAATAATTTGGTTTTCATAGGAAAAAGATGTTCACTGAACTTACCCCTGAATGTGGGGTGACTTACTGTTGGATCCATTAGCGGTGGTCATGGCTGGTGCTCAGTATCTTCTCATAGAGTCTCTGAATGAAGTGGCCCCACGTCGTCATAACTTCGTGGCCCCACAAGGTCTGTCTGCATGTCTGTCACTTCTCTTGGACTGAGAGTTGTCTAAGGATTGGTGGGGCCAGGAATTATTCATCTTCGTTGTCTCACCTTCCAGCATGTCTGGCACACAGTAGGTCACCAGAGGCGCTGGTTGGAGTGAACAGCAAATGTCTAGTGGACGGGTGGGTGGAAGGGAGGGAGTGCTCAGGTGGAAGTCCTCACTCCTTTGTTTCTTGTTCTCTGTGCTGGAGAAGCACCATGGCCATGAACTTCACAGAAACACACAGTAGATGTGGAACAACGTTGAAGAACAGTGAAGGATAGAAAGGCTGTGAGAAGAGTCCATTAAGGGACAGTATGCAAACCATTGAAACCATCAAAATCAAGCATATTGGGATCAAAAAAACTAAGAGGTACCAGAGATTTATGTGTTACAACATACTTTATTTGCCTTACCCCAGGTGTGCCTCCCTTCACGTATTTCCCCCTGATGTATTTGGGAAGGAAAGTAGAGGGTTGGGATTTTTGGATGCTACCTAATTTTCATTCAGGCTGAAATCAAATAAGGCCAGCTGATGCCGGTGTGTTTGTAAACCCTGTTCATGATGGTCTTTCCTGCAACATCAGTGACCTTGTCTTTAAACTATTCCCTGTCCCCTCTTTTTTCTATTTGTTGTTGTGCTTTAGAGATGGTGAAAATACGTTTTTCAGTTGAATGAAGTGGTGG
Organism: Hipposideros armiger; assembly: GCF_001890085.2. NCBI lineage: Eukaryota > Metazoa > Chordata > Mammalia > Chiroptera > Hipposideridae > Hipposideros > Hipposideros armiger. The sequence goes on from NW_017731436.1 coordinate 1,390,898, forward strand.
GCAGAGTTCACTCATTCTTAACGAACAGTAAGCCCCCGGACTCTCCTGCTGAAGTTCCTTTTAGCAGGCAAAACCACACTTTTTCTTCCTTGCTTCCCTCGCCTTCACTTTTATCCCTGAGAGCAAATCCATGGCCTCTCTGAGTCTGTATCACCTTCGATTAATTGGCACTAATGCAAGTATTCACAGCTGTGCGTGGGATGTTTCTGAGCGCGAAGTGGGTTCTGCCTGTGCCTAGGAACGGTTACTTCACTTCAGGTGTGTCATTCTCTGTGCTGTGAAATGTGTTTCCTGCTCCACGCTCCGCTGCCACTACAGGAGGACTCAGGTAAGACATTTGCTTATGGTCTTTTAAAATGTAAGTGAATTCTTATTTGGCATTGCTGTACGTGGCCACAATGCACAATTACAGGAACAAAGGACTTTCCAGCAAGCTGAAACAGTCCCAGAAAGATGTGGGCTGCCTTAGAGCTGAGGGGTGCCATTCCTGAGAGTGCATAGGCAAGGCCAGGTGGCTGTGGAGTGCGCCTGGAGGTGGCTGGGCCTGTGCACCGCAGGGTTTGGTTAGAGACATGGGGATTCAGGACTGCCCCCTGCCACTAAGAAGCCCTGTGACTGTAGGTAATTAACATAAATTTCCTGGACCATATATTTCTCAAATGGCGTTCTTCAAACCTGAATCTATCATTTTACAATGGGCTTTGTGTTTGTCCCATTTGTTCTGTTTCTTTTTATCTCCTTTCTTGCTCATTTTTGGATTAGATATTTAAAAATGATTGCATGTCTCCTCTCTGTCAGGTAAGGTACACATTCTTTTACTGATTACCCAAGGGCCTAGAGATTACAACAGCACTGCCTGACTGAAATCTAACATAAAGTCATATGTACAGCTCTTCCTGGAAAATACACAGACCTTAAAAACTTTTAACTCCGTTAACCTCCAATTTTGCCTGTTATTACATTCTTTTTGTGTATCTTAAGTCTACATATATTTAAAATGCCATAAAAATATCATTGTTATTGTTTGGACAGTCAGTATTCTCTGAGATTTATGCATACAATCACCCTTTTTCTTGTTCTTCATTTCTTTCTGTGTGGGGTAGACAGAATAATGCTACCTCCAAAGACGCCTGCATCCTAACCTCTGGAAACTGTGACTATGTTAGGTTATATGACAAGGGAGAAGTACGGTTCCAGATGGAATTAAGGTTGCTAATCAGTGAACTGTAGAATAGGGAGATTATGCTGTATTATCTGGATGGGCCCAGTGTGATCCCAGGGTCCTCAAATCTGGAAGAGGATGGCAGGGCCAGAGAAACGGCAGTGTGAGCTCAACCCCACATCGCTGGCTTTGAAGATGGAGGAATGGGGCCGCGATCCAGGAAAGGAGTGAGAACTCTAGAAGCTGGAAAACAGGGAAATGGATCCGCCCCTAGAGTCCCCTGAAGGAACACAGCCCTGCTGACACCTTGATTTTAGCCCAGTGAGACCCATTTCGGGCTTCCAATCCCCAGAACTGTGCGATAATACATTTATGTGGTTTGAAGCTACTACGTTTGTGGTAACTTGTTACAACAGCAATAGAACACTAATATACTGTATCTTGGTGCTTTTATTTGGGATCATTTTGCTTCTACCTGAAAAACTGGTTTTAGTAATTTCCTTTAAGGCGGTCTGGTGATGATGAATTTTGCCAGATTCTGTTCTTCTGAAAATGTCTTTATTGTGCCTCCATTTTTCTGTTTTCAATTTCATTGCTTTCTGCTGTTAATTGTTTCCTTCCTTCTGCTTGTGTTGGGTTTAACTTTCTCTTTTCTAGTTTTATAAGGTGTAAACTTTGATGACTGGTTTGAGACCTTTCTTCTTTCCTAATATAAACATGTAATGCTATAAATGTCTGTCTAAACTCTGTTTAGTTGCATCTCACACATTCTGATATACTGTATTTTCACTTCATTCAGTTCAAAATATGTTCTTCTTTCCCTTAAGATGTCCTCCTTGGCTCATGAGTAATTTAGAAGTGTGCTATTTATTCCCCCAAATATTTGAGGATTTTCCCGACATTGTCCCGTTACTGATATCTAGTTTAATTCTGTAACAGTCTGAGAGTATACTTTGTAGGATTGCTATCCTTTTAAATTTATTGAGGTTTGTTTTATGGCCTGGATATGGTTTCTCTTGATGAATGGTGGATGTGCACTTGCAAATATTTTGTGTTCTGCTTCTGGGCAGAGTTTCTATAAATGTCACTTAGGCCAGTTTGAGTGATAGTGCTCAGGTCTGTAATTGTGGATTCGTCTGTTCTTTCAGGTCTGTCAGTTCTTTTGCTCCATGTGGTTTACAGCTCTGTTGTTGGGTGTACACACATGTAGCGTTGTTTTGTCTTCTTGGAGCATTTCCCCCTTTATCATTATACAGGGTTCCTCTTAACCCCTAATAACATTCCTTGTTCTGAAGTCTACTTTCTCCGATATTGACAAAACAACTTCAACTCAATCTTGGTTAGTGTTTGCATTGTATATCATTTTTCACCCTTTTACTTTTTACCTATTTTTGCCTTTCTATTTTAAGGAGGTTTCTTGTAGACAGCATATCATTAGATCTCGCTTTCTTATCTAATTTGTCAATTTTTGTCTTTTAACTGGTGTCGTTAGACTATTCACATTTAATGTGATCACTAGTATGGTTGGATTAAAATCTGTCATTAGCCATTTCTTTTTGTTGTCTTTGTTTTAGTCCCTTTTTGGTCTGATTTCTCTTGCGCTTAGTGAACATTTAAGGAATTTCATGGCCTCATATATTGACATTATTAATACCTCTAAAGATTTGTTTTAGCAATTGCTCTAGGGTTCATAATATGTATCGTTAATAATAAGAGCCTACATTCAATAATATATGTCTTTATGGGTAGTATAAGGATGTTGCAACAGTACTTCCTTGCTTAATCCTTTGTGTTATTGTCATATATTTTCTATTTTCTATGTGATAAAACACACTATACATGTCTACCATCCTTTAGGTAGTGACCTTTTAAAGCAATTAAAAATAAACACTTTGTCATACCTTCATTTATTCCATGTCTAGTACTCTTCATTTCTTTGTGTAGATCCATGTCTTTGTCTGTTGTTATATTCCTCCTGCTTGATAACTTCATGTAACATTTCTTTTAGACCCTACCTGCTGGCCGTGAATTCCCTCAGCATTCGTTCGTCTGAGAAAATCTTTATTTTTCATTTTTCATTTTGTTGTGTAGAGAATTCTGGTTGACAGCTTTGGTGTTTCTTTCATCACTTGAAAGATGTCACTCTATTAACTTCAAGCTTGCATGAATTCTAACGAGAAGCCTAATTAATTCTCAGTTTGCTCCTCTGTATGTACCGTGTCTTATTTCTCTGGCTGACTTTAATATTTTTTCGTTGTCTTTTGTTTTTAGCAGTTTACATAGGATATATGAAGGGCGTGTGTTTGTGTTTCAGCTTGGGTACTTTCTATTGACCTCGCATCACTGGTTCATTCGTCTGGTGGGTCAAATCTACTGATGAGTCCATTGAAGATCTCCCTCTGTTACTTTAAAAGCAGTTGTCTATCATTTACATTTGATTTTTTCCTAGAATTTCAATTTCTATGTTGAAATTGCCCATTTGATCTTGCCTGCTGTCCACCTTCTCCGTAAGAACCTTTAATGTATTAGTCATAGTTATTTCAAATTTCTAATTAGATAGTTCTACTATTTGTATCAAATCTGAATCTGGTTTTGATCATTGCTTTGTCTCTTTGAGTATGTGACTTTTTTTTCTTGTCTTTTCTCATGACTCATCATTTTTGTTATTGTTGTTGAAAGTCATATATCTTGCATAGGCAGTAGAGAGTGGAGTCAATAGTTTTTCAGCCTGGAATGAGCATACTTTTTCTTTTATGTCTTTTGTAGAGGGATTTGAATTAAGCTAGATAGGATGGGCTGGACTGGAGGTTTGTTGTTGCTATGGTTACGTAAGTTCTGCACACCACAGGCTTTGAATTTCTCTAATGACATCTAGTGTTTAGGGTGGGGCCAATTTACCAGAAGGGTATTTTTCTTGGATGTATGTTTCATCCATCTTCATTTTTATGTTTTTCTTTTGTGCTATATCTCAGAGAAGGTCTCTTTTGATACCCTTGTCCCTCTTCTGTTCCTCTCCCAGTTGTCCTATACTATTGCTTATTATTTGGGGCTAGTCGGCCTATGGTGGTGGAAGTAATGGGGTGGTTCTCTGTTGTTCTGATTAACCCTCAGTCTTAGGCAGGTGCTGTGCTTTTTCAGTGCCCCTGCTAGTCTGTTAATTAGATTGAGTGTGGTAACCGTTTGATAATGTATAGGTATATCAAATTGTCATGTTCAACACCTTAAATGTATGCAATTTAAATTTGTTGATTGTATTTCAATAAAGATGGAGGAATAATTGGAATGAGTTAATCAAATAAATGTTAAATAAATGCAAAAGAAGAGAAGAGAAGAGAAAAGACAGTGAGCGAGAGAGAGAGAGAGAGAGAGAGAGAGAGAGAGAGAGCGAGCGAGCGAGAGAGCGCGAGCGCTCTGTTCCTGTATTGTCCTCTAACTATATACCATTCTGGACCCGGCACCTATTCTTGTCCTCCTGTCTCCTCACTGGGATAGGGTTCCCCCTCACCGCCCAAGTTCCTTTTCTGGAGTTGCAGTGTGTTTTCACTAGTGTGGTAAAGGATATTCAGTTGCCTGGATGTACCACAGTTTATTTGTCCATTTACCTACTGAAGGAGATCTTGATTGCTTCCAACTTTTGGCAATTATGAATAAAGCTGCTATAAACATCTGTGTGCTTTTAGTGCAGATATAAAATTTTACTTCATTTATGTAAATTCCAAGAAGTGTGATTGCTGGGTCATATGGTAAGAGTATGTTTAGGTCTGTAAGAAACTGCC
>NW_017731436.1:1396062-1406110 GCF_001890085.2 Hipposideros armiger
TTGCTTCCATCCTGCATTAAGATTCAATCAGAGAAACAGAACCATTAGGGTGGAGATATATATATATATATGTATATGTATATATATATATATATACACACACATACATATATATATATACATATATATATACACACACACATATACACATACACACACATATACACACACACAAACATACAAACATGCACACACACACACACACACAGATTTATTATAAGAATTTGACCTCACTAAATTGCCGAGCTGACTCAATAGTCTAGTGGAAGATGTTACTCCTGTTTCTGACACTGTAGTTTGAAGTCAGTAGGATAGATATTATGTCGGTGCAAAAATAATTGCGGTTTTTGCAATTATTTTTAACCTTTTAAACAGCAATTACTTTTGCAATCTAATAGGAAGGGAAGATGGGGAACACACAAGAGGCTAGAACCCATTTAAGTCTCTTACTGCTTACAAGGTATGTGAGCTGCAAGGGTACACCTTGTGCCCTGCTATGACCTTCTGGATGTAAAAGGGATAGGACTGACAACTTCTTCTGTCTTCTGAATCTTGCACAAAATGTCTCTTGTAGGGTTTCACTAGTCCATGCTATGCAGGGAAGAAAATTCTAGCAAAAGTAGTTCCAGCTTGACTAAGTCAGTATGATACAAATTCATCTCATGGCCGATTATCTCACTCTTCTATGACTCCAGTTACAAACATGAGACAGTTTCAGGCTGTCCTTGTGCTGTATTTTATACTTTCCATTCTTTTGGATCTCTGTCTTTCGGTATGCATATTTTCTTATTTTCTATCTTCCATTTGACTAAATCTCTCTTCTACCATTTTGAATCTGCTATTAAACCCATTCATTCATTGTGTTCTTAATTTTGATTATTCTCCTGTTTAAGTTTTCCATTGTTTTTTTTTTTATAATTTCTAGTTCTCAGCTGACTTTGTCTGTATTCTCATTTAATTTCTTGAACATGTTAATCATAGTTATTTTCACATATATGTCACATAATTCTAATATCTTGATCTCTTGTGGGCTTGTTTTTATTTTCTTTTTGTTTGTTTCTTTTTTTGGTCCATCCTGTCTTTCTATTGAATAAATTTTCCTAGTTATTTTTGATTGGATTATAAACATTGTATATAAAATTTGTAGAGATTATTTGAGTCTTGAATAAATTTATCTTCCTTTCAAGAGAATTTACCATTTCTTCTTGCAGGCAATTAGTGTAGAGACTAACCACTTCCATCTAATCAGAGATTGAGCTGATTCAAGCTCAGCTTCATTCTTCATGAGGGTTTATATATTTCCACATACTCCTACATGGAAAAGCGTATATTCTCCGATGAGTAACCTTTTAGGGGCCCCAACTGAAAGCCTCAGTTGTTTAGTAGGACCCTCCATCTTAGTGGGTCCTATATTCCAGTCTTTGTGTCCTCAGCTCTATGAGACTCCTGAAATCTTTGCTCAGTTTGTCAGCCTTTCTGCTGTTATTTTTGAGTAAATGTGCCTGTAGTGGAAAAGTGATGTCCTTTCTCTTGAAGAATCTTGGTCTTTTAAGTTCTTACTGCCTTGGTGGATACCTTTGAAGAGATGTTTCTCATATTTTGTCCCTGTTTTATAGCTATTTGTGGGAGATGTCATCTGGAAAAAACTATTCATTCATTGAAGTAAGAAGATATTACCTTCAAGTGGTATTCTTTAAAATTGGTTTTCAGGTGTTTTTGTTATTTAGTTTTAGAGATTTAGGAATTGATCTGTCTGAAAGGAAAGTTATTTTTGAATTTTGAGCTGTAGCAATCTTAGGTGTAAGTGGAAAAATGCCCTCTGTGAAGTTTCTGTTGTCTGGTTATTTATTTTAACAGGGAGTTTTACAGTGCCATGGCATGGGAAATTCATGATCAACACACTCATTTCATAGAGGAAGAAACTAAGGGAAAGGCAATTGGAAGCCTGAGGATTGAGTAACTCAGGTTTACAAGGGTACAGTTGAAGACATGAATATAGTTTGAGTTTGTATGTTCTAATCTTAGTTAAAAACATCTTATACCCTTTTACTTTCTCATAATATTTTTGCTGATATTTATAAATCGAAAAACATTTTAGGCCCCTCTCAGTTAACCTGCCTTGAAAGCTTTTGGTTGAGATTTTGCTGATGTTCTGGCTGTTGGGTTATATCTCTTTGGATTGTTTAGGTGACTCTTGGATATCTCCACATCTTTCGCTTGCTGATGTCATCTTGTGTAAACCTATACACAGCAGGAAAATCAACATCCTTTCAAATACATGTAGAGATTCTTGAGAGTGCCTTTCATTTTTCCTAGTAACTCTGTTTTTGGATTTTAATTTTGCTGAATTCTTGTCTATGTAGCTCCTATATTTGTTGTCTTTCCCCCATTGTCTTCATGCACTTGTCAGCCAAAGCCCAATTTATGGGCATCCCTTCCCAGCTGTACTTTAGTGGGGTCATGTTGGTAGCTTGGAAATTACCATAGTGGAAGTATTTACACCATGGCAGTTGGGAAACACTACCTATCAAGACTTTTATTCCCCAGAGAACAAGTTGTCAAACATTTACTAGCACACGCATGCCCTAATCCCTTCATGCAGAGAAGTACTATCACCTCAAAGATGGACATAGGTTTGGTGCCACTGGAGTGAAGCTGCGTCACCTACCCTTGAGCGTCACAAACAAGTTATGAATGGAATATTAACTCTTCTTGTTCATAAAACTCCCTTGACTATTTCTGCTTCCATGGACCATTAACTCAGTTTTCTTCTCTTCAGGCTGTCGCCCCTCACATGGATGGTTAGGAAAGAGTAGGAATGGAGTCATCCCTCTTCTGTTTACTCTTTCAACCCACAGTTTGCACAATGACAGGGAGCATGATTCACAGTAAAGTGTATTCCGCAGCATGTGAATGGAGTCCCCTGGCATAGTGTGAGTCAGTGGTGTGGAACCTGGATCCCTGACCCAACAGGAATGTGCTTTTCAGGCCTGCCTTGGTTTTGCAGCGCCATGGAGTTGAGTAGCTATTTCATTGGTTTACTTCATGGGAGCAGCATGGATTAGCGTCAGTGTTCCTGGGCGCACCATCCGCAGAGCTAATGAGTAGCGCCACTGCTGTTCCTGCTGCTGCCACCACCGTGGGGTTTCTCTCTGGGGGCTCCTCCAAAGCATCAATGCCAGGCCACAGCTGGGACTGGTACGTAGCGAATTATGAAGCTGGGGTTTAACCTCCCACATTGACATGTCATGTGCAACTGACTTCAGCTTTTGCTTCTTGGTTTATTTTTTACCTGTAAAATAAATACAATGTTAGTTCACGTTTCTATCTTTTATAACAGCCACAACTGTCCTTGTTACTTTATTTAGTCTTTTAAGAATCCTTTATGGTAATAACAATAAAATGATTTCAGCAACTACCATTGATTGATCACTTTTCTCTGCCGTCATTATCTTGGGGGCTTTACACAAATCACCCCATTTAATTTTTACCAAACCGTCATGGGATAGGTGCTACTATCACCCCAATTTTCAGAGGAGGAAACTAAACCTACTAAAAGCTTTAAATGATTTGTTTGAGGTACCATAGGACATGGCATATTCAGGATCTGAGCCGAATGTACGATTCCCAAACCAGCATTCTTAACTGCTACTGCCTCTCAGGAAAGGAGAGGACAAGTGGTAGAATTGGCCTCCTGCATGGTCCCTGGTGCTGTGGTGTGGGCTGCAGGGTGGGTGAGCACAGGACTGAGGGGCCCAGTTGAGATATGGCTGTGTTCCTGCTGTGCTCCCCAGCTTTCTCTCCCCCAGTAGGTTTTGCTTGCTGCGAGGCTGCAGATCCCCGGGGAGGGAGGTGCATCTCGCCTGCTCCAGTCTTAAATTGCAGCCCTCCAAGGGGATTAGCACCATGGAATCTGTGCACAGACCAAACCTGAGTGTCACAAAGTAAATATTTCACATTTCATGTTAAATCATATCCTAAAACAAGTGTGAAGAATTGGGATTCAGTGAGAAACGCACATTTCAGGGATTGAAATGGGTTTTGATTGGGGTGAAATCAACCATCACCCTGCCCTGCCCCCATCTTTTCCTGGGGGTCTGGCCCTTCTGTCCCATATGCCGAGTGTCAATAGATGCATGGGGAGCAAGAGGTGATGAGGTGTGGGGGCTGCATGGAGGACCACTGGCCATGCAGGCATTCCAGACTCAGGACATAAAGTGTGTTTGGGCTCAAGAAAAGATATCTTTTTGATTATGCATAAAAAATTAACAGAAAAAGGAAAGGAGGGCCAGGAATAGTGACAGATGGCTAAATGTAGTATCTATGAGGCACATTCAACATATTTTTAGTGATTAAGAACTACAGCCCTGGGCCGTTTTCCTTAGATGCTTGCATTTAAGGAGCAGCCAGCACTGCACCTCCCTGTGTCGACTTTGCAAGCGATGGCATGAAGGTCTCTGGGGTCCCCACGCTGCCTGCTTTTATTCTGGGGTCAGCTCTTTGGTTTATACATGGATAGTTGTGTGTCATATGTACTTCACCATGCTGTGTGTGTGTGTGTGTGTGTGTGTGTGTGTGTGTGTGTGCGCGTGTGGCAGACCGGTCCTCATGCCAAGCAGAATCCTGGGCAGGTCCTGGAAGAGCTTCCCATTACCCCCTTAATCCTTGCATTTCTTAGCTGTGAGCTGGGGCTGTGGAGGCTTCAGGGAAAGGCAGGGTTCTGCGTGCCCAAGGGAGCCAGGGAGAGGGACTGATGTCAAAGGAAAAAGAGGGCACACGACGCTGTTAGCCAGTGAGCTGATCGCCGACTGACCTTACAAGAAGACCTGCGGGGCTCTGCCTGGGCTGAAAGGGGGCAGCGTATTTTTGGCTCTTCCCTTCTTATATGGCTCAAGTTTTTCTTATTTAAGGGATTATTGAGTTTTTTGGGTTTTTGTTGTAATTCTGTAACAAATACTGGTAGGCTAACTTTGCGAAATTTTTTTTTTTAATCAAGATTTCTGTATGAGGAATTTCCTTTATGTTGTATGTGCCTGGACATAAATGTCTGATAACCCTGGATTCTCATCGATGCCTGGCATGTTATTGATTGCCCCAATAGCATCAGGGTTCCCCTTCCTCGTCACCCGTCCTCAGTCTTCAATGACAGGGTGGCATCTCCCATGAGAGGAAGGCTCCCCAAGGCCAGAATGCCAGAGTCGTCACCTACCTCTCTCCCCATCCATATGGTTTTGCAGAAAACATGGTTCTTGTTTATCCCTTGGGTTCAAAGCTCTGTAGAGACCCCCTTTTTTCTTACACTGAGGCCATGTCCTTTAGCCTTCAAAGAGGGTGGGACTATCTCTGCTGCATACCTCCCACCCCCACCAATGGCTCCCCTTTACGTAGATCTGCAGAGCTTCGAATACTAACTGGGTCAGTCTGCTTGTGCCGCCGGAACAAAGTGCCACAGACTTGGGGGTGGGGGCTTCAAATACAGACATTTCTTTCTCACAGTTCCGGAGTCTAAAAGTCTGAGATGAAGGCAGGGTTGGTTCCTTGTGAGGCCTCTCTGGCTTGTGGTGACCGTCTTTTCCTATGTTATAACCTCTTGTTGCTGTGCAGCAAACAGCACATTCAAATATCTCAGTAGCTTCCAGTAACACATGTCTATCTTTTGCTCATGGCACATCTTCATCCTGGGCCATCTGCAGCTGTGCTCCATGGGTCCCCTTCATTGTGGGACCCAGGGTGAAGCAGCAGCTTGAATTTGGGTCATGCCTTTCTCACGGCGGAGGGAAAAGGAGCAATGACAAAGCCCCATAATGCCACTAGGACTTCTCAGGTGTGGCACGTGTCACTTCTGATCACGCTCCATTGGTTGAAGCAAGTCACATACTGAAACGGGTAGGCAGTAATTAAGATTGGGGTCCTTTTTAGTTGGCCCTTGAAGAGTTTTATGTGTGGCTGGAGCCAGTGGGAACATAATTAGATCTCTTTTGAAAAGTGGAGTGACTGGATTGAAGCAGATGCACAGGCTAAGTGTGCACGTATGTGTCTCTCCTGATACTGCAGCTGAGGACGTTGTCCTGGACTGAAGCGGTGGGGTAGAGATGGAGAGCAGTAAATCTGAGAAATGTTTTGAAGGAAAAAATTAATAACCTTGAATGATTGACACGGGGGATGAGGGACAGTGAATTTTAAGGTTGACCCTTGATTTCTGCTGTATGCAACTGGGCCAATGTGGACGGTAAATGGAACTTTGGAAATGACCGTGCTTGGCAGAAAAACATCATGAATTCGGTTTTAAGTATGCTCAGTTTGAGACACCTTGGAACTATCCATGCAGTTATAAAACATCAACTAAGTAGCTGGGTCCAACACTACTATATTATTTGTAGTAAAAAATTTTTTTCCCAGTTTCTTTCAGAATATTACCTAAAAGTTATCCTGTGAGTAGTAGCTTTCTTAGAGGAAATAATGTCTGTGTTATCGGTTTTGTTCACTCTTAGAGTACATAGATCTTAAAATAAAACATTGTTCATTGGTAACAAAATTTTCCTCCTTTTGTCTGCACTGGAAAAGCACTGTTCCTTTATATTTCTCATTTACTGGTACAACTGTCCCTGCTTCACCACAAACTAGAGAATACGCCTTCTTTTTCTTGGTAATGCGTTGGGGTAGGAGCCGAGGGAATGAACGTGTGAAAATCAGACCGCGCTGCTTTCCACCTCCAGTCTGGTGCCTGCAGCCCTCCGGACCTGAGACACAGTGTTGAATGCCTCCAGCTTTTTCATATCAGAAAATTGGCAAATATAGTCAAGGACAACAAGCAGCTGAAATTACAAAGGGCTCTTGGACCATTGAGACATATTTTAATCCTTTTAGGATCAGCCAACCTTTTCTGAGCGTTGCTTCATCTTATGTAAATTATTAGAGTTCAAGAAAATTCAGTATTTATCATACCAGACAGGATGGATTGGAGCTTTCTTTTTTGATTCCCCCAGTGTTCCCAGAGTAAATATGGTTTCAGAAAAACACACCATTTGATTTTTAAAACATATTTTGGCTGGAATCTTGGCAGCACCCTTTCTTCTCCAGGTAATACCCTTTAATGCACGATTGAAGTTATTGGACCAAGATGACAAATCTTGTGGAATGTCAGATGTCTCCTCAACCTTAAGTTTGTAAAGGCCTTAAGCAGAGTGTTTTAGGAAAAATTGAGGTATTCTGTTTTCTCACCCGAATGCCTTCCAATAAACTATTTCCCAATTTCTTTTAATACACACCAGAAAATTACCACATTTGACATTCCATGTTATCTGAACTGTAAACCCAAAGAGTTCCAGATAGAACACAAGTACTTTTTGTTCGATGTGAGCTCCAAGAGAGCTGGGACCTTCTTCATCTTGGTGTTTCTCAAGAAACCTGTCACAGTGACTGGAATTAAAGAAGGTGCCCCAGTAGGGCTTGTTGAATTGACTTAGTTGCCTAAGCTTTGGTTTGGGGAGAGAGTACCCCTCCCACCACAGCTTCAGCCACACTGGGTAGGGAAGAAGAATTTCAGACGAGCTAATGGAACGTGGCAGTGGCAAACTTGGGCTCTGAAGTCATAAACCCTGCTTGGAATCCTGGCTATGCTTTACCAGCTGTGTAACCCTACGCAAGTTATGTAATCTTCAAACCTTCATTTCCTCATAGAGTATGTATGTAAATTAAGTGATGCAATGTGCCGAAAGCACACAGATAACTAATAACAGTGACCTCCATAATGGGGACATCATAAAAGCCATAATAGGTTTTGTTTATGAAACATGGATAGATGTGAGGAGTAGTTCAATTGTAAAATTAATCCTTTGTTGCCTGAGGATGTAGCTCACAGAACGTTCTTCTGTGACTTAGCATACCAGAACACTTCACCCGGATAAAGATGTCCAGTGGCCATGCCCCTTGAGTGCTTTGTCATGAGTCCTACTGTTCAGTCAGACCTCTGGCCGAAGTGGGACTTTAAAGCTTATAAAGGGCCTTGGTGCGTTTGGTGGCTTGTGTCAACTTCAGTTGGCATGAGCTGGAATATCCACCCCCCCACCCCATGACCTGTGGACCTGGCTGTGTAGAAGAGCTGCGTGCAGGGGTTGTAGGACCCTCCAAGTGTCAGCACATACAGCTGTTGCTTCCTAGTTTGGTTCATCCTTGTCTCTGTACTTCCCCAGCATGAGGTCGCACCTTCGGTGTTGGGCACTCCGCCTAGGAAGGGAGCACCTTTCTGGGTCAGTGTGTAGAAGAGTGGTGGAGAAAGGCTGCTTCTTGCGTTTGGGAAAACACGGGCCACGGCCCAGCAGGGGGCACAGGATGTGCATGAGAAGGTCTAGTGTGGGCCCCCGATCTGCATCGAGCGAGTGCAGGCAAATTAACCAGAGACTCAGATTCCTCCTTGGAGAGATAAGAGTCAGGGTTGCCCTCCATTTTGTCTTGCAGTATTCTTCTGGGTATTAGCTATAAGAATAAAAGTACCAGAATATTATTCAGCAATAGGGAGGGACTCTGACACAGGCTACAACATAGTTAAAACTTGGGGACATTGTGTTAAGTGAAGTAAGGCAGATTCAAAGGGACAAATACTGTACGAGTCCCCTCATATGAGGTACCTAGAATAGTCATAGAGACAAAATAGAATGGTGGTTGCAGAGGCTGGAGGAGAGAGAACTGGGGAGACTGTATAACGGGGACAGAGTTTCGGTTTGGGAAGATAAAATTATTGTGGTGATGGAGAGTGGTAACGGTTACACAATGTTGTAAAGGTGCTTAACACTACTAAAATGGACACTAAAAAGGGTTAAAATGGCAAATTTTATGTTATGTATATTTTTACCACAACACAAAAAATTGCAAAAAAAAAAACCCACCCCAAAATGAAAGTATCATAAACATGGCAAGACATGGTACAAATTCAAATTATAATATGGAATGTCAATTTTTTTTTTCTTTTTCAAGGTAAGAGAGGGTACAGGACAGAATAGGAGAGAAAACTGGGACTAACTAGTATCTCTAGTGTCTCTTAGCATCTTCTGGCTCTGATGCGGGGCTGTGGCGAGAACACAGACTCACAGTCTTAGAGCAGGGGTCTGGGGGCTGGTCTGGCCCCCCTGCTGGTTCGCTGTGACAGTGTGAACTTTCTGATTCTCCGCTTTCCTCATCTATAAAACGAGGGGCTCATTCCAGATGGCCTTCAATACCCCGCCTCCACAGCACTACAATTCTAAAATTTCACTTACCTTCTTTTGTTCCATTTCCATTCTTTGAAATAACTTCATCTTCATTTACTTTAATAAGCACATGGGAGCAAATCATGTTATCTGCTAACTTAAATTTTTTAAAACAAAGAAAAAAGGGTTAAAGAGAAACAATATCAAGATGCCTAAAGCTTCTGAGAAACACTCTTTTCAAGGAAGAAATAAACTCTCAGGCCAGGTCTGCGGGGCCCAGGCGGTTGGAGTCGCTGGTCCTGGAGGGGGCAGGCTGTGCTGCTCTGCGGCGCCCTCTGGCGGCCGCTTTCCGCCATGGTCACCGTCAGGAGAGGGTTCTCCCCAGCTGGTGCCTTGGGCGGGGTGAGGACACTTGTCTGAGGAAAAGATTTACTCAGAGAAATGCATGTCTGGTGCTTCAGGTGGAGACATAGAAAATGACATCTTTCTGCTCTAGAAGTCTCTCTCTCAGTGGCCAGTGATGAAAATGCCAGAAAAAAGTGGCCCATTAATTATACTTACATTGTGTGATATTACACCACAGAGGGTAAAGTCAATGAGAAGAATAAGTAATTGAAACAAGCATTTTTTTTTCCCTTGGCAGGAATTCACTCATTAGTAATATACCTTTTTTACAAAGGGAGATTAGATAAATTAGAGATTAAAGAAAGTGGAACAGATGTTTTTCTTTTGATAAGAATCGTTCTATAAGAAAATGCTAGAGAGTTAGATCCAGTGCAAAAGGATGATGCACATTTTCTGGGGCTGGGGGTGTGAACACACTTTTAGAAGGTGAAGAAATGCTAGGCAGGAGGGAGAGCTGA
>NW_017731436.1:1407060-1408984 GCF_001890085.2 Hipposideros armiger
GGGGTAAGGCCCAGGTAATTTCAATGTGCAGCCAGGATTTAGATCCCTTGGCATAAAGGCATGGTAGAAAGTGAATTTCGGATCTTTGCTTGTATCCACCCGACTGGCTGTTGTTTAGTTCATAACCTGCTGCTGCGGTGGAGAGAAGGTGGAAGACACCCATCTGACAATGTCTAGATGGCAGAAGTGGCTAGTGGCCCCGCTAGTGAATCCCACGTGGACCTGACATTGTGTAAACCCCCACATCCAGACGACAGGGCAGGCCCAGGATTGGCTCAGGAATGGGCTAGCCATCCAATTTCAGCCATGTGTTTTGACCAGAAGTGGGCTGTGGGTCTTCTGGGGAGATTTTATCTTCCTTTAAGAGCAAGCTACAGGAAGAGACAGCAGACTAACACTTTCTCTTCTTCAACTGCACTTTGTTGTGCCTGGAGTGATGCCTGGACTCTGTACCTTCCTACTCATAATGAACCCATCTGGGCACGGCAAGGAAACATGGTGGGAAGAACCCATCTTTGTGAGTGATCAGAGCATAAGGCCACTCTGCTTGGGGTTCAGCCATGTGAGGACGGATTCCTTGGTGGGTTAGAAAACCAACTCAAACAGGCTGTTACTTGCAGCCAACACATCCTAACCGACATGCCACTTATCTACATCTCACCGCCTTTCAAAGCTGCTGTCCAAATTCTGCATCTTCTATTAAGCCTTCCGTAACCGAGAGAACTCGAGGTCAGTTTTGATCTCCTAGATGTCTTGCTGGTTCCCCTCTTCTGCTACTTATCACCTTCTGTTTTGTGATGCAGTTATATCTGTGAGATTTTGAGACCCATGTTGACATTGAAATTGGTCACACTGCCCAGCACATGGTCTGGTGAGTTTTGGGCCCTATTAGAGATCGATAACTAGTTATTACATAGTGATCAAATGAACTATGGTGGGTGTCGGGCAGAAACTGGGGTAGAATCACAACATGTTAGGCCTGGAAGAAGCTTTCAAGAGATGAGCGAGGACACAAGCCCCAGAGGAAGTGACTCCCAGAGTCAAGTAACTGTCTGGAGGCCAAAGATTGGATTTCTCTGGAGTCAGGATTCCTGTAACTAGACCGAACCCCTTTTGAACCCTCTTATTCCTTGATTAGGGTCTTGCTTTTCTGGAACCGTAACGTTGGCTCGAATCTTTGTCTCCAGCTTTTGACACAGAGGGCTGGCCTTATATGTTCTCGCCTTTTCATTTTTAGTTCCTTTTCAGTTCCTTCTCCCAGGTCGGTGGGAAGACCCATTTCCTCCCGTAATGAAAGCAGTGGGGCCTCGTAGGTGGCACACTGTCACAGGTGAGAATCAGTGGTAATTATAACAATAAAAATAGTTATTCACTTATTTGTTTAGTCAAATTCATTTCTTAATTCAACAAATGTTTACTGAGTATCTACTGTGTACCAGACACTCAACTCAGTGAGTTAATGGAAAATTACAGTACTACTGTTGAAAAAACATTCCACTATACAGAAAATCGTGTTGGGGAGGGGTGTCAGTTAAGGGCCCCAGGAGGAGCGGGCAGTGTGCTGTCTGAGCTGGGGGGAGTTTTCCAGATGAGGACGGGGAGGGCGTGCCAGCACAGGCTGGGAGACACGGGGCAGCAGGGAGCCTGGATGTGCCCGCCATTCAGTGTCACTGCAGCAGGGAGGGTGCTGGTGGGAAGTGGGGATGGAGACGGGTCAGAGGGAAGCCTGGAGAAGCAGAGGAGAGAGGCTGAGCACTGACTTCCATCTGGGGATGGAGACCCGGGCTCCATTAGAATATATGCTTGGGGCCGGCCGAGTGGCGCGGTGGTTAAGAACTGGCTTGGGACAACAGAGGGCCCCGGTTCGGATCCCACATGTGAGGGCCAGTGACACTGCCCTCCACAGCTAAGATGCTGAACAACA
>NW_017731436.1:1409194-1425310 GCF_001890085.2 Hipposideros armiger
CGGCGACTGATCTGCCTCGCCCAGGAAGAGCGCAATGATGGTGCCAACTTGGGCCAGTGAAGCGACGTCCTCCACAACTAGACTGAAGAACAAAAACAATAGCAACTTGTCTGTTCCCCTTCCCCCAATTCCCCAATTAAAAAAAAAAAAGAATATATGCTTGTCCACCACAGCAGAGAATGCAAATTACTTTTATTGTTATAGATTCGATGATAAAAAAGACTTAGTGTTTTGTTTAATTCTCAGTGGATCACTGAAATTGCCTTAATGACAATAGACAGAAATCATTTAGACTGATACTACTCTTTTTGTTTCAAGAGTCATGAATACCTGCCAGTCACTTCTGATGACACCTAAAAAATCATCCTGTGACCCCAGAAGTGGCTCTGATAGGACTTGGGTGATAATCCTCTATGATGGATCTAGTCCCTGTTAGAGCCATCTGGTATTTTATCCAGAAGTTATTCTTGGAAGGCCATACTCTTTTCTGTTGTATGAAGGGGCTCTCACCAGCATACCCTGCATTATCAGTCGTGTGAACCACGCTTTGTCCTCGTCTGTGACAAGGGGCAGCAGTACCTGCAGGACCTCTCGCACCGGGTCGTTGTCAGTCTCTCTAAGACCACCCTTGAGAGGAGCTTTGCGGAGCGTCAAGAGTCAATTAGGCACCATCTTGTCAGGAATTGTGGCCTGGAGCAGGCTGGGAGCGGTGGAAAATCAAGAAATCAGACGACCAGCCACCTCTCCACAGGTGGCAGTGGGTGACGTCGTGTTTCCCAGCAGCGCTCCTGGTGTGAGGAGAGTTAGGGCCAGTGCTAATCACGCTCATTTGAGAGTCAAAACATCCCTGTATGGCATCATGCCACAAAGAGCGGCCTGTAGGCTGGGCCATCCCACAATATTTATAGGGCACCTCCTAGGAGCCAGCATTGTCCTCCTTTCTGCCATCACCAGGAGAACAAATGGACATTCTCCCTGCTCATAGGGAGCCTGTAGTGAGGGAGAGAAAGACATAAAAAAACCTACCAGCAATAGCAAATAAGCCTGCACTAATAAATATGTGAGGAAGAACTGTGACAAATGCCATGAGGGGAAAATGAAGGGTGTGAAGAGAGATTGTAAGAGGGGGGCTGAGAGCAGGTCAGCCTCCCTCAGGAAGCGGCTCCTGGGCGGAGACCTGCCAGTGAATGGGAGTTAGCCCGGGGGAGGGAGACCTGGAGGCTGCTACTGTCCAGTTAACGATGGTGGGGGAGAGCGGCTGATGACGGAGCCGGCGGGGACGGGCAGGAACCACGCCACACAGCGCTCCGCAGGCCAAGTTGAAGGTTTGAATTCATCTGCGCTGCAGTGGAAATCACACAGGGCTTCTTAGCAGGGCGGGGAGGTGACCCAAGGGTCCGTCTGGATCCTGCGTGGAGGACAGAGCAGGGCAGCCAAAGCAGGCATGGGGACCAGTTAGCCGGCCACCGCTGTCACCGGGTGAGAGGTGGTAGGGTAGCTCAAGGGGCGAGAGGTAGGATTGCAAGGACCTGGGCTGGGCGAGAGGCACAGGGTGAGGAGTGGGAGGCGGTGAGGACAGAACGTCACCCAGGCTTCTGGACGGTGCAGATGGAGTGCAGGGGGCCCCATGTACTAAAGGGACACTGGAGCCCAGGGCTGGGCATTGTGTTGGTTTCCCAGAGCTGCCGTAACAAAGTGCTGCAAGCCAGGTGGCTTAAACCACAAATTATTTATTTCATTTATCTTCTGGAGTCTAGAAGTCGGGAGTCAGGGTGTCGGCTGGGTTGTACCCTTTGCAAAGTCTCTAGGGGAGGGTCCTTCCTTGGCCCCAGGTGTTTCGTGGCTAGTGGCAGCATCACTCCAATCTTTGCCCCTGATGTTCTCCCCGAGTCCCTATGTCTTCACATGGCCATCTCCTTATAAGGACACCAGTCGTGTTGGTCAGGAGCCCACCCTACCTCGGTATGACCTCATCTTAACAAATGACATCTGCAGTGAGCCTTTTTCCAAATAAGGTCACATTTGGGTGTTAGGACTTCATTATACTTTTTTTAGGTTGCAATTCAACCCATAACAGTCATGCTTCCTTTCAGATGCTTGTAACCAACTTGTGACCAACTTGTCTGGTTTGCTTGGAAATTTTCTGGTTTAAACCTAAAGTCAAGCTCAGCAGCTGAAGTTCAAATGTGAGGCCTGGGTTTAAATACACAATAAAAATGGATGAGATCTTTTTTCTAGGGAGAGAACATTGGGTAAGCACGGAAAAGGCCTGAACTCAGTCCGGAGGACCTACAGAGGCCAAGGAACTTGCAAAGGAGACTGAAAAGGGAATGACATACATCAAACCTTTTCTCCTACAAACTAGTAAGTTTCCTGTGACCATGCCAGGTCTTAAGAATTCTGGATTTTAGAGGTTGAATATATGTTACTACTTACTGTCATTTGTAATTAATGATTAATGCAATTCAGGTTCTTGTTATTTAAAAAAATTTTGTTAATCTTTTGTAAGTGAACACTCCTTTTCTAAGGAGGCGTCAACCACCTAATGTATTATTTTTTTTAAGTTTATAATTTCATGTATCAGTTGCACCCACTGAAGCCTCTCTCACTGGGCTGGCTCCCAGAATATAATGAAGGATTCTATTATTCCAAAGCAGTTGATAATCGAGATGCACAGTGAAATGAAAATGGACAGTTGTACACAGGCCAGAACAAACTGGCAAATTTCCATGATGTCTGTCCACTGGGTGGAACCTCCTTTGAAACGAAATAATGTGATTGTGCAGGATCTTGGTTGAGGTTGAGTGGGGTGGCAGAAGGAAAGGGTTTGGAAATCAACATGTGAGTCAGTGTGTTCAGTGCTTCATGTGTGTCACCCTGGGAGAGACGTCAATATTATTCCTACGCTAAGGACGAGGAAATGGAAGAACTAAGAGATTAAGTGATTTATCCAAGGTCACACAGTAGAGCTGGGATTTTTTTTTTCTTCCCCAAAGTATGCTTTCAGTGTGGTCTGAAGGAAGATTGCTAGGGCTCAGCCCAGTCACATTTATGAGGCCTAGTGCCTCGCTGGGCTGCATTTCTTAGCCCAGGACAGCAGAATGGGGCGCCTATCAAGGCTGGCGAATTATCTGGGGGACTTGGGGATCTTTATCCGAAACACAGGCCAGGCACACCACTGAGCCTACTGAGTCAGAATCTCCCTGCTGGGGGTGAAGAGATCTTTATTTTGGAAGACACCCCTGCATGGTTATGATGGGCACCCCTCTTCTAAATGAGGAGGGTCTCTGCTGGCCCCAGGTGCTGGCGGTGACTTGCTAACTGAACCGGCCCTTATTTTGGCCTTGCTGAAGGGTTTGGTGAGTTCTCAGATCATCTGAAACTTTTATGTAAGGCCTAGAAAACCTTCCTTTCCTTGTGAGGGAAGCATGTGAATGAACCTGGGTGAGTAGCATGGTGCTTTGTTTTAGCTGGGTGTTTGGCTGCCTGAGCCACACTGGAGGTAACAGGCAGAGAACAGGCAGGTTGAATCCCAGCTCAACTGATCGGGACTTTGGGCAAGTTATTAAACATCTTTGGGGCTCACTCAGTTTCCACATCTGAAAATAAGATGGTCTCTCCTAAGTTGGGGATAACCTCAATTGTTATGATGAAATGAGCCTCCATTATGTATTAATGAATGCATATTGTCTTCCTAGGGCGACTTACTTTTCTGGTTTGCCTGGGAATTTTCTGGTTTAAATCTAAAAGTCCCTTTCCCTGGGAAATCCTTCAGTTCCAAACAAACTGGGACTGCTGGCCACTCTGTTTGGAATAAATTTCACTCCCAATACAGAAATGAATAACCTCTCTTGTCACCTTCCCTCCAATCATATCACGTTGGTATATCCACCTACCTAGGAAGCCAACTTTTCCATGAGGCGAAATAAGGGATGCCTGGGTCCTTTATGTGAGATGACAATACCCTTGAGACACTGTTGAAATGGCAACTCTGTAAATTCCACCTCTGATCTCGACCAAGTTTTATCCGAACCCCCTTGTGACATGTGTCCAGCATTTGCAAACTTGAAGACCGCGAAAGAGTGTGCCTGGGATATGGGATAGCTTACAGCCTTTTGGGGGAAGCAAATGACCTCATCAGGTGGGCCGACCAGGTGGTTACTTCTCTTTTTATGGGGGAACAGGGGAAGGCACCGAGCTTCCACACTCGGAGTTCTCTGGGTAACAGGAGCTGGGCAGGTTAACAGTGTCCCTAGGAAATAAACATCCCTACTTCTATGCAAGGAATCCAGTGCTCCCAATGAGCAATCTATGTACAGAATTAAGCTCCTGAAATTGTGCTAAGTTATTTGATTTAAATACTGGCCTATCTAGGGATGAAGACGTAGGCAATGTAGATTCCCATTAATAATGAATGATTTGCTGTATTCTAATCCTGTTAAGCATACAGCTCCTGTGCAAATGTATTAGTGGCGATGTGTGTTTGTGAATTAAGCCCTTGGTGGATCAGGTTTATGAGCCTAATTGTCTATTCAAAAGGCTATCACTTTATCACGTCATTAAAATTAAAGAGGTCCCTTTTGTTGCAGTGTTTTGTTAATCCTCCGAATGATATTTTCTTTCTTTCTCATTTTCTTTTTATTGAGCTTTATTAGGATTTAAATGCAACTGAAGCAAATCCTGCCGTTCCACTGAAAGTGATTATTAAAATAACACTGATAATTATACATAGGTAGTGGAAAATGACACGTATGGTGCACTGGCAGAGAGATTATGAATTCCCCCCCTCCCCGCCCCAGATTATGCTAAAGAAGATGCAGGGTACTAAAAATAGGAGAACAGTACAATATGTCTCCGAAATGGGTTAAAGATTTAGTGACTGTTCTACCTCAAGGAAGTTTGAATGATTTCTGCTAAAATTATCATCTGGATCCAAAAATGACACCCGACAAGAAGGTATGAACAATTCATTTGAAATCTTAATATCAGGCACTTATATGGTTGGCAGGGCTTTCCTTTTTAGCTCCTTTATTCATTTTCTTCCAGCTATGTCTTTTTTAAAAGAAAAAGATTCTTTCGGATTAAAAAAAAAATTGGTGCCTGGTCTCAGTTGCAAAATAGTACTCAGGGAGAAAGTTTTAGCTAAATTCTGCTTTGGCTGCATTTGAACGCCAAAAGAATTTCTCTGTCTTTTTTGATGGTAAAAAGTAACCTTTTCTTTTAGCATGTGTTTAGAAAAGTCAAAAGTATCTTTGTTTTCAAAGTTTAACTGACTAAGGACTTGTAACTGCTTCATATGGAGAAATTTGCTTTTGAAAAGCAAAGTCTGGGGAATTGAGAAAACGAACCCTCAGTCCCCTGCCAAATACCCTCTTGCGTGTCTCTCTCTTTCTGTCACCTTTACAGGGACATTCAGAGATTTGGTGTCTGAGTGTTCACAGCAGTGGACCAAGGGACAGGGGACAATTAAACACAGAGTAAGTCAGAAGGTGATCCACGAAGAGCCCCTAGCAAGTGATGGGGCTGGATTTTCAGTCAGGTGAATGCCCTTCCTTTCAAAAATACTTTCAAAGATACTCATGTTGAGAGACTAAACATGTCTTCCAATTAGGCTCCAACTAAAGATGGAAGGGACCTTCCAGGACACAGTCTAGTCCAGACACAATAAATGGATACCTTTACGGTGTGACAGCTTTTTTTACCTTGGAAAATTGATTTGGTGTTTGAAAATTGTCCAGTGCCAGTTAGAGTCAAAATTGATAAATAAGGTGGCTTTCAGAAGCAGAGAGCCGTAGGTTTTGCCTGTCTAATGTTTGTTTTTCTTATTTTGATCCTGTTCCCTAACTTTTCTTTAGCGAAAGCACCCTCCCAGACTCTCAGTCCACAAAGATGGGAAGGGGTTCATCTTTGCTCTAGGAATGGGCATATGCCCTGGCATTAGCCAATCAGCAAATTCTCTCCTTTTCTTCACAGTGATTGTTCAGGAGTGACCGACTGTGGCCTGAATGAGCTTGTGAGAGTCAGGCCCAGGACATGTGTTGTAACTTCTGGGGCGAAGTGCTGGCCACCACCTTGCCACCTAAGAGGAGAACCAGTTGGAGAAGGAAGCAGACACAGAGGAGAGCAGAACCAAGAGCTGGATAAGACCAGGGCTGCCAGCCCCGCTGCACTTAACTTTCCAATCCTTTCTGGTTTTTTGATTGTTTATTTAGTTTTCATTCAAGCCTGTTTGGGTAGGGTTTCTGTCACTTACCCATGAAAGGGTTCTGCCTGATATCGTTATCAAGCAGGATAAAATACTTTAGGAAACAACCTTTGACATAAAGTGATAGATGGACATTCCTGCATGATTCTTTAAAAAAGGAGTTAGCTATTATTTGTGTCCTGATCGGAGAACCTGTGTCACCATTGTAAAGTAGGGTGGTGTGGTGGTTTATAGAAAGAGCAGAGAGCATGGTCTTGAGACTTACAGAGATCTGATTTTAAATTCTGGTGGAAGTGAAAGAATGTATATTTGCATATAATAGGGTCCAACCATGTTAGACCTTTATCCTAGGCTGTGCTCTGGTACCAACCTCTGCCCTCCCAATCTTGGATTAGTAACTATTGGTTTCGATGTTGAGATGATGTGGTCTGAAAGAAGCATGAACCACAGTTCTGGAGGGGAGTGTGTTAGTTACTGAATGCTGTGTAACAAGCAGCCATGACATTGTTAGCTTAAAACAACATACATTTATTCCTGGGTCAGGAATCTGGGCACAGCTTAACGGGGTCCTCTGTTCAGAGTCTCATAAGGCTGCAATCACAATATAGGTTTGGCTGAGTTCCTTTCTGCCCCTTGGGATTCTTTTCCAAGCTCATGTGGGAGGTAGCACAGTTCAGTTTCGTGAAATTATAGGACTGAGGTTCTGTTTTCTGGGCTGTCATTTGGGGCCGCTCTCAGCCCCTTACCAGGTAACCCTTTCATGGTTGCTCTGATAACATGGCAACCTACATTCAAGGCCAATGTAGTTCCTTATTGCTGCTGTAAAAAAATTACCATAAATTTAGTGGCTTAAAATAACATGAATGTATTATTTTACACTTTTCATTCATCAGCAGCCCAGGCATAGCATGACTCAACTGGTGTTTCTACTCTGGGTCCCACAAGATGTTGTCAGGACTGTGGTCCTTTCTGGAGGTTCTGGGGAAGTAACTCCTTCCAAGTTCATTCTGCCTGTTAGCAGGATTCGGCTCCTGCTGGTTGTAGGACCAAGGTCCCCATTTCCTCACTAGCTGTCAGCTGGGAGCTGTGGTTGACTCCTTGGGGCCTCTCTCTAGTCCTTGCACTTGGCCCCTAAATCTCAGAACCAGTAATGGTGCATTGAATCCTTTCAGCCTGGGAATCTCTTTGACTTCCCCTTGGCTGCATCTTAACCTGCCTCTCTTCTGCCCCATTTCTCTGACTTCAGCCAGGGAAGGTTCCCTGCTTTTAAGGGTTTATGTGGTTAGATTAGGCCTACCGGGTTAATCCAGGATAATCTCCCTACTTGGAAGTCTGTATCCTTAATCATATCTGCAAAGTCTCTTTTGTCCTGTAACAGGTTCCTGGAGTTGGGCATAGACATTTTTGCTGGGAGGGGAGGAGGAGTGGTATCCTGCCTGGTATGGTAAGCAAGAGAATTTCATTCCAGTCTGCTAGAAGGGAAGACATGATGTGACGTCATCACGGGAAGGACTATTCCATCACCTCTGCTGTTAACTATGGGCCAGAAGCACATCAGAATTCCCACCTGCATTCAAGGGGAGGAGGTTACACAAGCAGGCAACACACAGAGGCCTTGTAGGATACGTCCACCACTGGGTGTTAGCAGGAAGCTGGGTGGGATGAGCTCATTGGTAGCCTCACAGTTGTCGGCCCAGGTGGCCATTAAGGCCAGTGCTGCAGTGAGGGAAGAAAGGAGGTGTTCTTCCAGAATATTCTTTCCCCACCCAGCCCCAGGTAGGTTTCTCTTGTCTGACTCCCCCATTTCTCATTTATTACTGTTTCTCCGCACCTGTGTATGGGCTCCATTGGGAATTTTGAGATTTACCACAGAGTGAGCTGGCCAGGCCTCACTTTTACAATGTACATCAGCAGAGCCTGTCACTTTGGGCTGAAAAGAGTGAGCCTAAGGTTTAGATGAGGAGTTATTTAGGGGCATGGTCCTTCCTGCCTGGGGAACATCAGAGGCAGGCGTTTAAACGACTCACAGGACAACGGTGCAGACAGTTCACTCTCCTTGGCCTCATTTTTATTGGTTGCACTTCTCAATTCCCTTCTCTCCATTTCTCCAAAAATCATTTGCAAATGAAGATATTCTTACTGACATTCCTAACCATTCCCCAGGCACCAGAGATATATTCCCTCCTAGGGTGTGAATGTGCCCCGGTCTCCCTGAGATAATAGCTTGGCTGCAGTTTCCGTTACTGAAAACTGGGTGTCTTTGTTAAGTGGAGGTTTATCACAACCACAGCAAGAAAGAATCCAGAATACCATTAAGTATCAGAATACACAAGTGTTTCCTGGATTTATATTCTCCAACAAAACATAATTATGTTCCTCCCCAAAATAGCGATTCTCATTTTGTATCTTTTTTGAAATGGACTGTTTTGAATTTTGTCTTGTCTAGAAAACAACCAGTTTCTGTCTCCAGTGCTGTGTGCCTAATCTAAATGATCTGTATGCAAGCTCCCCGGGAGTTTTGAATTCTGTGAGTGTGCATGTGTGATGTGTGTGCATGTATGTGTTTATGGGTGGCCATCTTTGTGATAGGTGGGGGTCCAGAAATTGACCCTCTGTAGATGAATTTTATAACATATAAAATGTTGTCCCTACACATTGTCCATTTTATATAGAATGAGGGATATTTTAAGCCCTGAAGTAGTAGCTATCGTTTTGTGTTTCCACTTAATAGTGTTGCAAACATTCCTCACCTTTAATAAGACGCAACTCTACCCATCTTCCCTGTGTGGAAAAGAGATGAGAAAAACACGTACATGCCCTTTCAATTCTGGGTGCGAGTTCTGCTAGCATCTCGAACTTGTTGGGGATCAGTCTCAAATGTCTAACTTCAGATGAAACTCAAAAGGCAGAAGCTGTAAAATGTCCTGTGAGGCTCCTGGTTCACGGGCAGATTAATTCTAAGATGTATTTAACTAGCTTGGGGTATTAGAGATTTTGATAGATAAGAGCAAGAACTCTAAAAGGATCCTTTAATAAATGAAGACTTCTCTCAGTATCTTATTTTGGTCCTCTGACAGAGCCATTTCATCCAAGTGTCTAGACTGTCACCTTCATCAGTACATCATTCTGTAGATAGATTATCTTATATCATTTTGAAAATCCCGGACACTGAGATTCACTGCGCTTTCTCCCCCACTTTGACCTGAATTGTCCTCGTAACTGCCCCTACTTGCTCCTTTCTCTTGCTGTGAAGACTGGTATGGGTAAGAGAAACTCAGTCAGGCCAGTGGTGACTTTTGGTGGTGACTTTTGCCCAAGGTCCCAAATGTCCCCAAGTAGACAGAAGGCAGAGAGTGCAAAGTGAGTGATGTATTTGCTGTTCGATTTCTATTAAGATGCAGTTGCTGACTTATTGGTAAATAGCCAGGTACCCCCATAGCTGGGTGGAATGAATTTGGGGGGATGAGGGCTCCCCGGTGTGCCCAGCTGCCCCTTGCACATTGCCTAATGTCCTGGGCTCTGCAGAACATTAAAAAAATTAACACGCTTACCAAATATGTTTTTCTTGTTCATTAACTCGATAGAGCCCACTGGTTTTTTAGAATCACAGCAGCAAGTTGTAAATGATGTATGAAATGAAAAATCTTTTCTCACCCAGTGATCAGGGAGAGAGAACTGACAATGCTTTTCTCACTGCGGCTGTTTCAATGACATCGAAACACAGAGATGGCCACACACCAGTGGTGACCTCGGAAGGTGTCAAGGATGAGCTCATGCTCAGGCCCTCGGGTCCCCGGGATTCCCTCCTTCACATACTCCACTGGGGCCCAAAGAGAATGTGGTGGACAGAAATCCAGCAAGTGACCCGGTCGTCTGCCCTCTGGGGGTGGGGATGGCCTGGGTCCTTTTGAGAAGTCGGGGCCATGCCCCTGGGAACACTTGTGTTTGAGGCTTTGTCCTTGGCATCGCTTGCCAGGGCTTTTTGGCTTTGTTTGTGCCACACAGTTGCAGTCGGCTGGATATTTACTGGATTATTTACTGGATAAGCTAACACATATTTGAGAACTCATATGCCCAGAACTGGGCCAAGCATTGTGGAAAACAAAATGAATATAAAATACAAATATATAAAATACAAAAACCTAGCCACTGCCCTTAAAACTGCCTATGAGTTGATGAAATGGGGAATTTACTTAACATTTCTCCCCCAAATGGAATAATTTTATTCTTTTTCTTATTGCTGCTCTTGTGGTGCTATCAGTGATTCATCTATAGTAACCAACAATGTATTACCCACTTTTGTAAATATGTTTAATGACTTTTGTAAGGAGTATGTATGTGTTCATTGTTTTTAAAAATGGGGAAGACTGAAAATGGGGGAAGACGGCTTTCACTGGCCCTGTCTCATGGGGATGGACCAACATTAACCAAACTCAGAAAGGATGATGTATAGACCAGAATGCTGATTTACTGTTTCACAATGTGCTTGTGACCTGGGTAGGTGCATTATAATCAGAAGGTTATAGGTGAGCATGGACTGCTAACAAGGTTTGGTGGAAGAATTTGAATGCTGACTGGCATGAAGGTCTGGGGAGCAGCTCTGGTCATTTTTCTCAGAGAAGTTGACCTGCCCCGGGGGCTGGCTGTTGCGCCCCTGGGCCAGGCAGCCCTCCCCTCTCAGTCTGGAGGCTCTCCTTTCTCTGTTACCATGACTGTCCAATTTCTCCTGACTGATATATTCTTTCTTTAGACATTGAACCTCATCAGCCATGATACCGCCACGTCTTACAAGCCTATGGGTCTTTCTCTAGTTTTAGGAGGCTGTGCGTATCTCTTGGTCTGTAGACATCAATTTTACAGTTCAACTGCAACAGGTATTGTTTTCTCCGAATTTTGTGCCTCATTTTGTCCCTATTACCCTCTCCTACATGGTAATGTCACTACTCATGCATGGTACTATCACGCACAGCACCAAGCTGAGAAATGTAGAAGTCGACCAGTGGCAGGAGACGGATGCTCTATCTCTGCCATGAATAACTACATTTTCAGATTGGCTTTGGGACGGGTTTGGGATGAATTTCTGGGAGATTATCTTCACCATTTAATTCAGCTGCTTTAATGATAGCCATTGAATGACTTGGTGGTACATGGATATAAATGTATTCATATCTCCTTGGAGGAAGACACAGGACATGCATCTGAAGCAGGAATGGCTGGGTCATGGCTTGGCTACCGGATCTTCCGTCCATCTCAATGGTCACTCTGTTGGCACACCATTATGGGTTCTTACGGTGCTGTCCTGAAGCTATCTTGTGTTTCAGCAGACCTTAGTGGTTGAAAAGGTAGCTGAATAACTGGATTGACTGTACCAAGGGTGATTTTGGTGGCTGTGTTTATATATGTTCTGACTCCTCTTCCTAAAAAATGCCAATAGATCAAAAGCCGCCTACGGCTTTCATCAATACATTGAATGTACACTAAGAAAGACTACATTCTAGGGTGAGAGGTCCATCACTGACATCAGCTGCTCTGCAAATGCTGGGAAGGCATTAATCTCAGGAATTAGATTAGAAGATAGAATTTGTAGAAGACAGAATTTCCACCTTTCAATATTCACAGAAATTACTCCGTTATTTCCCATTCCTCTCCACCCCCCCCCCACATTTACCAATGCTTTGGAGCCAATTCCATTTTGCATAAATATTAGCAAACACCAGTCTGAATCCATGCAGACATTTCTATAATTACCACATATAACATTTTTAGACAACAAAACCTGGGTAATCCCTAAAATGAAGTTATCGCAGAAGCCATAGAAAGCATGCAGCTTTGAAACACTGTTTGCGTTGAAGATTTCACAATGCTGGATGGGGAGGTTTGGGAGGCAGAGAAGCTGGAGAAGGCTGGCCAGCCCCCTTCACAAATTAAACACTTGATAGGAAGATGTGGTCCGTGCTTGGAGTCCCTTTGGGTAGAAATTGATCATGGGCTATAAAGGCTTACAGAATTTGGCAGCATGAATGTAAGACAAAGTAATATGCCTGCTGTAGAAAAATCTTAGATCTGACCATAGATTTATCCCTAAGAATGTCCTCAATGGTTAGATGCGTCTTATCCCCTGAAATGGGCATGCTCAGAGTGTCATTATCCCCCTTAAAGAAATTCTGAACGTAAGATGTCTTGGGAGTCACCTTCTGCTAGACTTACTGTGTGTGCCTCAGTAGACCGGGTCATCCTGAGAATAAGCACTTTAGGTTTTGCTGTTGACATATCTTGACAAACTCAGCTTCTAAGGCAATGCATATAGAACCAGCTGTAAGGACATTAACATGAAAAGCTAGCATCCTCCCTGTTCTGTGAAATATTCACTTCAAGGCAAACTGGCTGCTCAGCCTGAATTTCAAAGACACAGCTTGAATGCAGGTTTGAGTGAGTTTGAGAGTTAGTTCACTGAACAATGCCCTGTAATCAAAGGGGATGTTGCCCCTTAAATTTTGAGAGTGTCAGACATGCACCCCACCCAATAGGACTATCCTGATGACAGAGGATAAAAACCACATGCATATTCATGACACTTACCTAGCGTTTCTAGAAAACCTTTCTTCCAGGAGCAAAGGCTTCAGAGGAATTACCCTCAGGGACTTCTCGTGCTGAGGCGGTCCCACAAGACCGCCGGGTTCACCTCTTTGCCTCCAGGCAGGCCTGATCTAGGCAGGTTCCAGCCTAGCCTCTTTCTGCAGTCCCAGGGGGAAAGGAACTCACAACCTTTATAACAACCCATCTCATAATGAGATTCCTCCTGTTACCCTTGAAGCCCATTTGTTCTTCTCTCTTTCAAAGGGGCTTTAATAGTCTGATCACAATTTATATACGCAGGCTGTTTTAAAGTCACCTTCTCAGCATGTTTTCTTAACTTAAATCCCACAAACCATTTTTCTCAGGGTTTGGACCATTCTTGGGAGTATCTAGCTAATTTCCTTGCTTTCTTCTACTCTGGATGGGGGGAGTAGGCAATGGATGTTTAAGGGCATGGCAGCTGGGGTCAAAGAGACTTCAGTTTGAGTGAGTTTCAGCTCCAGTATTTCCTGGCTGTGATGTGGGGCAAATTACTGGGCCTCTTTAAGCTCTGGTTTCTTAATCTGTAAAATGGAGATAATACAGCTGTAACTCACAGCGTTGTTGTGAAGATTAAATGAGATGATAATGAATTTACACCATGCTGGGCACAGAGCTGTTTCCCTCACTACACTATTTTAAGACACAGGATTCCTCATATTCCAAAGCGGATGTGCTTTTGAGAAGCTGTGAGAATTCCGGCTGGGTGAAGGCGGGGCCGAGGTATCAGGTCATTTGTGGCCAGCACCTGTTCTGACTGGCCCTGATTTCTTTCCATGTTGTCCTTGTTCTTCCCATCCCAGTTGTCAAATATTTAGAAATGAATCCATTTTAAGTCTAGCTGGGAGCTAGCTAAAAGAATATGTAGTCATCTTGAAGACGGTGTGATAAGTGAAAGAAGCCAGTCACAAAAGGGCATGTACTGTGATTCCACTTATCTGAGGTCCCTTGAGTGGTCACAGGAAGAGACAGAAAGTAGCAGGCTGTTGGTTGCCAGTGACCTGGAGGGGAGGGGAGTGAGGAGTGAGTGGTTAGTGAGGACAGAGTTTCAGTTCAGGAAGACGGAAAAAGTTCTGGAGATGGATGGTGGTGATGGTTGCACAACAGTGCAAATGTACTTAATGCCACTGAACTGTACACTTAAAATGATAAATTTTATGTTGTACATATTTTGCCGCAAGAAAAAAAGAATACGCAATGAATCATTTCATCTCTACAAACAGAAACTCCTTTGATACTGCAAATGATCAGTTCTTTAGTTGTACTGAGGCATATTTTCCCATATTAGGCAACCAATCCATCAGTAATCAAAGGGGATTCCATACTTGCTGTATGTCAGGCTGTGTCAGGAAATCCTAAAAGTGGTGAAACAGCCCTGTTGCCAATGTAGCTGGGAAAATGGTACACTCAGATAAAGGGAGGGAAAATAGAAGATGGTTTTTGAGGAATCAGCGATGTGCTCCACAACCCCTGAGAAAGAGGCAGGGGAATGCCTTCGCGGGTGAGAGTGGGGAGGTTTTTTTGGGGGAAGGCAGCCTAGCTGAAGCAAATTCATCTTCCTGCGGAAAGAAGGGAGCCCATCAAGGTGAGAAAAACAGCTCTGCCCAAGGCAGGGGTGAGGTGCCTCAGTGTCTGGCAATCAAGTGGGAAAATTAGAGGCTTTCATGGGCACTTGAAAGCCAGGCAAAGGGCTGCAGAACAGAACCAGCAAGGAGCCAGTTTGGAACTGGAGAAAAATTAGCAGTGTTTCAGAAAACAAATGTGTCAGTGGCAAGGACTGGCCTGCAGGAAGGACATGGCATTCACCGTGGCCTGTCTTTTGTCTCCATGTGGCCGGCTGCACTGTGTTTTAGGGTTGGAGCAAATCTTTTTGTCTAGATGACCCCCTACCCTGATTTGGATTCCTATGTCTCCAAGCGCCTGCTGAACTGAACGTATCTAAAACTCTCCCCAAACCACGGTTCCCAGTGTCTGTTTTGGCAACACGTTTCAGACACACACACAACTTGAAATACGAATGTTGTCTTGGCCCCCTGCCTTTCCTTCAATGTGCATATTGTAGACATCAAATCGTTTTGTTTTTTTCTTTTGACAGAGGCCTGGTTACAAGGATAGGCAGTCTAGTGTTATGGAAACTACAGAGAATAAGAACTTAAAAGGAGCCAGTGGATTTGGCAATAAGGTGGTCACTGGCAACACTTTCAAAACTGTTTTTAGTGTAATGAGGGGAGTGTGTGCGAGACCATACATGGCTAAGTAGGGAACTGGTAAGCAAAATGTGGCTGAGCAGGGTGTACACCTTGCACAGATTTATTTCTGATACGAGTTTTGTTCATTTCAAGGGCAAAACACCAAGAATATTCTCCTCATCCAAGACTGCTGCCTAGAATCACAGCTTTTTACCCCTTACTCCTTCTCTGTACTTCCTGGATGGGGTGGTGGGTGGCACGGGGTGGGGGGGGGACACTCTGCCCTCCCCAGCTGTCTGCTGTAAACAAACACACACCTGAATTTCACTGTTGCATGGAGAAATTTGGGCTACTTACTGGGCTATATGCCTAGTAAGGGTTTGGCATTACACACTGTCCAGATATAAAGAATAGTGCAATTTCCCTCTCCATTCTGTTTCTGTCCAGATTATTCACATTCTTGAATTAAATAATTGATGAATTTCAAAGCACTCCTGAGTTCATTATGTGGTTTTCTTTTTTCAGTCCATTGTTATCATAACTGCAACTATTAATGATCCAAGAAAGTGAAAAACTAAAAATTTCATTTTCTGCATAATGTAATTCTCATTGCTGTTGAGATGATTTCTTGATACTCGCTCTCCCACCCAGGCCCTTGGTTGGGCAGCGCACCAAAGTGAACGGCACACAGCAGCACCTCATTTAGCCAGTTGCTCCCATCCCCCAGGTTCACTCTCCACTTGGCCTGTTTTTGCTCCTCTGAGCACTGATTGTGGGGTTCATGGCTGCACATTTGCTGGGGCCTCCAGTGGTTGCCAACCATCTAGATTCCTACTTTGACTCCCTGGGTAGAAGCTTCTGGTCATCCTGCTTTCCTGCCCTCTAGAATTGGCCTCTCTCAGAGGTCTCTAGCTGTGGTCTTGACCCAAGGAAAACCACAATCTAGGCTCCTTTTCTCTGGGCAGAAGGTGAAGGTTAGGATGTGGGTGGAGTCAATCTTTTACAGCTGTGACATCATTTTTTTTTTTAAAGATTTTTATTGGGGAATTGGGGGGATGGGAACAGTGCTGGGGAATTGGGGGAAGGGGAACAGACAAGTTGCTGTCA
>NW_017731436.1:1425536-1547781 GCF_001890085.2 Hipposideros armiger
CAGTGTCACTGGCCCTCATATGTGGGATCCGAACTGGGGCCCTCTGGCATCCCAAGCGAGTTCTTAACCATCGCGCCACTCGGCCGGCCCCAGCTGTGACATCATTTAAAAGAAAAACACAACAAGAGACTATACAATTTACTAGCTTAAAACTGTTCCCAGGGACTCTTACTTCTCCCCTTTGAAATCCGTCGCTATAGTTCCTCTGACTTGCTATCAACACCCTGAGTCTGTTTGTCTGTCTGTTCTCTCATCACTGAAGCTTTGTAAGCAACCACCCCACCCCTGTTGCCCCCGGGAAGGTCCCCAAAGCATGGCCGACCAGTGTAGTGGAAAGACATCACCTGGGGGCCAGTGTTATGGAAACATCAATCCATGCAATCCAGGTTGGGTAGGCTAGCTGATGAAGCCAGTTGGAGTCCCTTCCGGGGACAGTTCATGGGTAAGGGAGCAAAGTGTGGCATCAAGTCCATGGTGAGGAATCTGGTCTTGCAGCAAGAAGGATCTTAACGATGAGCTACATGAATTGTTTCCAAAGTTCCCAGCCTTTGGCTGCAGGACTCTGCGGTCACTGCTGAAGTGTTGCAAGGGGTTTGTGAATCCATGCCAAGCACTGCCTATTCAACAAATAAATGTTTCACACACACTCCTATCATTATAGTGAAATGTGTATTGATATGTGTAATTAATAACAAAAATTTACATTAAAGTTAACTGAGTTAACAGTAGTTTTATATATGGATTAGTTCTCAAACAATGAGTACTAAAACTAATTTACAGGCAAGTGTACTCTGAGTTTCAGTAAATCTGGGTTTGAATCCTAGCTTCAACATTGTGTAATGTTTCTTAACCTTTCTATCTTTATCACTTCACCTACCAAATGGACTTTGTAATACCAGAGTTATCATATTGTTAAATGACCTAATATATATATGGCAGGTTATAAATATGCTCCCCAGCACTTCACTACAAGAAATATGTGAGGTTTTTTTGTTTTGTTTTCTGAAAGCCAAACAGATTCAACAGAAGGGCATACCATTCATCAAAATGGTGTGCTATTCAGTGATATTGCTGTTGCTAGATATTTAACTGGGTCTCTGAGGATAGATTTGACATAGGTATTGGTTGATATTTTCATTTTCATGAATGAGTTATATGAAAATGAGATAACAAAGATGTTTTGGAACTTCACTAGTTTGCAACATCACTAGATGTGAGTATCTTCTTTATTGAATGAATAATCATTTTGAATATTGGCAGAACATTTCTTTAATTTTTGGTGCTATTCAAACACAACTACAAAGCACAGACACAAGATTTTTTTTTTATTGCTAATGGGGTGACATGGGTTAGTAAAAGTATATAAGTTTCAAGTGTACAATTCTATAATATATCATGACAGAAGATATTTTTAAGTTTAATCTGCATTATTGACATGTCTCCATTACTTTTTCTATTGAGATATAATTGAAATATAACATTGTATTAGTTTCAGGTGTACAGTATAGTGATTTGATATCTGTATATAGTACAAAATGATCACCCCAGTTTTCTTCACTTTAAGTCTAGTCCAGGGGTCAGAAAGATTTTTCTGTAAATGACCAGATAATAAAAGTTTTAGACTCTGCAGGCCATACAGTCTCTGTTTCAACTACTCAACTCCACTGTTGTAGAGAGAAAGCAGCAAAGCAGAAGCAGTTGTAGACAAGGCATAACTGAATGAGCACGGTGTGTGCAAATAAAACTTTATAAAAACAGGTAATTGGCTAGATTTAACTTGTGGATGATAGTTTGCTGACTTGTGGTCTGGAACAATACATTAAGCCCTGATCTGTAGGGGCTGCTGATTTGTGTGGTGTACACACTTCCAGGAAGGCTGATATGAAGCTAATATGATATCACCGCACGAAGAGTTGGTAAAATGAGGAGCAGCCTCCAGGATGGTATTTCCACCTCAGGTACAGTCAAGGTAAATGACAGAAAGAGCAGGGTATAGTAAAATGCTGTCAAATGCTTAGCAAGTGATGAGTTTTGAATATTTATTGCTTTTTGTATTTAATATAATTTGTTTAATTGTCAGCGTATGTGACTTAATTTTATCATAATGACTGTGTTTAACAACTGGCTCACAAAATTCCTGAAAGCTTAACAGTTGACTCTTACAAGCCAGTGTGGCTGCCCCAGAGCACTGGCTGCCCTCCCCCATCATGGGATCGTATAAGCGTTCCCTCCATATGAGGTGGCAGAGAACAGAAGAGGAGCCCTAAAGGCCTTCCACCCCACAGTGCCAATGAGCTGTCCTGGCCCAGGTTGGTGGTTCCCTTCTCTTTGTGGTCAGAGGAGCATAGAGATCTTACCCCAGCTCTCCAGGCATCAGTCCTTAGTGTCCAGCCTCTCCAGGACCCACGTCCAGCCTCACCAGAGTTGTGCACAGCCCCTTATGGAACCAACACTTGTCCGTCTTCTCCGTTATCTGGAGCTTCTGTCTCCCTGCCCCCCCCCCGCCCCCCCCAGTAGAATCAACACATCCGGGGGAAACCTCTTCCCTTAGGCCTATGTTTGCAAATGGAAGCCTGGGGGTTGAGGGGGCTCATTTCCAGATGCCTGATGGACTTCTGTTTCTTCCCCTCAAATAGGAGGGATGTTAATTCCCCCTCTACCATCCTCCCTTGCCCCCATTTCCAGGAAGAGTGGAAAGAGGAAGGAAAAAAAATAATACCTCTCATTTTTTTGAGACACCTCCTGCAATGAGAATAAAATAGGAATTACTCATATAAAGAATTATCTAGCTACCTGTTTCTAAATAAAAGAAACTGGGTATCTAGGTGTTAAAGTGAAATTAAGAGAAAAATTAGGTCAGAGTAAAGGAAACATTGGCTTAAGCTCTGTACTTAATTTAGGTTTCTAAAAACACTTAACAAATTAGATAATTAGGCCCAACTATGCATCGATCATGATGACACTTGCCTATATAGAATTTAAGAAAATCAGAAAACTGGTAGGGAAGTGCCAGCTATTTCAATTACTGGCCTTTAAATTCAGGGCATGTGGCAAAATTTGATCTTCAACTTAATCAATAAATGGGCATTTTCTTTACATTGTTTTTATTTTTTAATGTGTCAGTGTTTGGGCCAAAGGAAGGTGGACGTTAAGTTTGCATCTCTTCCAAATGTCTTAGTGGGCATAGTTTTTCTTACTTTCTTCTAAGGTCTACTCATTGATAATTATTATTGCCCTATTAGAGATATACAGCAAAGCAGCACTATTATTGATTCTGAACACACGTATCCTTGAGGCTGTGCACACTCCTGGAGAAAGTTAAAAATAATGCGTGGGGTGCCCAACTGCTAATCTTCATGCCTTGCGTTGACATTTAATTCTCCCAAAACAGTGATTTGCAATGTTTTTTTGTTTTTTTCTTGTCTGGATTCTATTTTGGCCTCCTAACTTGCATTGACTTTGGTCTCCCCTTCCTGTCATCCACTCGTTTTAAGAAAAAACAATAGACCATTTTTTGGAGTAGTTTTTGGCTTACAGAAAAATTGAATGAAAAGTCCTGAGTTCCAATATACCTTATCCCCAGTTCCCCCATTATCACATCTTGCATTAATGTGGTACCTTTCTTACAACTGATGAACCAACACTGGTACATTTTTATTAACTAAAGTCCATAGTTAAAATTGGGTTCCCACTTTGTCTTTCCCACCTCCATTCCAAAATCCAGGGCTCCAACAACTGGTTTCACTATTCCCAATTTTGCATGTAAGCCAGAGCATTCTATATAAAGGGGAATACTTAAATCCTTTCTGATCTAATATGGTTTCCTATGTCTTTCATGAAAATTTTTCCTTGAGTAACTACCCACAATTTCAATTAGGTCTAATAAAGCACGCTAAAGCTGGGAGGCAGTTCTGAAGCCAAACTATTTTGCAAGCCCATTTTCTCCTTCCATTATTTTGAGCCAAGTGTTTCTAGTGACTAAATTATGTTCCTACTTCCCATAAATGGGACCCTTTGGAAGACGCATCCTCTTAGAGGTTCCCAAGGTATTATTTGCTGTGCTGCACCCTTAGTTAATGGAAAGCATCTTGCTAAGATGTTGGAGCTGATAGCTTGTTCTATGCCCATCTGCCTAAAGTGAGCTATACTTAAAGGACAGACAGTCTGTAAGTGTGACTAAGTCACATGTAAATAGCATTAATCCCCTTTTCTTGGGATGTTAGATCTGGGCCAATGTGAAACTCCAATGGGAGTTCCTTAGGTAAAATATATATAGTCTTGAGAGTTGCCACATGAAGAGAAATGTTATACAAAGTAGTACACCATATTTAATTTTAACATTAGCCTGTGAGATTAGCAGAGATGAAATTTACCTTGGGAAAGACACTGTCAAATGTCACCCGAAAGGGGAAAATTCTCTTTGATCTTCAAATTTTGCACGGAAAAGAATTCCTTCTTTCCTTCTATTTCTTCTTCCTCCCCTCTCTGTCATCAAGGATCCCAAGTTCCCTCTTAAGCTCTTAAGAGGCTGAGATTTGGGGCCAATGATCACGTCTGAAGGATATGATGGAAGCAGAGGGAACTTCTAGTTTGTGGCAATTCCTATTGAGACAGCCTGGGAATTGGCCTTCTTTCTAAAGGAACAGAGTTCGTATGTGGAGTTCAAGCTTTGCCCCTGACAGTGTCATGTGGGGGCATATTTTGATCTCCATTGCCTTGCTCTCAATCAGTGGGGTCTCGCTCTCTCTTTTAAAAAAGTTATTTTTTATACTTTATTTATTTTGACATTTAACATTATTTTTATTAATTTCAGGTGTACAGCATAGTGGTCAGACATTTATATAATTTAAGAAGTGATCCCCTGACTAGTCTAGTACCCACCTGGCACTATGCATTGTAATTACCATTTTGTCGAGTATATTCCCTATGCTTTACTTTACATCCCCATGACTACTTTGTCACAACCAATTTGAATTTCTTAATCTCTTGCCTTTTTACACCCACATCCCTAAACTCCCCTCCCATCTGGCAACCATCAAATTGTTCTCTGTATCTATGAATTTGTTTTTGTTTGTTTATTTTGTTCTTTAGATTCCACATATAAGCAAAATCCCATTGCATCTGTCTTTCACTGTCTGACATACTCCACTCAGCACAACACCCTCCAGGTCCACTCATGCCACCACAGATGGCAAGAACCCATTCCCTTCCATGGCCAAGCAATATTCCATTGTATGTATGTACCACCTCCTCTTTATCCATTCTTCCATCGACAGACACCCAGGCTGCCTCCACATCTTGGCCATTGTAAACAAGGCTGCAATGAGCATATGGATATACACATCTTTTCAAAGTAGCATTTTGGGTTTCTTCAGATAAATACCCAGAAGTAAGATTACTGGGTCCTTCTTTGTCTCTTATTGTAACCTTTGTTTTAAAGTCTATTTTGTCTGGTATAAGTATTGCTACTCCAGCTTTTTTTTTTTTGTTTCTATTTTCATGAAATATCTCTTCCATCCCTTTACTTTTTGTCTGTGTGTGTCTTTCAAACTGAAGTTAGTCACATGTAAGGGTCTTGCTTTCTTATCCATTCAGCCATGCTATGTTTTTTTTTGTTTTGTTTTGTTTTTTAGCTGAGCCATCCTGCCACCTTTTGGCAGCTCAGCGGCAGCTCAGCTCAGGCTGGGCATCGAACCGCTGTTGCTCAGAGCTCAACTCTTGAGCAAGCTCTTAACCAACTGAGTCACTCGGCCAGTCCCAAGCCATGCTATCTTTTGATTGGAGCATTTAATCCACTTGCATTTAAAGTAATTATTGATAAACATGTTATTCCCCTTTTATTATTCACAGTTTTGATTCCTTCTTCCCCCCCCCCCTCCATCTTAAAGAAGTACTCTAAGATTCCTTGTAATACTGCTTTGGTGGTGATGAACTCCTTTAGCTTTTTGTTGTCTGGGAATCTCTTTTTCTGTCTTCAATTCTAACTAATAGCTTTGCTGGGTAGAGTAATCTTGGTTGTAGGCCCCTCCAGCCCTCATCCTGAAGCCAGACAATTTAGTGCCTCCCAGTATGTCCCTGGTGCCTTTTGAGCTGCTGCCCTAGTGCTAGAGCTCAGAGTGAGTGATTGCGTCAGTGAGTAAGTCTGTGCACGGGCCCTTCAAGAGGAGCACCTGCGAGTGCATCCACCCTCCTCTCACTCAGCCACAATCTCTACTGGTTTTCACTGCCAGAAGTTATGGGGACCTCTCTCCCTGGCACTGAAACCCTGGGTTGGGGAGCCTGGTGTGGATTGGGACTTCTGGCTCCTCTGGGGGGTATCTCTGCAGCTGAGATATCCCTCCTGATTTTTAATGGTCACATGTGGGTGTGGGACCATCTTGTTCCATGTCTCTGCCCCAGTCTTGAGGTGGCTTCCTCTGTATGTTCGTAGTTGTAGGATTCCAGTTCAGCTAGACTTCAGACAATTCTCTATGATGGTTGTTCTGTAGTTTAGTTGTAATTGATGTGGTCCTGAGAGGAGCTGAGCACAGTTTACCTACTCCACCATCTTGACTGAAAATCTAAATCTTTTAATAGTCCATATTCTGTATTTGGTAGGTGTCCTGACAAACGAATAAAGCTTTCAGATGTGCAAAGCTTGATTGGCTGAAGCAGGTGTTTTTCCTTGCCTCTGTTGATCATCTGCTCTATTTTATTTACTGGTCATAATTTTTTTACAGGGCATTGAAAACACAACTCCTATTACCATCATAGTGAATCCATTACACAAACATCTTGTGTGCTTCTCCTGCCAGGACAGAGAAGGTTCTGGAATGTAGCAGCATGATGCCACTATCCACCCATACACATGGAAGAAAAACCCCATGGGTTATTTACAGAGTTCAAACGTCTCTAGATTATTTTTCCTTTCTTACCTCAGTTGGCTGGGGACTTCCTGCTTTTGGTCGTAGTTCAAAATAAGTTTATTGAATGTGCCACATTTATGACCCAAGAACTGCTCTAATGTCTGGATGGGGTATCTTAGGAAGGTTGATGTGAAAAGTGCTATACAGGTGAGGTTTTGAGCTCATTGAATTTTATTTACAGTTTGCAAATCCTTTCCCATACCTAGAAATGAGAGAGAACTGAGTTTACTTTTTGTAAAACAAAACAAAAATACCGCTACAACAAATCCAACTATTTTTAGGCTGAGAATGTTATGTTGCTTCTTCCCACATAGTGCCGAAAATTTTCTTGTCCTATTTATACACTACCTCGAAGAACATTCACAGACTTGATTGCTTTTGGAATTTGAAGTGCAATAGATGTTTTTAGGGTATGTCTATAGTGTCTGGAAAGTGCTGTCTTAAGAATGAGTGATGGGATAAAATATCATAGAGTGCCAACTATGTGCCAGGCTCTGGGCTGTGCGTGCAAATGTTTCATTTACTTTAATATTACTTCACATTAACAATGGCTAAACATTAAAGCTAACAGTGGTTAATTGTTGAGAGCTGCCTAGAGGAAGACAGGTGGCTAGGTGGGGGAAGAAGACCTCAGTCTGGTCCCTGCTCCTCCAGCCTTCTTCCCTCTCTGCCATGGCGACATGGCCTTCTGCTGCAGGCTGAGGTCTGTGCTTGTCTGTGGAAACCATGCTGAGGGCTTTTAGGAGCCCTGGTTCAGGTATTTCAGATAACTCACCATCAGATCAGGTCAAATTTACTGCTTATTATCCCTAATCTTTTACCCTCATTCTAGTAACTAGGCCTCTGCCCTGGTCCGATAACCAAGCAATGATGCCAGGCCCAGTTCTAGGCCCTACCATGACCCATGTAGCTTGCAAGTCCTCCCAGTGCCAGGCCTCCAAGCATGCCCTGGCTTTTGCCAGCCTTCCTCTGCTCCTGGAGGTGAACCTATCTTGACTTTCTCCACTTGCCTTCTCAAAGTCTTCAAGGTTGATGGTGTTCATGGGCAATTGCTGAAAATTACATTTTGTTGAATGCCTGTTTGCACACCTCAGTTCAAGCACTTGGTTACAAGGCATCATGATTTTTTTGTTTCTATGTCTATCTCACTTCAGTGGACTGTGCGCTACTTGAGGGCAGTTACTGGGCCATTTCTCCTTTTATTCAGCCCTGTGCCCATCCATCCCTCATCACCATTTATTGAGCACCTCTCATGTGGGAGGTACTGTGTTTGATGCTAGGAATCGAGTGATGAATAAGAGGTTGTTTTCCTCTATCCTTTATAGCCTCAGCATCTAGCGCAATGTCCTAACTAGTTGTTGGTCAATAAATGTCGATTGAATGAATGAATGAACCTGATGACTTGTTAGAACTTATGATGCAGTGAGTACATGGATTTCCTCTACATGGATTGTCTGCAGCAAGGTGGGTTCCTTGGAGCTGGGTCTCTCTGCAGGGCATGCCTGGACTCCCTTACGTCTCTGTCTCTTTTGCTCTGATGTATTCAAGAATTCCAGAGCTCTTGTCTGATCCAAATTTTGGTTGCAGCTCAATCAGTGGATTGGAGGCGACTGGGAGATAGTTCCACTCTGGGCTAATGAATCAGGTCAGAGCAAAGTTCTTCTCCCTCCTCACTACTGTCGTGCTGGTGCCATTTGAGAATCTGCAGTGCTGATAAGTGTTTAATGCACAGTAAACACTACTGAGTCAATTCTTGTTTTTTGAAACTCAGTATAGACTAGTGATTCTTAAACTGTGGTTCCAGGATCCCTGGAGGCCCCCAAGACTCTTTCAAGGGGTCCACAAGGTCCAAACCATTATTAGAATAAAACTAAGATGTTATTTGCCATTTTCACTATCAATCTCTTATGAATTTGCAGTGGAGTTTTCCAGAGAGTACATGACATGTAATACTGTAATAAGTGCAGAAGCAGATATGGATATTCAGTTCTCTTCTGTTAAGCCAGACATTAAGAGATTTGCAAAAAGATAAAATAATACCGTTCTTCTTACTACATTTTTAATTTGTTTGCTTGTTTTGGAAATAGAGTTATTTTTATTAAAAATGTATTATTTATGTTAACATGTAATAGGTTTGTTATCATTATTTTTGGATGAATTAAACATTTCTAAGTTTTAAACATTTTTAATATGGTAAATATTAATAGATACCTCAATAGAGATAACCCACATAAACAAAAGCTCTTTGGAAGCCTCAATAATCTTTAACAGTGTAGAGGGGTCTGAGGCCAGAATGTTTGACAGTTGCTGATGTAGTCTGATGGTCAAGTGTGCGGGCTTTGAAATCATAAGGCTTGAGTTTACCCATTTTACCACTTACAGCTTACTAGCTTTACCCCTCGCTATTGTGTGACCTAAGTTAAGTTACTAACGTAGTAAGTTACTAACCTGCCCTGGGCCTTAGTTTTTTTAATTGGTAAAATGAGAATAATAACCCTCATTATCTAGCTCTCAGATTTATTGAGAGGATTAAATAAGATTATACATACTAGACACTTTGAATGGGGCCTGGCACAGAGTAAGCCATTAGTTATTAACTCATGATAGTGTTTTAAATGTAACATACTTACTTTAGAAAATTTAGGAAATATGGAAATCAGTTGGGAAAAAAATAAGTCACACATGATCCAGCTACTCAGAAGTAGCCATCGTTTATTTACCTTTTGGTGTGTTTCTTTCCAATGTATGTGTTTGCATGTCTCTGTATTTGGTATCTATATAAAATTCTATGCCTTATGTAACGTATTCTCAGCAATCCATTATGTAGTTTTATGAAACATGACTTTTCATGGCTCTGTTATATTACTTATTTTCCATTATATAGTCAATATATGCCATAATAAATTTAACCCTTCCCCTTTTAGACTGGGTCCTATTTTTCACCATTATAAATAATGTATAATTAACACTCCTGTACATAAATCTCTGTCCATATTTGTGATTATTTTCTTAGGATAAATTCACTAAAGTATAATTATTAGGCAAAAGCTCTTTATGGATATTTCCAAGTTGATATTTGAAAAGCTTGTATCCATTACAATCTCTTCAACAGTGTATAAGAATGTCCATTTGTGGCATGCACAATTGCCAACATTTAAAATTCTTGTTTTATTTTAAAATTAATAATTTTTTGCCAATCTGATAGGGTGAAGTGGCACACAATTTAAAAATGTTTTGCATACTCACTGATTACTATTGAGTATAGTTTTTGAATATTTGAATTTTTTTTCACACGATGTTGATTTGTCCCATTACTGGTGACATTAACTTTAATCACTTTGTGAATTTGTTGTCTGCCAGGCTTCCCCTATTTTAAAAAATTTATTTAATTTTTTTGATTGAGGTATAATTGACATACAACGTTATATTGGTTTCAGATCTACAACATAATGATTTGATACTTGTATATTTTGCAAAATGATCACCACAATAAGTCTAGTTAATATTTATTACCATACATAGTCACAGAATTTTTTTCTTGTAGTGAGAATTTTTAAGATCTACTCTCTTAGCAACTTTCAAATATGCAATGTAGTATTGTTAACTACAGTTGCCATGCTGTACATTACATCCCAATGACTTATTTATTTTGTAACTGGAAGTTTGTACATTTTGATTCCCTCTACCCATTTTGCCTACTCCTCACCCCCTGCCTCTGGCAACCACCAATCTGTTCTCTGCATCTATGGGTCATTTTTTTTTTTAAGATTCCACGTAGAAGAGAGATCATATGGTATTTGTCTTTCTCTGTCTGACTTATTTCACTGAGTTTAATGTCCTCAAGTTCCAACCATGTTGTAGCAAATGTCAAGATTTCCTTATTTTCATGGCTGAATAATATCCCATAATATATCTACATATATATAATGAGATTATAAGTATATTATTTATAAATATAAATATATTACATTTAT
The DNA here is from genome assembly GCF_001890085.2 of Hipposideros armiger. NCBI lineage: Eukaryota > Metazoa > Chordata > Mammalia > Chiroptera > Hipposideridae > Hipposideros > Hipposideros armiger. The sequence continues at coordinate 1,436,416 of NW_017731436.1, forward strand.
AAAAATGTGATAAATATATATCACATTTTTTTATCCAATCATATGTCGATGGACAGATTGTTTCCATATCTTGACTATTTATTGTAAATAATGCTGCAGTGAACATGGGGGTTCCTATATCTTTTTTGAGTTAGTGTTTCTTATTTTTCCCTTCAGATAAATACCAAGAAGTGCAATTGCTGGATCAATTGTATTTCTATTTTTTAATTTTTTGAGGAGCCTCCGTACTGTTTTCCATAGTGGCTGCATAATTTACATTCCACCAACAGTATACAAGAGCTCTCTTTTCTCCACATTCTAACCAATACGTCTTGTCTTTTTGATAATAGCTGTTACAGTGGTGTCAGATGACATCTCATTTGCATTTCTGCTGATGATGAGTGAGTTGAACATCTTATTATATACCTGTTGGCTATTTATATGTCTTCTTTGGAAAAATGTCTATTCAGGTCTTCTGCCCACTTTTGAATATTTATTTAATTTATTCTGCTATTGAGTTGCATGTATTCTTTATATATTATGGATATTAACCTCTTATCAGATATATGATTTGCAAATATTTTCTCCCATTCAGGAGGTTTTCTTTTCACTTTGTTGATGGTTTCCTTTTCTGTGTAGAAGCTTTTTAATGTGATGTAGTCCCACTTGTTTATTTTTGCTTTTGTAGCTATTTCTTTGGTATCAAATTAAAATACTCATTACCAAGACCAATGTCAAGTAGCTTACTGCCTATGTTTTCTTCTAGGGTTCTTATGGTTTCAGGTTTTACATTCAAGCCTTTGGTGCATTTTAATTTTTGTGGATAGCGTATGATAGTGATTCAGCTTCTTCTTTTGCATGTGGCTCTCCAGTTCCCCCAACACTATTTATTGAAGAGAGCGTTCTTTTCTCATTGTATATTCTTGGCTCCTTTGTAAATTAATCGACCATAATATGTGTGGGTTGATTTCTGGGCTCTCTATTCTGTTCCATGGATTAATGTGTCTGTTTTTACGCCAATATCATATTGTTTTAATTACTATAGCTTTGTAATACAGTTTGAAATGAGGGAGCAGATGCCTCCAGCTTTGTTCCTCCTTCTCAAGACTCCTTTGGCTATTCATGGTCTTTTGTGGTCCCATGCAAATTTCAGGATTGTTTGTTCTATTTCTGTGAAAAATGCCTTTGGAATTTTGATAGGGAGTGCATTGAATCTGTAGATTGCTTTGGGTAGTATGGACATTTTGACAATATTCTTTCAATCCATGAACACAGAATGTCCTTTCATTGATTTGTGCCTTCTTCAATTTCTTCCATCATTGTCTTCTAGTTTCAGCTGTACAAGTCTTTCGCCTTTTTGGTTAAATTTATTCCTAGGTATTTTATTTATTTTTTGATGCAATTGTAAATGGAATTGTTTTCTTCATTTCTCTTTCTGATGGTTCTAATGAACTAATTTCTCTAGCTCATTATTGGTGTGTAGAAATGCAACAGATTTTTGTATCCTGCAACCTTAGTGAAATTTGAATTTCATTGTATGAATTGCTGTTTATTTCCTTTGAATTTTAAAAAGTGAAGTATTAGAATTTTTCCTACTGATTTATAAGAGGTATTTAACTTTTGTCTATTAGACTTATGGCAAACATTTTTCCTGGTTTGTTGGTTGACAATTTTTTTAATTAAAAAAATATGCTGAAAATTTTTGCGTGGTCAGATCTATTCGTATTTGTTTATAAAATGTTTTTTTCCTTTGCTTTTATGCTTGGAAGGTCCATCCTTATCTTGAGTTTAACTACATTTGTGATTTCTATTTTCTCTTCTCTCTTTTCCCTTTCCCTTAGGTTTCCTTTCCTTCCTTCTTCTTTCTTTTATCCTCTCTTTCTGCTGTAATAACATATTATATCTCTCTACTTATTCAATTATTCGTTTGTGTCTATCAGGGGAGTTTTGAATTTTTTCTTCACATAAATACCACATCTTTGTTGTTAAGATTATTTCTAGGATTTTCCTGTGAATGATTTTCCCTTTCCTTTAGAAGCTGATATACACACAAGCTATTGATTATTGTATATTTATCTTATATTAACAGCTCTCAGATGCTGTTAAGTTTCAGAGTTTACATAAACATCTCGGTATTTTTAGATGTGTAATCATACTATTTGCAAATCATTGTAATTAATCCATTTATATGTAATATATAATATAAAAACATAATCTCTAACATGTTACATTTCATGTTATACAAGATATCTGTTATTATATATATTTGTTTCATGTCTTATTGATTAATTAGAATTTACAGCAGAATGCTAAGTAGTTATGGTAATAGCAGACATTCTTATCTAGGCTGTTCTACTATTTTGATAGTAAATGGTAACAAGTGGTGTGAGATACACAGTATTTATTATATTGGTTATCTGTTCTTCCACTAGTTCTCCCACCCTCCCTCCCTTCGTCCTTCCCTCTTTCCTTTCCTTTCCTTTCCTTTCCTTTCCTTTCCTTTCCTTTCCTTTCCTTTCCTTTCCTTTCCTTTCCTTTCCCCTTCCTTTCTTCCTTCCCTCCCTCCCTTCCTTTTGTTTTCTTTCTAATAAAACATGGGCAGGATATTACCAAATGGCTTTTTGGCATTAACTGCACTTAGTGAAGTCTTCCTCATGTAACCTTTTGGTATGATATATTATAGTAATAGCATCCCCAATAATGAACTATCCTTGCATTCCAGGATAAAACCCATCTGGTCAGACTTTTATTCCTTCTGAGGTTTATAGGATTACTTCATCTTCCAAAGATAAAAGATAAAATAATTTAACTAGTTTTATAGGCATTGGTAGTAAACTGCTTTAAAGATGCAAGTTTTATAAACTTTCTGAATTCAATGACAAAATTTATTTCAGAAGTCACTTTTCAAGTTTGAAAATGACAAAACAACTTTTTTTTCTGCACAAAAATACTTTAAAAAAATGATATTTCTCATCAATAATGGCAGCTCTCCTCTGCTTCTTCCTCTTTTATTTTTTTAATATGAGTTGGACCTCATGTATTAGCAATATTCTGAGAGTTGTCATCCTAATTCAATTAGGGAAAATGGTTGCACTGCATTATGTATGAGTGGCTATTAAGGATTTCGTTCCTTTCTTGTTTACATTACCCTACAGAAAATAGGGACTATAGGGGTAAATAAAGGCGGTCCAGAGACCAGACATGGAGTAGATTAGAGTGGTCTAATAATAATTAAACTATAACACTTCAGTTATTAAATAGGAATATATTTTTAGTGTACTGGGATTCAGAAACATTATTTTAGCACTATTGACCATGATCACATTTATATCTTCCAAAATGAAAAGAATTATAGAATGTTACCTGAAAAAGATTTTTTTCTCATTTATTCTTAGCAATTACTTCACTTTTTCTAGCTGCTAGCAGGATCCAACCAAGTAATTATGACTTCAACTAAAACTATGGAACTGTAAAAGAAGCCTCAAACTTTTAAAGAAAACACAGAATTGGGAAAGTTCCTACGGATTAGCTTTTCGACTGGGGCCATCTCGGCAGCCCTCCATCATTTCCTCAGCCATTGTTAAGGGCATTTATCTACGTGGTCTCTAAGTCCTGCTATCACTGTAGGAGTTTGGAAGTAGAGAACTACAGCTTCCGTTTTCTCTAGCACTCGCTCTTAAGGCCACAGTGTCTCCCCCAGACACTAAGGTGCTCAACTGTTCATATCTTATCTCTCAGGGGTGAAAAGGTGGTCCCTCAGTTTCCCTCTCAGCCTGCCTCAAGGGGTACCACTTACCTGTCAGGCATTGGGGATGCTTCCTCAAAGAGGCTTCCCTGACTTCAAAGCTGGGCTTTGGTCCTCAGAATGGGGTTAATTATGGTGCCATGAACATGAGTCCATTTGCTTCCTCTTGGTTCCAGAGGAAACTGGAAAGGCAAGTCCTGTCTCTGGCATGGTGTTAACCCGGCTGGGGTGAATGGGAATGACTGAATGTTCTGACTACCTATCCATGTAGATGCCGCCTATGTCTAATTCAAGCTAAGTATAAAACCCTTACTTAAGGCCAGGCACTATGATAGTCCCTGGGGCTAAAAATATCAGGGTGACATTGTTTCTTAAAGCACCTGAAACCTTGTTCTGCTCTACGTGTGTGCCCAGCAAATGATGGTTGAGTGTCTTCTGCACAACTGGAGTTCCAGGAAGGGAAGTCGCTTTCTTGGTCAGATGGTAAAGCATGGCTGGACTCTTTAGGCTCTTGGAGATGTGACCATTAAATGTCACTGCCAACAGAGGCAAAATGGCTATGGGACTGTAGGTCTAAGATGGTAAATGACATGGTTAATATGACATTCACTTCTTAGATGAAATGAGGGTGAAAATAATCCCTAATCAGCTTGGTGTCTGGCTCAGCAAAATAGTATACTCAGTTTCGAAATTAATATGGCAGAAAATATGAAAGTGTGATTATTTATACTAATTGTTCAAAGCTATTAACCTTAAAAGATTATTTTTCTTGTTTTTATATTGTGTTTTGATATCTTTATATCTTGGTTATAGCAAAACCACGATAATCAACATTGGAAGCAAAGCCTGAAGGCTTTAAAATCATGTAGGGAAGAATCTATTTTTAGATTGTTAACAAATGTATTTGGTTTTGAATTTTCAATTGGACACACATCATTAATATATAATATAGCAATATCAAAGAGCAGAGAAGATGGGGTGGATTGCACTGTAATTCAGCATCTTGTTGGGTTGTTCTAAAGAATCTGAACAAGTAGCCTCTTTCACCTCTGGGGCAACCAGAGATGTCTGATGGCCTAACATGGCAGGCACCCGGGTGTGCTCAGACTCTAGGCAGGTGCTGACCATTCCCATCAGTGCAGGATTCAAACTATTCTTCCCCTTTGGCATAACTGGGAAACCACTGCTAATGGAAAAGTGGCAGGAGGACTTGCTCAGGTTAGACAACCAGATGCAGATGGAGCAAATGACAAAAGCGCCTCTGGGAGTTTAGGAGACCAACAGGTGGACAGCATGCTTCCCAGGATGCAGGAGGATGGGAGGGTGCGGAGTCATGCATGCATGCTGCATTGTGAGCAGAAACTCGAGGGTACAACGTGCACTTACGCACACACCCACCCATACATCCTGGGAGGGCAACAAAGGGACTCTTGAGAGACTAATGTCAGGTTCCTCTCTCTGTAACACAGAGAGTAACACAGCCACCATGGTCAGAGGGCTCCTTTTCTTTAGGGCCAGCTGGAGGGACTACTTGAGGTCTCATCACAGTGGCGCCTCTCCTGGATTTGTCTCTCTGCCAGTTCTTTGTAGGGTGTACCGCGCCCCACACCACCACCCCCTGAAAGTGGAGTTCTTCAGAACAGACCTATAGGAGCACAAGCCCCTTCCGTTTCTGCCAGGTCAGTGGCGGGATGACACTAGGAACTTCTAGTGACCACCTTTGGGGTGGTGTGGGTCCCAAACTTGGGTGTGGAGAGATAGCAGAGCTGTAGCAACTCAAGCAAGGTCAAGGTCATTTTGAGGTGGCATCTATGGGAAACAGAGAGAGAGAGATGTACCTAGGTCACAGTTGCTGAAGAGTTAGGTGGGATGAGACCCTGGCATCAAAATTCTCTGGTGACCATTGCTTAGAAGTGGAATTGGGATGGGCAAAGACTGAATCCCCCTTTAAAGGTAAAAGAGTCACCAAACCAATGCTGTGATAGTAGATATATTATTTTAAAGTAACATCATTTAAACTTGCACACACACACACACACATACACACACACACACACACAAATAGAGGGAAGGGGAAATGATGGGCAAATACCTTTTTCTCTGTGAATCTGTGTAAGAATTATAATGTATTGTCATTTAACTGTTTTATTTTTTAAATTTTTTTAAAGATTTTATTGGGGATTTGGGGGAGGGTAACAGCGCTAGGGAATTGGGGGGAAGGGGAACAGACAAGTTGCTGTTGTTTTGTTCTTCAGTCTAGTTGTGAAGGACGTTGCTTCACTGGCCCAAGTTGGCACCATCATTGCGCTCTTCCCTGGCGAGGCAGATCAGTCGCTGGCTTCTGGACGGCCGCTCACTGCGGCTGCTGGCCGCTCACGTTGGCTGCTGGCTACACATGGTAGCCCATGGCAACCCACTGCCACAGGGGCTGCAGCCTACACCGTTGCCGGCGACTCACGGCAGCCCAGCTTCAGGTTGAGCTGTTGTTCATCATCTTAGGTGCAGAGGGCAGTGTCACTGGCCTTCATGTGGGATCCGAACCGGGGCCCTCTGGCGTCCCAAGCCAGCTCTTAACCATCGCGCCACTCGGCCGGCCCCTCATTTAACTATTTTAAAATATATTTTACGGGTTACAAGTAAGTAAGAGCTGGACAGGAAGTTTTGTCTGGGTTCAGAATCTTCTCTTTAAGATAAAGTTTGGCAGTTTGAAGTTAAAATATTAGCAATATAGTTTATTAAATTCTATTTTTTTAAATTCCCATACTTTACCTATAAGAAGCCTACATAATAATTATATTTTACCCAAGGAATCCGTATGCCTCTGGAGAGAGGGGGGACAAAAAAAACAAAAACGCTTTCTTTTTCTAGAGTGTGTTTAAAAGTCACTTTGCAACTGGGGTAGGAGGCGAGCCTTGGCCACGCTCCCTGGGGCTGTCCTTTATGTAGACAGCCCAGTGCGGGCCTGTGTGAGGTTCAAACGGAAAGAAGGGGTAAGGATAAGTTTAGTTCTCCTTTGAAGTTAATAACTTCCAACAAAGAATTTTGGTAAAACAGAGACACCTTAAACAGCACCTAGCATACCCCCTTCCTTCCCCCGTCTTCCCCCCCCTCGCCCCCAACTGGCGCCCCAGCATGGTAAAATCTGAAGACATTAGGTCTTGAGAGGTGGTGTCGGCAGTCACCGGGGGATGTGTGCCAGCCGGCATCCTGGACAAGATGGGTGGGGCCCCTTCTTAGCCTCATCTCCTCCTCCTCCTCAGCTGGGTGCTGCCTGCAGAACAAAGAAATGCTCAGTGCTCTTGACTCCCTCATGGGCCCAGACAGGAGGGAAGCCAAGGGAAGCATCTGTGTGGCTGGCGTGATGCTCTTTTCCATCCTACTGTAGGAGGCAGGAGACCCTTTTTGAATGAGCTCAGTTCTCTTGTTCAAAGAGACACTCTCCAGATGACATTTGGATACGTCTGTCTGGAACTGTGTGTGTCTTCTCATGACTGTGACTTATTTGGAAAGTGAGACTATGTCCAGGACAGACTCTGCTGGGGATTTTGGACCCGTTTGGAAAATGCCGTAGGGATAAGTATTCTCAGATATGTTGAACCCTGCGTGATGTGTGCAAGCTTTAGAAGGAGAAAAACGAAACAGAACATAACAGTGGCCTCGCACTCTGACAACGCTGGAATCTGGAAAGCATACTGCGTGTATATGAGGTTGAAGTACATGGTGGTGGGGGACATAGGACAAGGGAGATGAACTTGGAGCATTTTAGGCTATTTATATGCACTATCGTATCTTCCCAACAACCATGGTGCAGTGGGATACCTTAGACTTTTGCCAATAAGACAGAATCATGGGGATTAAACCACTTGTCCAAGTCACAGCTAGTACATGCTGGAGCTGGCATTTGCACTGAATTCTCAATGCCACATTCTGTACCCTTACGGCCCCTTCCCTGGTGTGAGCAATATAGCTCTTGGCCTGGTGGATGCCATCTGCGCCTGTGCCACCTCAGCGTCTGGTTTGGATTTGGGGTGGTTGGTCCGGTCCACTCAGGTTCAGATGCTTCTGCTGTGAGACATCTCACAGATAAAGTGACAATCTTTATCCTGGGATACGTGGAAACAAATAAAAAAGAACCAGAATAACAACCCTAGTTAACATAGCGTAGATTCCTTTGCAATGACATCAAAGGGCATGGGGCTTTGGTGTCAGAGAACATGTGTTTAAGTCTAATGATGCGACCTTGGACAAATGACTCATCTTCTAGATTCCGTTCCTTGTTGGTAACATGGGGCCATTAACACCCCTCTAAGGGATGTTGGTGAAGATTAAAGGAGGTTATGCAAATAGGCATTTAACACAGTGCCTGGCACGTGGTGAGAGCTAAGTGGAGTTAGGTGTTATTACTACATATAATTAATTGAATTAACTCCACAGGTCTGGCTTTTTCTAATCTTATCCATCGGGATTGGCTTTTGTCTTGTCATTGGTGTCTAAGAGGCCAACTTTTGGTCCCAGTTCCTTCATTCTCACCCTAAGCATCAAACTTATTCATTGATCTTTTACAGGATCTAGGAATTCCTTGGAAGGGTGTTGTCGTTGTTGGGTGGGGGGAGGGTTGTGGGGGAGGTTTTTCGGCAGTGACATGCCCAGTATAAAAAAGGCACGTGGAGCTGACATGAGGAGAAACCAGCATCTTTAATCAGTAATAGCAACCATTATATAGAGGTTTTGGGGGAGGAGAGCACACTGGAGCCCAGCGCCTCTGCAGCAGGCTCTGGTGTCAAGGTCCGCACGTCCGGAGTCAGGGTCTGAACGTCAGCCTGCACCCATCTGGACAGCCCAGGCCCCATGCCCAGGGCCTCCGCTCATGCATGACTGAATGCGGCAGGCTCTGTTAGGTGTTATATTAAAAAAAAAAAAGAACTTGTAAAAAGAAACCCAGTGAGGAAGAGCATTCATTTAAACTTGCAGCAGTGTAAACATGAATAAATATTATTGCATGGACCTGTATTTATTTTCCTTAGTAAGCCTTGCTATTTTGTAGTTGGGGATTTTAGGATCTTGGTATATTTATGATCCATCTCTAGTGTAGTTGGCCATATGTGTGTAGTAAGGACTTCTTAATATGTCAATGCTCTGTCGAGAGTGATTGCAGAGTGTATAGCACAGATTTAATGTGGAAATATCTTGTTATTTTCCCTGTCAAGGACTCGAAGAACTAATGGTGAACTTTTGGAATGTATGTTCTGGTAGTTAACAGACTTTTAAAAAAACCATGATTAAACCTGGGTTTAGAAGTCTTATAATCCTCACTGTCATTGTTTGGATTGCTGTAACAAACTACCATAGACTGAGTGGCTTATAAACAACAGGACTTTATTTCTCACAGTTCTGGAGGCTGGAAGTCTGAGATCAGGGAGCCAACAGGGTCAGGTTCTGGTCATGAACCTCTGCTGGGTTGCAGGCTCCTGACTTCTGTACCCTCACGGGGTGGAGAACAGAGAAGATGCACGCTCTCTTATGACTCTTAGGAGGGCACTAATCCAATTCATCAGGGCTCCACCCTTGTGACTCATCTAACCTAATTATCTCTCCAAGACCCCGCCTTCTATTTCCATCATATTGGAGGGTAGAGTTTCAATATATGAATTTTGGGGGGATGCAAACTTTCAGTGCATAGCACCCACCCGCTCCTTGTTTCACTGAAGCTGAGTCTTAGGGTAAGTTGCCTTTTATCATTGCACCTGTGCTGCTGTCTTTCATAGACACCGAGCCTACTTCACTCACCTATGTTACCTTCCACCCTCTTAGGTAGTTAGGTTGGTGAACTCTACCTCAGTCATCTCATCAGGCAAACCCTCTTGCTGACCTCCCATTTGTGTAACTCGTCTGCTCCTCCTATATGCCCTCCTACCCAGATTGTCACAAATAGTCTTTGGTTAATATCCCACCTCTTTCATTTGAAAAATCCTGCTTAAGACTCCTCCATGCATCCCTGGAAATTCTTCACTAACTAACCCTACATGGTTTCAGTTGTGCTGATCGTTTCAGCAAATACTTAACAAGGAGGAAATAATAAAACTAATATTTGTTGGGTATCTATTAGATTTCTGGAATGTTTAGGCTCTATTATTGTAATTTCTCAAAGCAGAAATTGAGGCTCAGAGAGGTCAATCTCATAGCAGTTTTTTTGTTTGTTTGTTTTGTGGCAAATCACAACCTACATGTAGACCTATCTGATTCAAAGGTTCATATTCTTTACATAATAATAGTATTTGCACCTTTTTGCTGGGATTGTTTTCTTTTAATCTTGGTCATTGTAAAATAAAATGTAGATGTAGAAAATCATACCCAACAAATATGTAGCTTAGCAGAATTTTTTTTTTTTTAAAGTTGGGGAATTGGGGGATGGGACCAGTGCTGGGGAATTGGGGGAAGGGGAACAGATAAGTTGCTGTCCTTTTGTTCTTCAGTCTAGTTGTGGAGGACGTTGCTTCACTGGCCCAAGTTGGCACCGTAATTGTGCTCTTCCCGGGCGAGGCACATCAGTCACTGGCTTCTGGACGGCTGCTCACTGCGGCTGCTGGCCGCTCACGCTGACTGCTGGCTACACACGGTAGCCCATGGCAACCCACTGTAGCAGTGGGTTTCAAGAAACTCTCCCTCCTTTTAAAATAAACACATTTTAAGATTACAGTCTAGGAAACAAAAATGCTCATTGTTACTGGATTCTTCCTTCTTTCTAGGCTTTTCCAGTGGACAGACCTAGGAAAAAAATGCATGCACATGCATATTTAAAAATAAAATATCTCATAAGTTTATACTGATACCTCTGATACAAATTCAGTACTACAAAGTTTTTACTTAAACTCTTCTACATCATATCTGCATCTTCTTTCTGCACATCAAGAAGGCCACAGGAAATGCTGGAATTAGAATATCCCATAAATACTCATTTGCTTTATTCCATTTTACACATAAAAAATCTAGAAATAGTAATACTAATAGTACCTCACCAATTTTGATTATTAAAAAGAGTTAAATAAAATTACTAACATTAGTTACATTGTTTTTATTAAAATGAATGAAAATCAGACTTTATAGTCCTCCTGATGAAAGAGCATACATAATAGCACCTATCGTCTTTCAAAGGGATCAAATCTGAGTCTGCTCAAGTCTCTGAATCCAGAAAATTGTTAAGTTTCTGCTAGGTGACAGGAAATACACTATCTTTACTCTTCTCCCATTTTAAAAAGAACTGTGCTATATCTATACTGCCAGATCATTTAGCTATTGGGTTGTTGGAAAAGTCATGATGTATTTTTCTATGTTTTTCACTGCAAAAATGCTTCATGACTTTTCCAACAGCTCAATATTATGTAATTATAATCTCTCCCTTTTAATTCTATTTTAGTCTTAGTTCTTCAATTAATTATACATTTAGTACTCATCATAGATCTTTCTGTTGATGATTCTCTAGTTATTTGGTTTGTCTGAATCTCATTTTCTAGTTGCTTTAGGAAGGGATCAGGGAAACAAGTTTTCCTGAGTTTTGTATGTTATCAGGAGTATGAGCCCTTTTTAGTTGATAATCAGGTTTGCTGGGTATAAGATTTTTGGCTCATTTTTTCTTTCCTTTACTATCTGAAATATGTTTTCTTATTTTCTTTTGCCCAAAAGTTGCTATTTAATAGCCTGATGAAAACCTAATTTTATTGTTTTACAAATTACTTGCTCTTTTTGATTAATGTCCAAATGATTTTTTTCCTTTTCTCTTTAAAGTCTGGAAGTTTTATTAGACTATGACTTAGTGTTGATCATTCTAGGCTGATATTTTCAAGACTACAGAGAACACTTTCAATATGTTGTTTCATATCTTTTAAATTTTAATTTGAGGATTTTTTTTGAGTTATAGTTTTTATTGCTCTGCTCCTTTTCTTTGGTTTTCTTTTACAAGGACTACTGTTATCTGCATGTTACATTTTTTTGTTTATCTACAACATTTGCCATTTTCTCTTGATTCTTTTAAAATCTTTCTATAATTTTTTTATTTAAAAATTTCTTCCTTTTTAACTTCCCAAGGCAGTATTGTGTTTATTTGCTTTTATGTTCCTTATAATTTAGTTTTATTTCTAAAATAATTTTTTCTTTTATGTATAATTTTTTCTTGAATTTTTATCCCCTAATTACTGAATTTTTCTAATTTTGATTTATTCTTTCATGCCTCATATCATTTGCCTGATGTTTTTAGTTTGTTTTAAAAGATTATATCACAGTTTTGATTCTTTTGCTCTGTGAATGTGTCTTTCCGACATGCTTTCATTGTCTGTAGGGATGGTATTCTGATACACATTTTATTTTTTCTGATAGTCACTTTGTATGGGATTGACCTGTGTATTTTTTGATTGCTCATTTTTATGTGAATTTAGGGGTTCTGAATTTTTAGAAGGCCTACAGGTTCATAGAGCTTTGCTAACTTCGTGGAGCTCTCGCTCATGTACTTTCTGTGGAGTGTTAAAAGAACAACTGGCAGCTAGCTTTCTGAGAGTTCCTTACTCTGTTCCCCCTCTTCCCTATCCCACTTTGATCCACACCTTCTCTTTCCTTTGCCTCTATTGTCCCTATCCTGCTCAGTTTTGATTACATTCCTGACAGTGTCTCCTCATGTGGGGCTCTCTCGGAAGGGATGGCTGGTGAGCTTGGAGGGTGGGGAGGAGCTGGACAGTTGGAGTGCCTTCAACTTTCTAGTCACAGATTCAGCTGTTCTTCTCAGATTCACCCACCACCCTTTGTAAGGAGTATCTGGTTTTGGTTTTTGTTTTTCTTGCTCACAGTCTTGCCCCGTTCCTTCCCTCTGCTTTTTCCCTCTCAGGTGCTGGGGCAGTAGGTCCGTTAGCACTATCCACTTGTATTTTGAGAAAAATTTTCACCTAGCTTTGTCACAGATGTCCATGTAGTTTGGTTTTCTGTGTATATGCTCTGTCTGTTTTATGTGAAGATTCTGGAAGATCCAAAACTCTTCTTGGATCAACCCAGAATCCCTCTACAAGCGGGTTTTATAGCTTTCCTTTGTGTTACTTGTGATTGCGCAAGTCAGGCCGAGTTCACCCAGTTTCCCCCCTGAGGCTGAAGGGCACCACAGGATGAGAACCACACTCCGCTTCCTGCTGAAAACTCTCCCTGCGCTGAACTGAGTGACAGTGATGGACCTGCCTCACATTGACCGCTTATGTGATAAATAACAAATGGTTAAGTATTAAACATTCAAATTCAAGAGGCTACTGGCCTTTCCTTTCATTTTTCTCATATTCTCCAGAATTTTCAGTAACGTCTGCAGCCAGATCCCTAGACTATGCCTTAACATGTCCACTCTTCCTCACTCTAACCCCACAAGGCTGAGTGTGAGCCAAGATTTATAGTTAACTTGGTCCCCCACCCTCGCTGCTGCTGCTGCTGCTGCTGCTGCTGCTGCTTCTTCTCCTTCTTCTTCCTCTTCTTCTTCTTCTTCTTCTTCTTCTTCTTCTTCTTCTTCTTCTTCTTCTTCTTCTTCTTCTTCTTCTTCTTCTTCTGCTTATAAAATGTTTGTTTGGTCTCTGAGTAAAATGTGCTGTTATAAAAGCACAAGGGTATACGTGTCTGAAATAACCTTAAGTGAAAATCAGTAAATTAATTAGCATACAGTAAATTCTTATTGTTAAGTGGGAACGTAGCCCTTCCTGTGGGGATTGGTGTTAAACAAGATGATTGATAAATTGTTATATTCGCACAGTGTCGCTCAGTGATATAATCATGCCTTTTGTAAATATTTAGTCAAGAGAGCAATCCAGCTGTTCCCAGTCAGGTTTCATCCAGTGTCAGCCAATGCTCTGTGCCTCTGATTTATCTCTCGTGCTGTTTAAGCATTGAGGAAGCTCACATTTTTATGAGCCTCTAAATACCCATAATAGTAAATAGTGAAAATGATGGCTGTAATAGCAATAGCCCAAGTAATTATAAAGAAGGATGTCTGTGATGGCCAGAAATAAGAATAAGGAAGAGGCGATTCTTTTTCTTTCTTTGTGTAGAAATAAATGTTACTACCTCCACCGTAAGAGTGCTGTTAATACCAGTAGGCCAATCACCCCTCCTTTGCAGTGTCATAAAAGACCCATGAGACGAGAAAGTTCTGGTAAACTGAATTTTTAACCTTTGACCATTTGTTGACTGAGAAATAAAAAAAATGTTCTAGAATGTACTGTTCCGTTCTCTTATTTTGAGTTGTTCAATATACAAATGTGCTTGTTTTAGGATTTTAGTTATAGTTTTTGGGGGAGGCAGAATTCTTTTCCTGAGCCCTTAAAGTCCTGGGAAGGTGGGAGCAGAGGGAAGATGGCTGCAGACTGGGAAGCTCCATGTGGAGCAGAAAATGGAGCTGTGCAGCCACTGCTCCTGCTGGAGGAGGGAGCTGGCCGGTAGCCTGGAGCCACTGTGGGAGGGCCCCTTGGAGGCAGGCCCTGTGCGAGTCCAGGAGTGTGTAGACCGAAGTCCCCAGCCCAGGGAGACAGAAGAGTAATAGAAGACAGAAAAGCCAGGCAGTAGCTGTTGCTGAAGGAATTAGCAGGATTTCTTAGTCCAAGAGATAAGAGTGGAACAAAAACAGAGGTGCAAAATACACCCTGTTCACAGTGTTTTCTGCTATGTTTAATAATTTGTTTAGTTTTCTGTCGCTTGGAATTTGGACCGAAGGAACTTCAGAAACACTGATATTGAGAGTGTTAGCATTTCACCACCATTATTTTTCTGGGTTACCTCAGTCTACCCCTTTGCTATAGGGTGGAGTTAAGGTAATCAGAGTAAGTAACAATCGGGTTTTTATAGCAAAAAATATACACTAAAAGACACAAGTTAATGTTGTTTTTCTTTAATTAAAAAAGGTCTATAATTAAGCATGAGCTTCAGTGACAGCTTATGTGGTTAATCATTACTTAGAGGCTTGGGTTGTGCTTCCATTTATGTAGAGCCACTGAGCTTATTACATTTATGTGTATTTTTTTCATGTGGAGAAGCTAGCTTCAAAAGAGAAAAAGTAAGGCTGAAAAGGAAGAATTGGTTAACTTGATTCATGAAGAGGCATACAAGAACACCAATTTTAATTTCTGATGGATGATAGTAAATGAATCACAGTTGCCAACACTTGCCCACTTCAGAGGAAATGGTGAGACGTGTGAGCCCAGCATGGAGAAGTTCACCATCAAATGAGAGCACAGGGCAGAGCTTTCCCTGAAGATGCTGGCCAAGAGCTAGGCCATTTTTATAGGTGTAGTCAGCACAGTGGGAGGAGCCAGGAGACTCAGCTGGGTCTATGAGGTGTCTTACAACAATCACACAATTAATTAAAGAGCTTTCCCGAAGGTAGTTTAGCATTCTGAAGCCATCTCTTTAGAGAACCTTTCTAGAGTTTGATAAGCACTTCCTTGCCTAATGACCATCTTAGTTCCACAAGTAATAGAAACTGCAGTGAAAAGCCCATTATTTACATTATTCCAATTGATATTTCCTCATAAATTACACTTTTGTTTTCCAGACCCATTACATTTCCTGTGTGGTTAATTATATTAGGCAGTTCCTTTAATTTACACACTGTTTCCTGCAATTTACACTCATTTCTCAGAAAATGCTTGGTAAGCATCCCCATCCTTTGCTTTTAAAGAGCAGATCAAGGTTACTGCAAACATCCAACAAGTGTTTACTGCCTTCTTTAAAGATTGATCATTTGCTTGTAACAGCCCTACAGCAGATACTTTGACATGAGATGCTAATAATAGGGACTGAGGCTGTAGGTAAAAATGCAAAGGTAAAGAAACAAACTGGAGAGTGGCGTGAAATTGAATCGATAAGAGATGGTTAAGCACAGGGATTGTCAGAGCAGCCCATGAACTCACAGATTATTTGTAAGTGACCACCATTCTCTATAAGATATTTAAATTTCACTTGTTGGATTATGTTTTTTTCCCCCTCTGAGCCTCTGTCTTAATGGCTTCATCTATTCAATCCATACCTGAATTGATTAAGTAAGCACCTAGTTATAAGTGACACTGCTCTAAATTTTATGAAGATGCTTTCATAGAGCATGTTTCTCAAATTTTATTTAACAGTGGAAACTCTCTCTTAGAAGAGTTCCAAGCAGAAACCCAAAAGAGATAAAAATGGGTTGCTTGCTTGATGTAGGGGTGTCCTTTCTCCCTCCCCCTTTCTTCTGATTCTGTCCCAGGTTATTGAATTCATTGATTCATTAATGAGCATTTATTCTACATATATCTTGGCCAAGGTGTTATGGACAAGGCTGGCTTCATGATGCGCAGCCTGTGTGCTTGGTTTAATGCTCTGCTGTCACTGTCTTGAAATTCTTAAGCATCTTTGAACAAGGTTCCCTGCAATATCATTGTCCAGTGGGCCCTTCAAATTATTTAGCTGGTCCTGATTGTAGGAGATACTAGGAGGGAAAAAGAATAAACCAAACAGGGAGTGTGACCCAAAGGAATTTACACTACACATCTGTTCTAGTTACATGAAATCTAAGCCCTGTGGCTTTCTCGCTTGGCATATCCTCAAGAACATCGCAGGGAACATCTCTGTGGTCCCCAGACTGGCGGTCATCGTGTTCATGTTGCTTGGCAATGCACAGGCCGGTCTGGAGGGAAAGTTCCCCGCCCCCCTGGACTGGAAGGCCAGTGACTCCCAAGTGACACTGAGGTTCCAAGAGCAGATTCCGGGCACTCTTTGTTGGCCTTGAATGGATGAAGCTTTTCTATATTTAGCTGTTGTCTGTGTTTGTGAATCTGACTGAACTTAGGACTATGGAGAGTTTGTTCAATTTTTTCCCTACCTACCTTTTGGAAGCTGTTTTGATTTAACCAGGAAGTGTAATAAGTGAGTGTCTTAGGTATTTACCAAGGGACCTGCCTGGGCTGTGAACAGGAGGAGGGAAGCATGACAGGATCATGAAACATTTGTGCCATGTGCAGAGGGGGAGTTCAACTGGAAAACCCCTTCACTACTCAACTCAAAGCAACCAAAATAATTAGACACGCTCAGCTGCTGGTTTCTCCAAGTCTCCCTCCTTGGGCCTGTAACAGTCCATGATTTTGATGGTGGTCTTGTAGACGGACTTTCCTTTGCCATGAATAGGACATTAGGAAAGAAAAAGGAAAATCAAGTAGACTCTGAAATAAACAGCATAAAACAAAGGGAATTGTTGTAGTTGTTGGTACACTGTTTGAGAAAATTAAAGAATATAAGGTTTTGCTTATCTATTGTGATCAATGGTCCTGACTCATTTCACATAGGGAAGGTGAGGTGAGATACATTCATTTACTCCTCCTTCTGTGTTCAGCCCACGAAGCTCTTTGTGGGATTGCATGAGTTTGACCAATTTCACTGGTCCTGAGAGGCTGGGGCACCTGGCTGGCTCTGGGGGTAGGGTTAGTGTCTTCACTGTGTCACTTAGGACTCTTTGGTCACAAATGACAAAGCTGAACTCAAACTAGCTTAGGCAAAAAAGGGGTTTGGCTGACTTTTGGGACCAAAAGAGAAAAACGTGGCTCTCTCGAGAAAGATAGGGACCAGAGTCTTAGGCTTTTAGGATTCTTATGGTCTGTTGTCTCTGTGCCTCCTGAACCTTCTATTGCTGTCTTTTGTCCCTTTGCCAGTAGGGGCTTCCCTGTGGCCCACATGACAACAAATATGGCGGCCCACAGTTTCCAAACACCATACCTTGAGTCCAGTCACCAGAGAGAAAATAGCTTCTCTGCCTCAGTTTTAGTGCTAGTTCCTACAGAAGAAATGTGACTGTCCCAGGTTGAGACAGTTGACTATCTGGACTAATGAACTGAGGATGGGAGTGGGATCACATTGACTATGTGAGAACTATGTAGATGGTGTATGAGGAAGAGGGATAGTTTCCAGGGGAAGAAAAAGAAGTAAACGGGAGTTTACTGTATGTATACAAACTGTAATCCAGAAACTCATATAGAGGTGAACCTAATTCCTTTCCTGATATGGTGACCAGACTTAATAGATAGTGGAATGCTGTATATGGTAGATCTTAATTTTATAAAGAACTTTGACAACGTTTCATATAATACTCATGTAAACAAGATGAAGCTATTTGAGGTGATTGACTAGCCTCAGGGGCAAAGGATATCATAAGAGGGTAAAGGGAATAACAGAGCAAAGTTGGCTGGTTTCATGGGGGAATTTTCAAGATGAAGTCTACAGTGGGCAAGTTTGTTCGCTGGGATGGGGCACCAGGAGCATCCAAGCTCAGAGGACAGTTGACGACAGGGATGGGGGGGAGGAACATCAGGGTTCAGGGAAGCTGGAATACCAAACAGGGCCCTTAGAGGGGAAGCCAGCCCACAGAACCACAGATAAAACAAAGGGGGTAGCAAAACAGTGGATCCAGGGGGATTTTGCATACTTTATCCATCTTATTCTTAAAGTAGGTATTGCTTGGGGCAAACCCTAGAGTAGTGACTGACAAGAAGCATGTACACTGAATACTAGTTGAAGAAATTCATTCCTAGTTGAATGACCAAGGATTAATGAGCTAATGCCAACCAATGAAGAACTCACCCATGGCCTGTTTTAGGGCTCTAATCTAGGTTCTGTTTTACTGAATTAATTTTTAAATAATTTGAATGAAGGCATAGAATGCCTAACTCACAAATCTAAACAGGGTATATAGTGTGCTAGAAGACAGAATCAGGAGTCATAAAAACGTGATATGCTGAAATAATGGGGGTGAATAAAAAAAGAAAACTTAATATTTCTAAATGTAAAGTCCTTCATTAAGGTTTAAAAAAGTCAACAATGCAGGTGCAGGATGTTTGTGGGGGGGTGACTTGGTGGCAGGAAAATCTGGCAGTTCCTATGAAAAAACCTTAGAGTTTGAGTAGGTCACCTGAAGTCCATAGTGTGAATGAAAATGCCCCCCAAAGCAAGTCTCATAGGATCCAGAAAATGGGAGAAAACTGTCTGACTGTCTGATGATGTCAGGTGATATTTGGAGTTTTTGTTGGGCTCTTAGCATAATATTTTAATATGTAATAGAGACAAATTAGAAATGTCCAGGGCAGGAGAAGGAAATGCCTGGAAGCCATGTAATAGGAACAGTGCTTGAGGGAACAGGAGACATTTGTCAAAGAGTAGATTGTCATCTTTCTTAAGCAGTCTTTCTTACTTGGAAGTGAGACTGGACTGGAGAGTTCTAGATGGCACAAGTAGGAGAAACCAGAGGATGTTCTATGGAGCTGATCTTTGTATTTTAATAATGAAGAGATTAAATAATTTAAAAAGCAAATGCAATTCTTACAAAGTGATGAGTTCACCATCCCTGGATTTGCCTGCTTCTTGGGGGTGCTATGGAGGGGATTCCGGCTTGAGGTAGAAAGCCGAGCCAGTTAATCTCATCTTCCTTCTGACTAAGGATTTAGGAGCCCAGGTCCCATTCTTCGCTCTGCCAATAAATAACCCAACGATTCTGGGTAAGTCACTTACACTCTAGGAGCCTCTATAAAATGGAGTTAATGATTCTTGCCCTCTCCTCTCAAAGGATCGTTACAAAGTTCAAATGAGGAAAAAACCAGGTGAGAGGAGATTGAAAAGTCGAAATCACCCCACCCTTGTAGGATTTGATTTTGACTCTTCCCTTTGTGGATGTTTCAGACAGCTGCCAACCTCCAGAAGCTCCGCTTCCTGCAGTCTCGCTCTTTTGACGTTTCATCCTCCGGAAAGTTTTGTTCAATAGTTTATACTCATGGCTTTGAAGCCATCTATCAAAACTCCTCTGCCAGGAACTGCATTAAGATGTTGGCAGCAGGTGGCTGATTCTCCCCAAATGTGCTGCTTGTTCCAACAAAGGAACATTGGAGAAGGGTGGGGAGAGGGTTCTCTCCGCTTTCTGCCAAACCACACATATTATGATGCCATCTAAAATCTAAAGAGGCTGCTTCTTCCTCAGGAACTCTTCACAAGATTAGAGTGTGCTAGCCTCATCGCGCTGCTAATTATTACTTTCTATTTTTTAATAAATAAATGAGTTACCAACTTTAAGTAATCACCTGTCTAACTGTTGGTGTCATGTTGCCCTAATACTTCCTGTACTTACCCCTTCTAGAGAGAGCTGCTTATGAGCAGAACAAAGCGATCTGTACGCTGAGAAGGATGAAGGCAGTTTGTAATTCCATAAAACACTTTGAGGCTTTCAGAAGGTGCTATATACATCAATAAATAATAATAATTTTCACTCTCTCTTCTTTGTAATACTCCCTTAGAAGGTTGAAAATAAAATTTCGTTCGCTATTGATTTTGTCCTTCCACATTTGGCAAACATTGATTTTTCCCTTTCCTAATGGAGCAGAAGGCAACATAGCTGTATTTCATTTACTTCGCTCTTTGAACCCAGCCTCACAGCTGATGTGAGCGGGACCACAGGCAGCTCCCAGGGACTCCAAAGGCAGTTGTTTAACTGGAGGGCATGAGGTCTTACGAGACTTTGCCTTCCCTCACACAACAAGCACATAGTAGGTTCCTGGCTAATCTTTGTGTTCAGTGTAAGTCGAAATGTTCAGATTGATTCAGTAAGGAAAGAGCTTTGATACGTGGAATTATATATGTAGGAATGTTGCTAACAACTGGAAAAAGAGGAATGCGGGGCGAAGAAGGGGAAGGTGGAAGATGAGAACGTATTTGTCCTAGTCTGCTTGGGCTGCCATAACAAAATATCATGGGCTTGGTGGCATAAACAATAGACATTTATAGTTCTGGTGGTTCTGGAGGCTGGAAGTGTAACAGTGAAATGCTAGATCTCTCTGACTTCATCTTGTTCAAGCCTGTGTGGTTTCCATGCATTCGGGCTAATAGCTCCTGCTATAGTCATGAGAATTGTTCGAGGAATTCTGCTTAGGCCTGAGTTTTTACAAAAACAGCCTCTTCCATTTTCCCTTCCCTTGATATAAAAGAAGCCTGAACTCTGTACTTTCTTAAGATGGATTTGAGCGTCAGGTCTCCTGTTTTATCGATTGGGGCCTTCTTGATCAATAAACCTTTCCTTACTCCAAACTTGAACATTTTGCGTTTGGCCTTTCAAAGTGTTGTCAGGCACATGGACTTTGGACCAGTAACAGAAGTCCAAGATCAGGGTGTCACCATGGTCAAGTGCCCAGTGAGTCTCGTCCTGGCTTGCAGAAGGCTGCCTTCTGCTATGTCCTCACATAGATAGAGAGCAAGCTCTCTGGGGCTTCATTTTATAAGGACAGCATTCCCATTATGAGTGTAGCACTCTCATCTAAACCCAAGTACCTCCCAAAGACCCCACCTCCAAATTTCATCACATTGGGGATTAGGGTTTTAATGTATGAAATTTGGGGGGGGGGACATAGTTCATTTTGTAGCAATAGTCTTCCAACATTGTCTGTTTTGTGTTCGTCATTTGTTGAGTTCTGTGCACAAGCAACACCTAATTTAATCCTCACACCAGTGTCATTCCCACTGAAGTGTGGTGGCAGGGTCACTTGGAACTTGGTGTTGCATTATAGATCTGTTAGCCAGAACTGCAGAAGCCACGTTCAAGTGTCCTGATGTGTCCCCATGAGCTCTGTCCCAGCTGTAGATAAGAGAAATACCCTGGGTGTGCGTGTTTATTTTCATCTAACTGTGCTGAGCTAAGTAGGTTAAGTAGAGGATGCCAACTTAGCAGGCGTGCGGTCAACAGTATTACCTAGAAATGGAGCTCTTAGTTTTTGGAGCAGCGGGAGGAGGGCCTCAGGTTCAGGCCAGAGCAACTTCTTAGGAAGGGACAAGGAACAAGGGGCAAAGGAAGGCATGTACATCAAAGTCACACTTTCAGGTGAGCTAAGTGCCGAAGGTCCTTGTGGTGATGGTGATGATGGTCACCCCTGCCTCGGGGCTGTGTGCCACGTGTGGGAGACTGACTCCCATGGCCACAGCTCAGGAGGCAGTGGGTACTGGGAGACACAGCCATGAGTGTACCCTGGGTCCTCCACGTTTGCTTAATTGCAAGGACCAGAGCTGGGCTGATGAAATTATACTATTAAACAGGGAACATAGACCTGTGTTGAGACTTGGTAGAAAAGGTATTGTACATAATATATTAAGACTTCATATTGTTATTTTTTTTTACTCTCACATACTATTCATCCATCTTTTCATATTCAGTAAGAAGGGGTGGGGTTAGCAAATTTATTGGGGGGGGGGAAGAATACATTCTAGTGTGCATGGAAAGAGTGGGCCCTGGGTTCCCTCAAAGTAACCTTTTCTGTTTTCAAAAAAACCCAAAGAAGTCTGAATTTCACTGCTGAGCGATGTGACATCCTTGTGTCACCTACCTTGCTGAAGATTTTTTTTGGAGAACCCCTTTAAACAAAGGTGCAAGAATCAACATTCTCTTTTGAAGGTGTGCTCTTTACATGTATGTGGTTCCCTTATTATTTCTATACTCACACCTTCCAGAAAGGGTTTGAGGCAGCTGTTTGTTACAAGGGATTAAAACTTTATGGTTTTGATTACATGTACAAAGGGCGAGGTAATTACCCTGATAATGAAGGTTACAAAGCCTTTCTCCTGAAAATCCAAATAATTGAAACTAATGCCTATTTTGGCTTGCATCAGTGAGATAATAGCTTCAATTCTATACGTCACTTTGCACCCTAGTCAGACTCTCCTAGTGAAAATTTACACAGTTTGCATGTTGGAACATCAGTGGATCTGAACTGCAGTGTTAATAACAGACCAGCTGGCAGCTGGTTTACCAACTAAGAGAAGGTGAACAAACATGGATCAACTGTAGCCTCATTCTCAATCTTTTAAGCAATATTAACTCATACACTCAATGAAAATCTGTATGCATTTATGCAGGATTCCTGGAACTCATGGATTTTTTAACAGTGTTTAACTTATATATCCACTTTTATGGAGACAATCTGGGGAAAAATTAGCAAGCGAAAATTGCTCGGCTCTATAAACGTGAAGAAGTGGGCATGGGGGTGGATAGTCCTCATTTGCTAAATATACAGCTTCTTCGCCTGAGACATAAATAAGAACACTGCCTAAGTGGGTCAGGTTGGAGCTGGGGCTTTTCAGAAGACTTGAAAGCTGCACCGTGAATATATACTTCAAAGCCAGAAGCCATTTTTTTTGTGTGTGCACATTTTGTTCCCGAGAAGTTTTCCATCTGTTCTCATGTCATGGCTGTGCCACCGTGGCATGTCCTCAGACTC
Organism: Hipposideros armiger; assembly: GCF_001890085.2. Lineage (NCBI taxonomy): Eukaryota > Metazoa > Chordata > Mammalia > Chiroptera > Hipposideridae > Hipposideros > Hipposideros armiger. The sequence goes on from NW_017731436.1 coordinate 1,459,417, forward strand.
TGAATTTCTGGCAACTCACATAGTTTACTGTCTCCTGTGGCAGGTAGAGGGGATAATTGGGAGACCTCCTTAGCCAGTTCAGGGAGGGCGTGCGGGGGGCTTCCTAGGGAACACGTGGGAGGTGAAGGGTGCCTGCTTTGTGAGATAGCTGCTTGGGTCCCCTTTATTGACCACTGGATGTTGGGAGAGAGGAGAGAGGGGTCTGAGATGCTTCCCCAGCGGCTCACCCCAAATGAAAACACCCTGACAGAGGTTAGCAAAGTCCGGTTCTCTCCCTTCTCTGTACCGGCTCTGTGCTGGATTCAGGATTCTGACAGATTTAAATGCTTTCTCATGAGCGGCAGGGCTACGTGATTTGTCTGTCACTTTCTCAGGTGCTTATCTCTCTGACTCCTTTCTTGAGGAGCTCCACAAGGGGAGGGGACTGTCTCACTACCGTGTCACTCAATCCACCCACCCAGACACCCACTGCTCATCAAGACTGGCAAAAAAGAAAAAAAAGTAATCTGGGTTTTACACAAACTTGAGAAAATGCTTCAAGCCTTGCTCCCATACGTACAATTTATGTGACATGACTGTGGTATTTGTTATAAAAAAGCCTGAGCTTTTAGGCGAGGCAGGGCCTAATAGTGAACTTCACTATTTTCCCAAGTGATAGCTCTCACCAATAAGAGAGGATGCAGTTTCTTTTCTTGGCTTGGCTGGCATCAGGGGAGTTCCGACGGTGCCATTAGGAACCACATGTGAGAATGGCTTTCGCCTGCCCTTTGAAATGAACAATTTTCTTTGCTGGCTACACACTGGCTCCACGCACTGCCCATTGGCTACCAGTGCTGGCTGGTGTTGCAACCAGTAGGTCTCCAGGTGGCATCAGCCTCTCTCATTGGAGTGCACAGAATTCCTGGACCAAATCCTATGGGCCGTCTCACGTCAGATCAGCAGCAAATGCCTGGGAAGCAGAAAGCTCCGGAGGAGGAGCCGTAGCTTAGGGCGCCTCCCGGAGTCAGGCCTCACTGGCTTTGCAGCACCGGTGCCTCAGAGACCTGGGGACTGAGGCAGATTGTACAGGTTCTCATCCCAGCCCTGCAGACTCTGCCTTCACAGCCAGCCGGTCCAAGCTCTCTGGCCCTCAGTTTCTTCATCCGTAAAAGGAAGTGGGAGAATCAATGATTTCTTGTGCCCCACAGAGTGCTGGAATGCTTTTATTCCATAGGGAGATTTGGGGGTAATTGGTTATTTACAGACTTCCAGAGCTGGAAGTGCCTTAGGGCTTGTCTAGTTCAAGGGACATTAACTTAGGGTTTATGAATCAATGACAGGTTCAGGATAGCCTTTAGGACGAGTTCCTTCAAAGTATATACAACCCTTGAGGTGTTTCTGCATTTCTCTGGGGATAGTGTCCATAGCACCCACTGGGTTTTTCAAAGGAGCTTAGGATCTGGAAAGATTACGATCTGCCTCGAGCAAGGTTATCTGGTCTCAATTCCCTGTTTTGCGGTGAGGAAAGAAGGAAAGTCGATGGCTTGCATAAGCTAGTTGGTGCCGGTGCCAGGAGCTGAACAAGAATTTCTGTTTTCTGGATCTCTGTCCCTCAGTCCCACGGTGGTAACAGACTGCGGTGTGCCCCAGCGGGTGAATGGGACCTTCTAGAGCAGGGGTCGGCAAACTTTTGAGACGGGAGAGCCGCCAGGGGTCAGCAAACTGCGGCTCACGGGCCACATGCGGCTCTTTGGGTACGTACGTGTGGCTCTGAAGTAAAATTGAAAATGAAAATAAAACTATCGTAGTTTCATTTATAAAAATTTTAAAGGATATTATTTACATAATGGTGATTATGTAAAAATATATTTATGGCTCTCGAATAATTTTTAAATTGTTGTGAGGGACAGGATTGGCCCTTCCAGGGGTCGGCAAACTTTTGAGACGGAACGTATGCAAAAAGCCACATGTGGCTTGCGAGCCGCAGTTTGCCGACCCCTGTTCTAGAGTGACCAGGGATCACGAAGGTCTGTCTGGGAATGTCTGAAAGAGGCCCAAGAGGTGGCTTATGGCACACTGCTGTGAAACAACACTCAGGACCCAGAGTGACAGTCTTGTCACACAGCTGGTGTGTTACACTCCCAGGCCTAACCACCAGCTCACCACCCTTTCCACTGATACAACTTTCCTTTCAAAGACAGTAAGCCAAGCTCTCACCTGATATTTATAATTTTTTTTTTGCCTTCACTACTTGCATGGGTTCATTTAAGCTTTCTCTTATTTTCCCTGTAACATAGAGAGTAGAAGGAAAGAGGCAGCTTAAGAAAGAGGTGAGTCAAAAGAGAAACATGAGTGGAGGTGTGACATCTTGCCTCAGAAACTCAGTAGAAGGAAACTTAATCTAATGTGAGGGAGGAAATAGAAAGATAACTAAAATCTGAATTTAAAACAGCACAGTTTGTTCCTTCCTCAACACTAATAGCAAATCAAAGTAGTTCAGACGACACTAGAGGATGAGATGTGAATGTCATTATTTGATTCTTCCAGAAGATGGTGATTTCTATGGCATTCTGCTCATCACTTGGATTACAGGTGCTGGTAAAGGACCCCCTAACACCACCAAAACATGTTATATTCATGGAAAATATGGAGAAGGAAGTCTAGCATCTGTGCTCTGATTATTCTTATTTGTTCTTAATGTTTCTCTCCCCGCCCCTGTCTCGCTCTCTTCCTCTCTCTTTCTCCTTTTCTAATTGTATTTATAGATTGCGATTCAATATATGAGGTAACTGCAATGCCTTTCTTCTCGTTATACATGGGGCCACTCTAAGGCCGTCATTATACAACAACCATTTTCTAAGAAATTCTAGCCCCATATTCTGTTTTCCTTTCAACTGAAAGACAGCTGTTGGGCTGAAATTGAGAGGCCGTATGATATAGCAGGATTCTAGATGCAGAGATGGAAAATCTGGATATTAGTGTTGGCTCTAATGCAAATTTGGGTGCCTGTCTCTCTCATTTCTTCTTCCTTGGAACGTTCCTTCCTTCCTAATCCCTGCTGAAGGGTGGGCCTGGGTGATCCGCACGTCTTGGCCACAATTCATTGTATCATGCCTGACATCTAGCCAGAAGGGGAGCCAATCAAAGTCATAATTTACAGAGTCTGAAGAGGCATGGAACCTGGGGTTACAAGGTGTTGGGCTTTGAAGCTCATATACAGGGAGGGTCAGATTCTGGTGCCATGGCAACCTCAAAGCCACATGCAAGCTGAAGTCACGAGGGACAAGAATAAAGAGTGTGGCAGATACAAGAAGGGAGCTAGTGTGCAGGTGGAGGCGGAAACAAGAGGCTGGTGACTTCCCATTCCCTGCAGAGCCCTGATTGGATTCTGTGAGAGTCCCCTTTTCTTTTATAATACATCTTCCTTTACTTAATTAAACTAGCTTGAGTAGGTCTCTCTTTATTGCACCCCAAGATTCTCTTACTAAGACACCGTGTGACCTAGTCAAGCCACTTTGCTTCTCTGGTCTCAGTTTCATCTTGTACAAAAGGAGGTGGTTGCATTAGATAACCTCTAGAGTCCCTTTAGATTTCAAGAATCTATACTTTTAATTATCGATGTTGGCTATACATGAGGCTCAAAACCCACAGGATGCTTGAGAACTCTGCCCTTCTCTTGGTCCTGTTTAGGCTGAGTGTGATGATGGCGTTAGTCCAGATGACCCTCCAGTGCCAAGGTTATGTGTAAAAAAAAAAAAAAGATGCTGGCTGGAGGAGAGAGGCACTCCCTGCCAAACTGATAAGCGATGGGCTAGATTAAAGGCTCCTCGGGTCCATCCTGTTTTGATTCTTCAGCGGACTCAGGCGCTCTGAGAAAGATGTTGGCAGCTCCCGAACATTCTCACTCTAAATGAGCAGTAGAAGTAAGTACAGCCTTGTTGATTGTACATCAATTTGATGGACTAACTATGGAACAGTAATTAAGCCAAAGAGAACATTCAGAAGTACTTATTGCTATTTGCTCTCTGCTCAATCCCCAGAGTGCTACAATAAATAGAACCATAAGTTTAATTAATACCTGCAGGTCTGAATACCCATTTAGGACAGGCCATAGTGGATCAGAGGTTAAACTGGCAAAGACGTCCTACTGCGAGTGATGCTGAGAATGTCTACTTGCCTGCAGCAGAAATTTGCACACTGTGCCATGCTGAGTCCCTGGGAGTCCAACAGAGGTGGCCTCCTGGTCAGGATTTGGGGGCTACAACTGGGCAGTCCAGGTGAACAGCACTGCCTGGTTGGCCTCCACCACATACACAGTTTCTTTGCTCCGCAGGCCTGGAGGCTTTTGCCGTCCTCTCCTGGTGCTCCTACTGTGGTGCCACATTTCTGTTGTCATGTAGGAGGCTGCTGTTCTCCTTCCCATTATACCCCCAATCTAGTTGACACAAGGATAAAGCGAGTAGAGGCGTCTCTCAAGTAGCTGAGACAGCCACTGGCCCTGAGGTGCAGAAGTGAAGGCTGTGAGGAAGTTATCCATCATGGCCGTGCCTGGCACAGCATCAGTGCTCACTGGGGCTTCGCTCTCATTGGTGGTGATGCCTGTTAAGGTCTTCACTGGAGCACTTGCCATGGTGTCCACGTGTCTCCTTTAGAAGATGTGGCTAGTGAAACACGTCACCCGTAGTGTTGCTGCAAGATGATGCAATTGACGTGCTTAGCTCATTGCTTGGCACGTGAAAATGTTCATGAAGGCGTGAGCTATCATGTCAGGGTTAGGATTTGCCAGGCACTGTGTTAAGTGCTTCTCATTAATTGCTTTATTAATTTTTTTACACCAGAAACAGTTATGATTATCCCCATTTTATGCAGGAGGAAACTGAGATCCTCAGTGGGGGGTTTCTGTAACTTGCTGAAGACCCCAAAGCTGGGGTCCCAGTGAATGTGTATCTGACTCTATAATCTATGCCCTTGACAATCACACATGGCAGCTGGGCAGCCTGGGAATGTGTGGGGCTGTTGCCTCTGGTAGCTGAGGTGGGGCCCATGAAGCTGGAGAAGTGCTTTCTCTCTGTTAGCAGGTAGAGGTGTGTTTGGATTAAAGGAGAAGGATTCTTAGCTAGATGCAGTGACTTATGTGGCCTTTTTTTTTTGAGATCCCCCAGCTTTATTGAGGTATGATTGACAATAAAATTATAAGATACTTAAAGTATACAACATGATGATTTGACATATGTATGCATTTGAAAGGATACCCCTGGTTGAGTTAATTAGCACATCCGAAAGACCCCAAATAGCCAAAGCAATCTTGAGAAAGGAGAACAAACCTGAAGTCATCACGTTTTCTAATTTCAAACTATATTACAAAGCTGTAGTAATTAAAACAGTATGGTAGTGGCATAGAAGCAGACACATAGATCAATGGAACACAATAGAGAGCCCAGAAATAAGCCCATGCATATAGCCCAGTCAGTTGATTTTTGACAAAGGGGCTAAGAATATGTGATGGAGAAAGGACAGTTTCTTTAGTAAATGGTGTTGGTAAAACTGGACAGCCATTTGCAAAAGAATGAAACTGACCCCTATGTTACACTATACACAAAAATGAACTCAAAATCATTTGAAGACTGAGCTAGCCTTTCTGATAGTAGAGCAAGAGGCTTGAGAGCTTTCCCCTGTGTGCCAGGGTTGGGCCAAGGGCTAAGAATTATTTTTCCAACAAGAAAATTCAAGGGTAAATAGTATATTTAGGAGAGGGAACCAAGAGGTAAGGGCTGAAAAGGGGGGGAAAAAGTGCGTATAACAAAAAAAAAAAACCAAAGAAAAAAAAAAGAAAAAGGAGGAAAGAAAGGAAAGAGTGAAAAAAAAGAAAAGAAATCGAATTAAAAATAAATGGAGCCATAGGGAGTAAAATAATGAGAAACTGAGGAGCGGGAAATGAGAGGTTAAAACTCTAGGCCAGTGAATCAAGTCCCAGTGTAAACAGACATTAACAGTGGTGATATTTAATAACTCAGCCCCCTGCCGGGCCAGGCTTGCTTTTCATTCAGGAATCACGCCATGTCTAATAAAGCCAGGGAAAGGAAAGCAAGCTACGTCCTGCCTCTGGGTGAAAAATGCTTGGCATTCTCTAGAAAATGCTTCCTTTTGAGTCAACAACTATGGCTGTGTTATTCAAAGGGAGCCTCTGGACGCAGCAGTGTTCGTGCTTATGTCTTGTGAGTGCTTAATTAGGGAGGAAGAATTATTCAGAAACAATAACATGGGAAGCTTTCCATGAATTCTATAGCAACGAGAGTGAAAAGATATGTTGAAATATTTGCAACCACACTGAACATATTGAAACACTTTCAAATAATGAGAAAGTTCCTAAATAGATACCCGTCTCATAGATGTAAATAGATGTAAACAGGAATCTATGTGTTTGTTAGGTCTGGCTTCCAAAAAAATTACTGATCTACCCATAGAGGCTGGGCTTGCTAAACCGAGACAAGGCATTTGGTGGTGATTCAAACCGTTTCGAATCCAAAACCAAATTTCTGACACAGAATACATAATGGGTCTTATGTCAATTAACTTATTTTATTAGCTTTCAAAAGAAGCTTGCAAGCATTCTTACATCATCTTGTGCCCAGTTTCTCCAGAATTAAGTTGAGATCCTATTGATTTATAAAGCGACAGGCCAATGTCACTCATACATAATAAAATATACTAGTTGGAAAGAATGCTGCTCATTGCTTTGAAATTGTCAGCCACCTGACTCAGACAGCTAGAGATAAGCGGGAGGAGACAAGGCTGGCGTGGCTAGTCCGGTCTTTTTTGTTAAGAAATCAGATCAATGTATGGTTGATACAGTTAAGTGTCACATAATCAATTGAAAAATTAAGACAAAAGAAAAAAAATGCCTTGTTGACTGTGTAGTAGCAACACAGTCTCATTAAGTAGATGTGGTCAGAGTCTATACAGCAAATGTAGTGAAAAGTGAAGAGGAAAATTGAGGCAATTTCCTGAATTATTCAAGGAAAAAAAAAATCCTCTTGCCTCAATTATTCACGTAGTACTTTTCTTTGAAAGTAAGGAGAGTGGGAAAAAAAGGGAGGGAGAAAAGAAAGAAAGCTTGATTGCATTAATTCTCCACTTCATTTCGTAGATTAAGGCACATGTATAGACGTTATTACTCATCCCTGTGCGCTGCACGTTACCTCTTGGAAAACATTTCTTTGCCATTGTGTCTATGCAGATTTTATCTACCCTTCATTTTTCTCTAGTTAAATGGTGAAAACTTGAACTGACACGATTCCTTTTTTTCCATAAATTGGGTGCCTATAAAAAGACTAATTTCCCAGTCATCCAAGTTCTTCCAAACATTCCACTCATAAGGCAGCAAGTTAGGGAAAAATAGAATGCTGCCTAAAGATGTAAATCATGTTTATCCTGAAAAGATCTATCCTACCTCCATTTCCTTGGTGGTGGGAAATATCAGTGTTGGGATCTAGAGTAGAAATTTATGAACAAAAGACACAAATGTCCCTAAAGTTTATCTAGAACTTGTCCTAACAAAATTAGTATTTGTGACAATCTTCCATGAGGTGGAAGTAAAGTGTCTTGAGGAAGGGGTGCTGATTTCTAATTCACATACAATCACTGTGTGGGCTGGTGGCAGCGCTGGTTGCCAATTTTCAGAAGGTTTAGATAACGTGGAAAGGATCTAGAGAAGAGCAGCAGAAATAATTAGTTTGGGAAGGGAACCTTAGGAGGAGATGCTAAAGGAATAACTAGGGTTCCAGAGCCAGAAAAGGAGGATGCTCAAGAGACAATTCCTATTGGTCTTCGGGAATGTGACAGTATGATGTGTACGTGTTGGCTAGTGGCTATTCTTGGTGTCCATCAAAGGGAGTGTGCAGTGGAATGGGCTTAAGTCAAAGAGACTGAAATTTTATCTAACTTAAATTGCTGAACTGGAGTTTGCTATAAAAAAGGCCCAATATGGCACTAATTTCATAATAAAGGAGGTCCCTCTCAGAAGAGGGTTTTCCACGGTGAGTGTCAACGACCTAGTCTTTTTTTTAAAGATTTTCGGGTAATTGGGGGGAGGGAACAGCATTGGGGAATCGGGGAAGGGGAACAGACAAGTTGTTGTCCTTTTGTTCTTCAATCTAGTTGTGGAGGACGTTGCTTCCCTAGCCCATGTTGGTATTATCATTGTGCTCTTCCTGAGTGAGGCAGATCAGTCGCAGGCCTCTGGAAGGCCACTCACAGTGGCTGTTGGCAGCTCACACCGGCTGCCAGCCACTCACGCTGGCTGCCAGCCACTCACGATAGCTTACGGCAGCCCCACTGCAGCAGGGGCTGCAGCCTACGCCATCATCGATGACTCATGGCAGCCCAGTTCCAGGTCGAGCTGTTGTTCAGCATCTTAGCTGTAGAGGGCGCAGTGTCACTGGCCCATGTGGGATCCGAACAGGCAGCCCTGCTGCTCAGAGCTGGCGTCCCAAGCCAACTCCTAACCAATGTGCCACTCGACTGGCCCTACCTAGTGTTTTTTGACCACATACCTTGTTGGCTGTGAGAAACTTGGGGAAAAGTTCAAAGCACTGACAATGGTGTGTCTGTGTGACCAGAGGTTTTTCAGTCGACTCCAGCTCATAAAACATGCTTGTCCAAGTGTGTGGTAAACTCAGTGCTTCCTCACAATGCCGGTTTCCACACCGCACCTCAGGCTTGCTGAATCAGAACCTTGGGTGGTGGGGCCTTGGACTCGACGTTTTCTTAAATAGACTTGTTCTAGGACATCTAAATTAAACTATGAGCTACTTGGTGACATGAGTCACATTTTATTCATTTTTATATGCACAGCATTTTGTATGCCAGGCTCTCAAAAGATGAATCTCTTAATTATTGTGGCACTGAACTAACAAAATGGTAAACGAGAAGGTTATGCCATTTAAATAATTTTATAGTAGCAATTATGATTTGGCGCAAGTTTCAGGACTATTAAGTAAACATCACTGAGTTTTTGAGAAATTAGAAAATGATGAAGCTTATTAATAAAAATGCACTCTTACACCTTGATCACTATGTTACACGTAAATGAGTCTTACTTAGTCTAACGTGAAACTGCTTGTGAAGAGTTACTTCCAAGCATTCTTTTTTTTATGTTAACAAATGCATTTTCTATATCACAGGGAAAGGAAGAAATGGAGGAATTTGTCTGTCAGTGAATGAGACATACCGAGTCCTGGAAGGTGGCACATAGCTGATCAAAAACCCTGAATTTGTACTTGTGATAATATTTTAAAAAGAGGAGCAAAGTAATGTTATCAAGTGGAAGAAAATGATAGGACCTATGTCAGCCACTCGTCGAATGAAGCTGCTTGCTTTCCTGCACGCATGCACTCTTTGTTGCTCCTCTTATGGATTATCCGTAATAGATACAACAGTGATCCACCAATCGGCAGTTTTTGCTGTGAAGGAGAAAAGAGAGGACAGGTTTCATCATAACAGGAGCACACTAACTGTCCTGCCTGAACTCTGCAGGCTGTGTAATCTTGAACCTCTATGCTCATCTTTCACTGGCTTTCTTTCCATGTGACTCCATATGGAGGCGCCAGCACCTTGGTCCTTGTATTTGCACCCCCATCCCTCCTCTTCTCTCCCACCACAGTTTCATGTGCAATAGAAATGTGCTTCATTGATAATGTCAACCCTTGGCTACATATCCACAAGCCAGAGATGACCTGAATATATTCTATTAACCCTTGAATCTCCTTGGTAACCAATTCCGCATTTTACCCAACCAAAAGTTTCAACTGTGGTAGCAAAACCTGTTGTATAAAGTCTTTCTAAACTAATTCTCTGGCTTCCTGTTCTCTATTGATGCCACAGGCACTTGGGTGAGCAGGGCAAGGAGGAGCCATGGGGTTATTTGTCAAGCGTCCATGAAACAACAACCCCTCCTTCCCCGCATCCCACCCCCACCACGATGAAATGAGTCCTTGCTATGCACCAGGCTGTGCCAAGCACAACATGTAATAGGTTGAACCGCAGGAAATTGCCATTTTTGTAGATCAAAAACAGTTGTACATATGCAATTTCCTGCGATTCAACCTAATAAATGTTATCTTATCTAATCTTTAAAGTAGCTTTATGAGATGAGTATTACTCTCCTCATGTTTCAGATGAAGAAAGCTGAGGCTCAGAGTGATCAAGATGACCCAGCCAGGAAGTGGAATCTGGAACTGGGCTCTGCTTTGTCATCTGCCAGTTCCCTTGGGCTCCACCCTGGCTGGATGACCTCTGTATACGCATCAAGCATTGTCCATCATTCAATCATCACATTTCTGGCGCCATCTATATGTTAACAGTCTCAAACGTATGCAGATGTGATCAATAAAATAAAGCTTCATTAAAATATTTTCTAAATTCATGGTAGTGTTTTTGAAATTAGGTATCTTGTCAATCAAACAGCATGCTGAGAAATTGTTCCAATATTTCATGGGTACACAACATAGGTTCCATCAACGTGGATTGGGCCAATCCCAACCATTACTAGTTATGAAGCCCTGATATCTTTCTTGGGAGGAGTTTGGAATTTGTCCCTGGGGCCCCATTTACCAAGGCATGTCAGCTCATGCCTCTAAATGTCTCCCTTCCCTCTGAGGTGCTTTGGGTTTCTGTACAATTGAAAAGGTTCTGAGGTGTTGAGGGGATGAGCCACAGGTGAGGTGCTCAGCCCAGTGTCTGTGGCAGAATCAACAGTGTAGTCTGGACAGTCTCAGGACCCAAGAACTCAGTCAGTCAATACTTTTGAGTTGACTTGTAATACAACTGGGCTTTTTCATTCTTCTTTTAACCTTGTGCTCCACATCTGTTAATTCCCTCTAAAAATATTTCTATACATTACCTATCATCTGTTTTTATATCTATCTATCTATCTATCTATCTATCTATCTATCTATCTATCTATCTATCTATCTATCTATCTATCATATACGTAATCTTGTATTATTTATCATCCATCCATTCATTCCTCCTCCTCCTCTCTGTCCCTCTCTCTCTCTCTCCCCCTCCCCCTTCCTCTCCCTCTCCCTCTCTCTCCCATCTGCAATCTTGTAGACATAACCTGCATATCAGTTTGAAGTTCTCTTATTCTAGATCTTCTTCTCCATGGTTTTTTGAACTGGGGCCATAGCATTTTACTAAGTACTACACTTAAATGTGTTAAAAAGGGCAAGAGGTTGTATGTCTGCAGTAGGTGGATTACAAATGCACACTTTTGCTATTAAACATATCAATTCACACCTATTGCTTCCAATTGTGTGAGAGGGCTGCCAGGTATTGCTTCCAAGCCTCAAAGGCTGAGTGCCTGAAAGAGGCAATAGGGCTTCATAAAGTGAAGGTGACTTGATGATACTTGAATCACAGCCTCTGAGTATTTTTCCTTGAGGGTGGGTGGAAGGAAGTATTGATTAGTAGGTTTCAGTTTCTACCATTTAAGGAAAAATGGAAATGAATGTGAAATAACTTGCAGATATTGAAAGTGTAAGTGAATGATGGCAGTCAGTTGGTTTTATAATATGGTGGAATTTGAATTGGATATGCTGGCACTGAATCACCCAAAATATGTATTTATGCATTAGATTTTTTCAAAATTCATGGTGCAGTCTTGTTTTTAACAAGAAAATAAATGATGATTTTGATTTTTGTCCTTAGGTTACTCATGACAGTGATTTAGTGTGGCCCTGTACTAAATTGGACTCATGTAGGAGGTAAACACACTTAGAAACCGGTTTGAAAAAAGTTATTCATTGAGGTAAAAAAACTGAAACCAAAAAGAACCTCCTTGAATATACAGAATTTATGTCATCATCATCCTCAACAAAGATTTATTAAGCATCTACTAGGTGCTTGGCTATAATTAAAGTAACTTTGATACCAGCTTAGCAGTAAAATGATTTCATTAGAATGTTAAAAAATGAAGGGCCATTTGTGGATTAGACTCATTATGTATACTTATTATTTGTACTGGCTCATAGGTTATTGGCTATTACATATGTATTTATGTGTTGGATTATGCTACATATATTGAAAATGTTTAAAATAGCTATGTGATTAAATTTCTTGTCAAGTAAATTGGAAGTTTTCTCAAAAGAGTTCTCTCTGCCTTATGAGTTTTGTGTAGCCCCTGCACAGAAATACTTAATATTTTCCTTCAAAAAGTTGTACTGCCACTAGAGAATTGCCCCTGGGCATTAAATAGAGTCAAAACTCAATCATGATAATGCCTTAGACATTTGTAATTTAAATTTTTAAAGGGCATTCATGTACATTAGCCCCGTTAATCATGCGATGGCATGTACTGCGCTGTTGCTGAACAGCAGGCGTTAGTCCAGCTTCCTCATTTAATCCGTTCACCCACCCCAAGTGGAAGGTGCGATTGTTATCCCCATTTTACAGGTGAGGAAACTGAAGCAGCCAGTTACCAAGTGGAAGAGCCAGGATTCGGACTCAGGCATTTTGGCTGTGGAGCTTGTGCTTTTAATCATAACACTGTTCTCATGCCAACTCAGCCTTGTTTTAACAATTGGCATTGAGCGAAGTTGACTCTTTGAAGTTTGAAGGTAGCATACAAGTGCAGAGAAGCATAGAAACAAAGAAACTGAGCAAGCACTTTATCCATCTAACGTGGTTCGTCTGTGGGTATTGAGGCAGCATAACAGACATCTTTGCGTGATTACTCAGAGCTCTGTTTCTTCCCCTTTCCGCCCCTCCCTGCTGCCCCTCCCCTCACTTCACTGGCTCCCATGTTTGCCCTGTGAATTCCTCCTTCTCCACCTGTTCTTTCCCTTGAGCTGCCCCTTTGTACCTGTCACACACCACTTGGGCTGGTTTCCTAACACGTGACCCAGATATGCAATCAGTTTATTGTACAGTAAGAACTTGGTAAGGGTATAAAAAGACATGATTTTATTTTTTCATTTTGTTTATTTCAATTACTACCTTAATCAGTGATTTGTTTGTTCGTTTTGTTTTGTTTTGACTCTTCCAGTCCTGTCTCTTAATTCCATCTCAGGCAGATTTCTTAGATCTTTGATCTATTTCAATTATTAAAAATCCACACCAGTTCTGTTGAAAGCATATTCCACCCCCTTCTCTTCCCCAAACCCCCTGACCCCTCAGCCCAGGCCCAGGGTTTTCAGTGGAGAGGGGAAGCCTCCCTCCTCTTTCACTCTTCCATCCCTCTCTCCTGGTCTCAGCTCCTTTGGGTCGGGGGTGGGAGGAGACAGGAGGCTGACAAGGGCCCTCTGGGGCTTTTGGATCCCAGCCGAGGTTCCTTTCTGTGCTATGATGGCACCACTGGCTAACACTGGCTTCATTTAAAGAAACAAACCCTGTGGGCTCTCTCTTGGGGCATAAAGTCTTCAGAGAGCTCTATCCCCACAGCATAGATTTCCTTACAAGAGCCCATCTCTCCCTTGACCTCTTACAACCTTCCCTCAGCTCCTGCTCCTGCGGAATACCCCACAGCCTCTGGCTGAGAGTGGAAGTTGTCTGGGTGACCAGGCCAGCCCTTGCATGGTGCGTCTGCAACATGGCTCAAGTGTGACCCCTCCTTTGGTGCCAGGCAAGGAAAAGTCATGCATCTTTGCTACACCAGCTGGTGAACAGATTGCTCCTCCACATGGTTCCCACTTCCTGCCTTGCTATTGTCTCTCCAGTTCTTGACTCTTTTTTCTTTCCCCCGCCCTGTGAGGGCAGATCAGCAAGCCCACTGCATAAGCAGAGGCCCTGCCAGGGTCAAGTTGGAAGACGCACCCAGCATCAAGGGGACCTTCTCCTGGAGCCCCCTTCACTTATGCAGGGAAAAGTCACTGTATTAGCTCCCCACCCAGGTGGATTAGCAATTTCTTTCTCAGCTTTCTCTGCTTTCACTAGTCTGTTTTTATTTTTTAAAAACCTAGGTTGGCTGATTCTTAATAAGCCCTGAGGATTTATCTGGTCCAATTTCAGTTGTGTGTGTGTGCGCGCGCGCGCACACGTGTGCATGCCTGTGACTTATCTTTGTCCTTAGCTTTGAGTCCAGCAAGAGTCACTTTAAATATCCTGTTACCTTGACAATTTCTTATTTAATATACATCTTCCCATTAGACCCAGTGCAGTGCTGCCTCTTAATCTCATTTACTCTGTTTCTCCTTGAGTTGCTGTGGATGATATGCATGCTGATGGGTCTAGGGTTTAATACAGGAACAAAACACTGTGCAGTATCAAGGATGGAATGCCAGACTATACCGCTCATCACCATCTGATCCACATCTTACATAATCTGTCATTAATATCAAGTTTTCATGAGGAATAAATAATATGCAGGACATTTGTAATTATGAAATACTTAATACTACAATTAACTATAAGTTAATTGCTGGGATAGGGTAAAAACAGAGGATAAATCTATAAAATCAATGTTATCATAAAATTAAAATCTCTAATAGTTTTAATTTCTACTCATGTCAAACTCCTTAGTAAGATTCTTATAATTATGTTTAATTTCTTTTCTCTTTTTCTCTCATTTTCTGAGAACTGTCTTATTAATAATGAAATGGTGGATAGATAGAATGATAAGAGAATCAAAAGGGTTGCTTATTCCTTCCTTGATTAATCAGGAAGTTTTTAATAATATTTGAAGACTATAATGCAATCTTTTTAAGAACAAAAATTAGAAGTATGTGTAGCAAATCAATATATGCAAAAGTTTCTTAATTAGGAGAAAATTTAGACTTTACACTTAGTGCAATATATAGATGATGTATTATAGAAATGTATGCTTGAAACCTAAATAATTTTACTAACCAATGTCACTCAATAAATATAAAATGATTAAAATTCACTGAATTTAAATTACAATGCAAAAGAAGATTAATTCCTATTAATATTTTTGTGATGTTAACAGGGTTTACACATGGTATAGCAATTTTCATATTATGCCGTTAGGTTGTCTCTCAACATGTGATACTTCCTCCTCCTTCCTGCCCACCCTCTACCCCTCACCCCCACAAAATACTTCTCATTTTTCTTTAGAATCATCAATGTGAATTAATCATAGTGAACTTCACAAATAATCAAGCAGGATATGGGCTGGGATCAATAATGGAACAGTGTAAAATGCTGGTATTGTCCTAGAGCATTTCTCCTTGGCCGTGTAGACGTCTCTGGTGATGTGGAGAAATGTCTGTTGTCAATCTCTGAAGACAATTCTTTGTGAATATAACTTGTACATTTAAGAAATTTAAATTCTTCTCTGAATTTAAATTTAAGGAACATTCATTTAATCCATTTTTTATTTACTAATGGCAATTTTAAAAGCAGAGAGGACGCTCCATTTGAAAAAACATAAACCTAGAATTAATTTATGTTTTTAAAAATTGTTTTTTAAATTATGAGAGGTTTCAAATACACACACACACACACACAAATGGGGTTAATATAAAGAATATATATATACTGACCACACATCTTTATTAAGTCTTAACATGATGCCATATTACTTCACATATATTTTTTATATAAAACATTAATGCAATTGAGTCCCCTTCTAAACCTCTCTTTAATCTTACTTATTTTCCTCCCTAAACTATTACTATGAATTCAGTATTTATCATTCCCATATATGTTTTTGTACTTTTACTATAGTATAATCATAAAATATATGATAGTATTTAGCATAGTATAGTATCATTTTCAAAAATTTTAAACTTTATTAGTAACATAATACTGTACTTATTCTTCTGCAATCTTTTTTTGTTCAACATGTTAAGAATTATTCATGTTGATGGATATAACTTTAGTTCATTCGGCATTAAATACTGTCTAGTGTTCCATTGAATGAATATACATTATTTTATTTATCCATTCTCCTGTTGACGAGCATTTGGACCATTTCCACTTTTTTGCTATACAAATAATGTGGAACTATTATGCCTGCTTGCACATATGGCTAATTGTTTCCCTAGGGCAGTGATTCTCAAAGTGTGGTCCATGGACCCCTTGGGGTCCATGTAACCTTTCTCAAGAGGTCTTCAAGCTAGAACTATTTTCATAATGATACTGAGATGTTATTTGCCTTTTTCACTGTGCTGATATTTGCATTGATGGGGGAAAACCATGATGGGTCAAACCATTGCAGCTTTAGCATGAATGAAAGCAATGGGACAAAAGTGCTAGCAGTCATTCCCTTCTTCATCACCATGCATTCAATAAAAAAAAAAATTAAAAAAGCCATTCTTTTACCTAAGTAAACCTACTGTAATAATGTTCATTCTTATTCTTTCATTCAGATGAAGTGTTTTCTTCATCTGGGCACTAAAGGGATATGTGAAACAATGTTAAGAACATTCTAATATGTAACGCCTTCAACTAGGGATCATTTTGTGTAACATCTTATAGGAAAGCTTGAGTAAAATAAATGTCTTCTTGTATGTCAGAAAGAAAAAGAATGTCCTTGGTGAAGCACGAAGTGCTTGATCAAATTATTTTATGTTTAATATTAGTTTTATGAAACCTCAACTCTTGAATACACGTCTTCTCAAAGCTCTGTGTGGCACAGTGGGCCACGTGCACAAAACTCGGCAGCACAGGGCAGTTGTTTAAGTAGCAAGCCGAATTAGCTGCTTTTTCATGGAACTCCATTTTTACTTGAAAGAATGACTGACAGACTATGGCTAAACTGTATTGACGGATAAACTATTGGGTGTCTGGCAGACACGTGTTCAAAAATGAACAAAGCAAGCTTTTTCACTTCAAAGAAAACTACTAGCAGTGTTTGTTTCCAATGATAAGATTTGAGCTTTCAGGCAAAACTTAGAATTTTGGAAACGTTTGCCACTATGAGATTGATATTTCCTAATACTTAAAGGTTTTTCTTATGAGATCAGTGGTAATGTTAATAACGGACATTATTTTTTGATATTGTATAATGAAGTACGTCCACATTTGGGACATCTGTATAACTCAGTGCAAAGGTATTTTTCAAATGATCAATCCATGATATGATAAAATAATGTGTGGGTAAATGATCTATTCAAGTGCAAGGCTAAATTTTCTTCATGTACTTCAACTAAAACAGACTAAATGCAGAAGTGGACCTGAGAATCCTGCTATTTTTAAGCCAGATATTAAAGAGATTTGCAAAAATCTCACTCATTATTTTTTTGGTTTTGGAAAATATAGTTATTCTTCATAGAAATGTTACCTTAACATGTAATAGGTATATTGTTTATTTAAAAATTAGTTAATAAATATTTAAACATTTCTCATTTCTGTTTAACATTGTAAATATCGATGGATATAAACCACATAAATAAAAGCTCTTTGGGGTCCTCAATAATTTTTAAGAATGTAAAGGGGGGCCGGCCGAGTGGCACAATGGTTAAGAGCTGGCTTGGGACGCCAGAGGGCCCCGGTTCGGATCCCACATATGAGGGCCAGTGACACTGCCCTCTACAGCCAAGATGCTGAACAACAGCTCAACCTGGAGCTGGGCTGCCATGTGTCGGGGGCGACAGCGTAGGCTGCAGCCCTTGCTGCAGTGGGTTGCCATAGGCTACCGTGTGTAGCCAGCAGCCAGCGTGAGCGGCCAGCAGCCAGCGTGAGCGGCCGGCCAGAGGCCAGCAACTGATCTGCCTCTCTCGGGAAGAGCGCAATGACGGTGCCAACTTGGGCCAGTGACGCAACGTCCTTCACAACTAGATTGAAGAACAAAACGACAGCAACTTGTCTGTTCCCCTTCCCCCATTTCCCCAGCGCTGTTCCCATCCCCCCAATTCCCCAATAAAAATCTCAAAAAAAAAAAAGAATATAAAGGGGTCCTAAGATAAAAAAGTTTGAGACTACTGTTTTAGGGCATAACTCTAAGAGTGGGATTGATGGGTCATTTGCTGGGTATCTTCAAATTGCTCTCTGAAGTTTAATAAGAATTTATATTCCCACTATTAGAATATGAGAGCCCTGTTTTTCCACATCCTCCCTCACCAAAATTTTGTTTGCCAGACTATAAAATGTTTGCTAATCTTAAGTGTATGAAATGATATCTCATTGTTTTAATTTGTATCTCCAATCCCCTACCCCCGTTAAGTTGTGATCAGTTATCCTAGCACCTTTTAATGAAAAGTTCAACTTTTCCCCATTGATTTTTGCGTTCACTTCTAGCACATATCCAGTTTCCTCATAGGCGTGTTTGTTTACGTAGGCTCTCTATTCCTTTCCATGGGATCATTTGTCTATTCACACACACAAATACTCCAGTTTCCTGATTATTATAGCTTTATAATAATTCTTGATATTATTAATATGTGGTAATTACTCTTGAAGTCTTCCAACTTGGTTATTCTTCAAAACTCTCTTGCCTATTCTAGGTCTTTGATTTTCCATATAAACAAATGTAAGGATGTTCTGTAGTGTTCCATGATACATCCTACTTGTGACTTTGATTTTGAATTTATATATTTATTTGGGAATAATAAAAATAATTAATGTATTTAATTTTATAGCCCTTCAGGTCTTCCTTTAATTCTTCAATAAATATTTGTAATTTTCTGCATAAAGATCTTGCACATGTTTTGATAGGTTAATTCCTAAGAATACCTAGAGAATATTCACTGACATTTTGAGAGGAGTGTTTTTCCCCCATTACATTTCAATTTGGTTATTAATAGTGTGAAGGAACATTATTAATTTTGCATGCTGATTTTTGTGCTCAGCAACCTTTCTAAAAACTCATTTTATTTTAATAATTTATCTGTGGATTCTTTGGAGTTTCTAGGAAGATATTCTTATCATCTGTGAATAACCATTTTGTATTTTTTTCTTTTCAAACTTTATACACTTTATTGTTTTACTGAATTTTTAGGCCCTTCAGTACATATTGGATGAAAGTGGTGATAATCACTTTTACAATAAAAATTGCAGATTTTAATGTAAATACTTCAAAAGTCTTACTATTCTGATTCTTATGCAACTTCCTAATACAAAGCATTGGCTAGATTGACAATTTACTTATTCTTCATTTGCTAGGTATTAATTAACAATCCTGATTGAATTTTGTTAATTTTCTTTGTCTACATCTATTGAGATGGTGATTTTTCTTTAAAAAATTTTAAAAAGTTATACATTAATAGTTTTTCTGACGATGAGTATATTATTGAATTGTCTGATATTGAGCCATTTTTCAACTCTTGGAATTAAATCTACGTGGGCATGATGGTTTAAAAATTATTAATAATCACTTTGTGCACTGCTGGAATTAAATTTCTATTTTATTTGGGATTTTTCCATCTATGTTTATGAAGGTGATATATAATGTTCTTTTTTTACACACTTGGCATTCTGATTTCACCAAATTCATAAAATGATTTGG
The DNA here is from genome assembly GCF_001890085.2 of Hipposideros armiger. Taxonomy (NCBI): domain Eukaryota; kingdom Metazoa; phylum Chordata; class Mammalia; order Chiroptera; family Hipposideridae; genus Hipposideros; species Hipposideros armiger. The sequence goes on from NW_017731436.1 coordinate 1,478,801, forward strand.
GTAATTTGCTCTTTTTTTCTGTTTTCAGAATGTGCTTAGATGATAAAGCTTTTGTGTTTCTTTGTCCCTTGAATATTGGAGTAAATTCACCTGTAAAATATTCTAGCCCTAGTGTCTTGATTTGAGGGACTTTTTGTTTGTTTGTTTGTTTGTTTTTGTTCAGCTGAGCCATCCTGCTACCTGTTGGCTGCTCAGCGGCTGCTCAGCGGCTGCTCAGCGGCTGCTCAGCGGCTGCTCAGCTCAGGCTGGACTCGAACTGCTGTTGCTCAGAGCTCAAACTCTTGAGCGAGCTCTTAACCAACTGAGCCACTCGGCCGGCCCTATGATTTGAGGGACTTTTGATTACATATTCAATTTCTCCAGTGAATATTTGTTTATTTATCTTTTCTGTTTCCTCTTGGGTCAATTTTAGAAATTTATGTTTTTCTGGTATGTATCTATTTCTTTTAAGCTTTAAAATTCATTATCTATTCATAGTATTCTCTTATGATGTTTAACATCTACTGTATATTTTTGTCCCCCTTATTACCTTCTTTTATTTTTTATCAGACTTGCTAAAAGTCTGTCTACTTATTTTTTTCAAGAATCAGCTTTGAATTTTATTTATCCTTTTTGTTATCTCTTTGCTTCAGTTTCTTTATTGCAATCTTATTTTTTCCTGCTTTTCCTTCCTTCATATTTACTTTTCAGTTATTTTCCTAGATTCTTGAGTTGAACATTTATTTAATCTATTTTTTAGTAAATGAATTTAATGCTACAAATTTATTTCTAAATAGTGACTTAGCTTCATCCACATGTTTTGACATGTAGTAATTTCTTATTAATTTAGACTTTATTTAAGAGTTCAGTTTAAAGTACCTAAACATATACTTTTGTTATGTTACTTTGCAATGTTGATTTATAATTTAATTATATCACTATCAGAGGAGATGATATGTATGATTTAAGTTCTTTGAACTTCTGATGCCATGGCATTATTTGTAAATGTTCCATGTGTTCATGTGGTGTGGGGTTTTCATTACACCTATTAGATCAAGATGGTAATTTTGCTCCTCCAAACTTCTGTATTCTAACTAGTACTAATTTTCCTTTATGATTGTAAATTTATCAGCTTGTCTATTTAATTTTGCCAATTTCTGCTTTATATATTTTAAATCTATGATAAGTACAATACTTTCATGTTTGTAACCTTGTTGCATTGTATCTTTTACTATTATATTCTGTCTTAATATATTTGTATTAATGCTTTTTGAACTTTAAGTCTATTTGTCTGACATTAATATTGCTATAACAACTTTATTTTGTCTGGTATTTGAAGGCTGCATCTTTTCCCAGCCTTTCATTTTCATTCTCCTATGTGATTTTTTTTCTAGATATGTCTCTTGAAAGCAGCATATGTCTGGATTAAAAAACCAACAGGATAACTTCTTTAATTGATGAGCTTAATTCATTTTCAATCAGCATGATTACATCTATATTTGAACATATTTCTACCATCATATTTTGTGGTTCCTGTTCACTACCTTTTTTCTTTGCCTCCCTTCTCTCTTCCCTGACTTTTGTTGTATTGATGGTTTTTAATATTTAATTTTCTTCAGATCATTTGGAAGATGCAATGTGCAATTTTTTAGTGTTTAGCAGTTACTCTCAATCTTAAAAGTACGTGCTGAGCCATGCTTTTTCTTTTTTCTTAAACAAAGTATGTAATTATTCAGCATTTCCTTCTTCCAATGACAATACTGATCTTGACACATGTATTAATTGTTGACTGTTATTGTAGTTTAGAATTATTAGTTGCTATTTTTATAGTTAATATTTAATTGAATTATTAACTTTTAAACAAAGTTCTATATTTGTCCCAAATTCCGTATCTTCTGTGTTCACTCTTTTCTTGATGATTCCTTTTTTTAAAATAGCAAAAACAAAACCAAGATTTTTTGGCTGGTACATTCCCTTTGTCTTTATAGCTTTAAAGTGTCTTTTAAAGTGTCTTTGTTTTGTCTTTGCTCTTAAATGATAGTTTGGATAGGTATCAATTTCTTGGTTGTCAGCTACTTTTCTTTTGGCATGTTGAAGATATTATTCTATTGCCTTTGCCATCTACTTTTAGGAAAAAAAATCTTAATTTATATCTCTAGTTAAGCAATGAATCTCCCAGTATCTAAGTTAACAATTTTGGGCACTGAAATCGGTTGGATTTGCAAAGTAAGCCGCACAGTGAGCCATGGTTTCCTCCTCAGCATGGTGTCTGTGGTACCGTGTGAAGACACCTTTTTATGATGTGCTGAGATAGATTGTCACAGGAATGTATGAGGCTCAAAAAGAGTTCGTCATGCATATCCATATTTTTTTTAAAACGAACTTCAATTTTAAAGTATTTTTAAAAAGCACATACATAAATTGGATACATTTAAATATTCATAATAAGAGAAACTGGGAACTGAAAAAAGACCTGAAGAAATTTGTAAATTTGTAAGCAGAGTTGTGTTATACGGAAAACACTCAGTAAGAAATTAGGGGCACTGACTTCTAATTCTGGTTCTACTTGTATGACTCTGGGCAAATCACTGAATCTCTCTCTCTCTCTCTCTCTCTCTCTCTCTCTCTCTCTCTCTCTCTCCTCTGTCTCTGTCTCTTTCTCTTCATTATAAAGTGAAAGTGCTGAAACCAATTAATGGTTTTCTAACTATGTTCAATGGAGTCAGCTTGGGGATTTTGAACTGGTTGGGGCCACGTGGATGAATGCTGGGCCTTTCTTGCCTGGACTGTTCTTTTCTTTTTCATTAGTGACCTATCATGGTCTTCTGCATAAGATTTCTTCTGAAGAAAGTATCCTGGTAGCTAACACAATCAAACCACCAAACCATGTGATCTGAAAGTCTAGCTCTATGACAGTTTTCAAACAGGTACATAAGCATGGCCACTCCTTTACGTGTTAGCAATTGCTGCTTGTCTTAGTCAAAGTCAGACTCCAGTTTTTAACATTTATCCACTTGCAGAGTTTTCAAACATCATCAAGTAATTATTTTGTCAACTTTCCTTGAGTTTAATATGGTTCTGCAGTTTTGGTGTGAAAGCCTTCAAGATACTTGAGTCAGGTTTTATTAGAGCCAAAGTCACAGTGCTTACTTCTTTGACCCCATCTTCACAGAGAAGCTAAGGGACACCTGCCTTAGTCCTTCTCCAGTAAGTTCTTCCCATGGGCTTGATTTACTGCCCCACTTTAACTACATGTCAGAAATGGAGGCCCAAAAATATGAGCTCAGGTAGATCACGGTTTTTCTTTCCCCTGGTCCTCTCTCTTCTCTGTGCTGTCTTCTTAGGACAGTTTTATCTGGAAGACTAAGTTATAGACCCAGGGGATTTACTTTCTTCCATCGTGACCCATAGAGTTTTAGCTTCCAATGAAGTATCTCTAGGATTCACTCCTAGGGTTTTTCAAATTTCTACTGCCAACTATTTTATATCATAGACTTAAAAAGAGATTCCTGATTTTTTGTCATGTTTAACATAACAGTTTTTGACGTAATTCTTTTTTGTACCAATAAAGAAGATCTTTCTTTTAGTCTGGGTGTTCTTGACCCAATGTGAGCTCCCAATGCTACTCTGGCACCTTCCATTTGTAGAACCCATTTGCAAGTTGCTGCCATTTGGAGAAAGCAGTTGAATGAGAGGACGTGGTTTAATTTAAGAAGTGCTACAGAGCTTCCCTTACTTGTGTGCATATTAAAATAAAATATTTCACTGCTTCTAAAAATTCAAAAGATGTATCAATGTCAAGGTTTTACTGTTTATAAATCCTATATGGTACATATAGATAGGATCCATGTGTATTATAAATATTTTTTAATCATATGAATGAATTTGTATTTACAGTCTAGTCTATGGAAACTCTCAACAGTAGAGTATCATGTGTGCAACTAACTCATTTAAATAGGTAATGCATTTTATAAAGGGTGTGACATTTTTTCATGGGTTTCCATTCCTGTTGTTTCTTTTATGTTTATTTCAAGTAGTCAAGTTCTTAACTTTTCTGAGTTATTTTTTCTTTACTTCCTTGCTAATTAAATATGTTCCAGTTTGCTCTGTGGGTTTATAGTGTCCCTTTTAATGTAATATGTTGGATTTAGATGTCTTTCTGCAAACTTACTCTGGTGTCATAATCCAACGCTGGGATGAGTTTTCTGTCATGTTAGCTCCAAGACTTTGCTGCAGTCCATTGGGAATTCGATGCGATAAAAAGGTGCAGTTTCTTAACTGTAACCAAGGAACATTCCACAAATATTTTGCAGAAGCATAGAAATACAGGAGAAAAACAAGCAAGCAGACCCTCTCAATATAGTCTGTTAGTGTTTTTATTGTGGTCTAGCCTACATACAGAGCTTGTTTTTCTGTTTGGGTCTCTATTCTGGGAATTCATTTTTATACTGTTTAATTTTGAAAATAATATTGAACTAGCAGCAGGTGGTAAAAATGTCTATTTTGCTTGGTGTTTTTACATGGAAAAGGAAAGAATAACATCATAGTTTGGAATATAATTAAAAACTTGAATTTCAGTTTAAATCTAAATTAATAATCCTTTCCCTAAGGAAGTGTTTACGGTTAGTAATATACTAAGTACGATTCAAGTACTGGGGCAGAGTGAGTTCTTTAATATCTATGTAAATTCTGATGTTGTCATCCCCTTCAACCAGTTAATTATGGAAATGGAAATGTAATATTATATATATATATATATATATATATATATATATATAATATAAATTAGGACCTAAATTTGGAGATACCCCAAATATGCTCTAAAACACTTTCTACCCACAGATATTTTGGGGAACATTTGTGCCCCTCGTATGGTTTTAGATGAATATATAGCCTTATTTGGCATAACTGTGGGAATACGGGTGCCCTTCAACCTTTTGGTGTGGTAATGAGTCAGTATACCTCAAGTTCATATCTTTTGAATTTCCTCATGGAATTTATCATAAGGCATTGCAGAATATTTATACTCAAGAATGTCATTACAGTGCCATTCAAAGTAACGATAAATTGAATAAAAATCTCTCTGTTATGGACTGAATGTTTGTGTACTCCCAAAATTCATATGTTGAATTTTTGAGAGTGAAGCCCTCATGAATGGGATTAGCGCCTTTATAAAAGAGACCCCAGAGAGGTCTGCCTCTCTCTCCACCATGTGAGGACACAATGAGCAAACGGCTGTCTGCAACCTGGAAGACGGACTCTCGCCGGAGCTCGTCTCTGCTGGCACTCTGATCTCCAACTTCTACCTCTGAAACATACAATTTTGTATTTTATAAGCCAGCTAGCCTATGGCCTTTTGTCATAGCAGCCTGAACTAATTGAGCTACCCTCTAAATGCTCAGTAAATAAGAGAATGAGTAAATACATTCAGATAGATTTGTACAATGAAATAACGTACCACCATTAAAACCCTAATGTGCATGTAGTATTAATTAAGATTAGTGGAAATAAAAGATGTCCGTAGAATGTGATCCCGATTTTGAAAAAAAGAAAACAATAGTATATCCCGTACATGCCTGGTAAGAAGACTGGGATAACAGTGATTCCTTAGGGTAGCAGGATTAACTGAACAAAATATATCGAGCACACTCTATGAGGAGCAGCATAGTGTAATGTGAAAGAGCATAAAGTTTGAAGTCAGATGGTCTGGTTTCAAATTCAGGCTCAAACATTCGTTATCAGTAAGGCCTTGGACAAATTATGTAACTCTCTGTGCCTCAGTTTCCTCACCCGTAAGATGGGAATAATAATAGCACTTACATCATAGGGTTGTTGTGAGTATTAAATAAGTTCATGAATGTAAAGTACTGAAAACCTTTTTGGTACATAGGAAGTGCTATGTATATTTTATCACTATTGCTTCTATGTGCTAGGCACTGCGTTAAGTTGGGTATACACTGATGACAGAAAAGGCAAGGCCTTATCTGTAGAAAACTCATAGTATAGGGAGGAAACAACTATTCCCCAAGTAGTCAAATAGATTGACAGCTAAAAAATGTGATAAATGCTTTGAAGAAAATTAATGTGTTTTTAGACAGAATAATTGGGGTGGAACCTAGTTTGACTGTAGAGTCAGGGGATCTCCCGATGGAAGCGACATTCAGTGAGAGAACTAAACCATGACTAGTGCTGGGTACAGAAAGGAACAGCACATATATGAAGGCCTGAGACACACATATGAAGCTGAGAGCTGGATGAGGTAGAGGAGGGCCAGGCTGCTGGAGTCCAGTGAGCGATGGAGAAGGAGGCACGGGGCAGGTGGAAGGAAGGACAGGCCTGATGGGTGGAGCCTGGTGGCACTTATCCTTGGTGCTACAGGAAGCCCCTGGAGGGGTCTAAGCAAGGGAGGGACATGACCTGATTTCCTTTTGAAGAGCACTCTGATTGTTGAGCAAATGCAGGATTAGAGATGAGGGAAAGTGACTGTGGGCCACTCAGAGGACTCTGATGCAGCACACGCAGGAGATGGAGTGATGGAGGTAAGGTGGATTAGTATGGCGGCAGTGGTGGTGCAAGATCAGACACTAAAAATTTTGGAGAAAGAAACAGTTGACTTGGAGATGTGGAATCGGGAAAAGGAAAGGGTCCAGGTTGATTCCAGATTCATCTCTTGGTTCTGCCAACTGGAGGAGAGCAGTGGGTCAGGAGACAAAATATTTTGCTTTCACTTCCTATGGTATAAGTATTTTATCTCATGAACAAGCACAGATAGTATTTAGTTTAAAAGTCGTTAGACATAGGCCAACTTAAAATTATTTGCTGACAGACGTATAGGGAAGGAACAGCACAGGAAAAAGGAAATGCAGCAAGGGCCGGGGGATCAGAGAATGAATGTCATTTGCTGCGATTGCACTTTTTGGTGTTCCTATGAGTAGACGTTTTTGAAAAGGAAAATCATATTATATAATATATAGGCTGATAAAAAATCTGTTTTTAATTCACTGTAAAATATATTATGAGTATTTTCTCAAGTCACCAAATATGCTTGTAAAACATTTTTAATAGCTATATAGCATCTTGTTTTATGGGTGTACAATATTTTATTTAATTGTTAGTAATGAGTTATTGTCAACTTTTTTTGCTATTATAAAGAGGTAGCAATGACCGTTATTGGAGCTGTCTCTGAATGCATCCATAATAATTTACTTAAGATGAATTACTGAAAAAGGAATTGCTCTTTCAAAAGTTCTTAGTTATTTTCCCCCGTGACTTTTTTCACATGATATTTACATTAGGAATCCTGCTTTTATTATTATTATTATTATTATTATTATTATTATTATTATTTAGACTTTGCCTGGTATCTCTTTGCCTATTCTTAACTTTTTTGGAGGACATTTTGCTTTATGTTACCTTCTCTCTTTCCCTTCTCTCTCCCCTGACATCTTTCTTAATCTGCCAGTTCTTAGCTCATTGCGAGTTTATCCATTTAAATTTATTGTCATATGCAATGTATTTATTTGTCTTTTATTTTGTGCTTCGTGGCTCCTTCCTTTGATTTTTATATTTTAGATATAAATTATGACTATGTTTTCATCTCTTGCAAAATATTGGAAAGTTCGTATCTTTCTAGTTCACGCTCAGCACAATGCCTGATGTCAATGCAAGCGCTCAGCAAATACTGTGGAAAAACAAATTCTGCTTATAGCTCTATCAGTGTTTGCTGTTTCCACGAAAGTTTCCAGAAGCATTATCTGACCTGTTTCTGTAAGTGCTGTAGTCAAAGGTGAAGGGTCTTCTTCTACCTCTTTTTCAGGAGAAGGTATACAGAACCCTTTCGTCTTACCTCTATTAGCTTTTGTTCCATTTATTTTATTCTAAGCATTCAGATCCCTCTTGTTGGTATTACTCTTTATTGCACATAGATGCCTGTTTTATTTGTACCCTCTTGGTGCAAAAATTTTGTTCTAACATATTTCAGGATCCTTCAGTAGATCATTGCCCCAGTATGACTCTTCTGCCAAGTGTCTCGGGTGTGGATCCTTCCCCTGGGTTCTGTACATTGATGTTTTCTCTTCTTTACTGAATGGTGTCCAGACCCTGTTTTTGTCCAGACTGGAGCCTGCATGGTCCTTGGTCTCCTCTCTGGCTTCACCTGTGATATTTGAATCCTCTTTTCAGAGTCACAGCTAAAGGGATGACAGTGCATCTCTTAGTCTGATGTTTAGTGGACAGTAGGCTTCCGTCCAGAACACCTCTGCTTAGCTTTACTCCTGTTCTCAGGTAGACCAAAACAACCTAGCAGATGGAAAGCAGTAACTGCCAAGGCTCTTTTTGTATCTGCTTTTTCTGCACTAGTTAACAGTTGAGACTTCACCTCCAAGAATACACTGCATCACTTGGCACTCCCTTCTTATTCACTAGTTTTCTGGGAATCCCAGTAATGGACTATAGAAAGAATGAAGGGTGTGTGTGTGTGTGTGTGTGTGTGTGTGTGTGTGTGTGTGTGTGTGTTTAAGAGGGAGAAAGATAGCTGTGCTGTCGTTCAGTAACCCCCAAAGGTACCATTGTCAATTAGTTAATAGTTTAGAAACATGGGGAATGAAGGGAGAGGGGAAAGGAATCATTAACCACATGAACATCTCTACCTATATGGCCCCATCCATAGTATATCATTTAATGGATATTTATTTTTTAACTTTATTTACTCTTTCTTCTCTTTAAGAAATGTTTGATAATATTTCATGTAATCTCTAATTGGCAGGAAAATTTAAGGCTCATTTTAGAAAGATCTTCCCAAAGGTGTTAAAATAAAATATGTTAGTATTTAGTGAGTTAATCCCCAGGTCTTCTCAATGACCGATTTCTCAATCATTCGATGACTGAGATTTAAAACAAATGCAGTGGGCCGGCCGAGTGGCTCAGTTGGTTAAGAGCTCGCTCAAGAGTTTGAGCTCTGAGCAACAGCGGTTCGAGTCCAGCCCGAGCTGAGCAGCCGCTGAGCTGCCAACAGGTAGCAGGATGGCTCAGCTAAAAAAAAAAATAAAATAAAAAAATAATAAAACAAATGCAGATTACGACGATCTCTTTCTTAGGTCTTCTGCACCACTGTTCCTCTGGGGTTTTGATACTAGAGTCTACAGTTTTGAGGACCAAGTTTAGGTGTCTGCTGACAGGAGGCGCCATTATAGGAAAGCCGTCATCCACAAGAAATCATGGTAGCTTAGATGTTTTCCCCTCCACACAGTACATCAGTTTCTTGTAGCTGCTGTAACAGATGACCACAAACTGCGTGGCTTAAAACAATAGCAATTTATTCCCTTACAGTTCTGGAGGCCAGAAGTCCAAAATCAAGGTGTAGGTGGGGGCCACACTCTCTCTGGAGTTTCTAGAGGAGGACCTAGTCCATACCTTGTCTAGATTCTAGCGGCCACTGGTTTTCCTTGGCTCATGGCTGCATCGCTCCAGTCTCTGTGGTCACACTGCCTCCTCTTCTGTCTCTGCGTAATTTCCCTCTGCCTTGTTTTTATGAGGACATTTGTCTCTGGATTTAGGGCCCATTGAGATAATGCAGGATGATCTCCTCATCTCACGATCCTTATCTTAATTTCATCTACAGACTCCTTTTCCAAATAAAGTCTCCTTCACAGGTTCTGGGGATTAGAACATGAGCATACTTCTTTTGGGGCCACCATTCAGCCGCAATTTTTGAAGATTTTTATGTACAGCAATGAATTCTGTGTACCTAAATCCTGCAAGTGTCATTTTTATTGAGCAAATATTAAAGCAAGACCAAAGCTTGAATATTCAGGGGAATGGAGAAAAAAGGTTGTACATAGGTCAACCCCAGTTTATTTTATTTATTTATTTATTTATTTTAGCCAGTGTTTAAAGAAAGTCAGAAAGCATTTCACCAGGTTCACTCATTGCAACAGTGAGTTGTGGTTGTTTTGCCACCCTCCTTTTCAGCACAGATACCCAGGCCAAAACGCAAGTAGCCGGAGAACCTGGGGACACATAACTCCGGTATCTGGCCTCTGAGTGAGTTTGTTGTGTGTGACAAGAGGAGATGGAATTGCAGGGTGTTATTCATGGAGGAGAGAGGTGCCTCTGATTTTGAGAGGAGAAGCTAACACTGGAAGAGGTGAGAACCATGAGGTGGGGGCCGACCTCACTGAGGCTTCTGAGGATGTAGAGAACATGGAGGGGTGATGGGGAGATGACTAAAGAGGAAAGGGGTCTTAAAGAACATCTCAGAAATGACTTAGTCTGCTGTTAGGATATTGGGGTGAGGGCCGGCCGAGTGGCTCAGTTGGTTAAGAGCTCGCTCAAGAGTTTGAGCTCTGAGCAACAGCGGTTCGAGTCCAGCCCGAGCTGAGCAGCCGCTGAGCTGCCAATAGGTAGCAGGATGGCTCAGCTAAAAAAAAAAAAAAAAAAAAAAAAAAAAGGATATTGGGGTGAGGGGAGATGGCAAGTCTGAAGTATGCCGTATTCCCTATTGTCTCCCTGTGCCCCCTAACCCTCAGGAGGCAGGGAACAGGTGGCGATCAAACAGAATAACCTGCATTTTAAAATACCTTTCTCTAAGGACCTCAAAGTAATTGTTGAATTAAGAAACATTTATCTTGAAGAGTTAGCTACTGTTTTATTTTTAACTTGCAAGACCTCAGCTCGCAAATGCCAGGGTTACACAGGAAATTAATTTGAAGGTCTCCTGACTCACCTGGTTACATTTTTCACCACACATCACCTGATCTATCTTGGCAACATTGACCCTTGGCCCCCAGGGTTCCTGGAAGAGGGTGCTCTGAAGGTCAGCTCCGGGAATCAGGAGCTACATGAAGGAAAACCTCACACATCTAGACCAGAAAAGGCTCCTGTTTTTTTTTTTTTTTTACCTGCACAATCCGCACTGGCTTCCTTGATTGCTATTAAAAGCAGAAAAGGATGAGGCGTCGGAACTAAGATTTATGAGGCTCTTCCTCTGTGCTTCAGCACTTTGCATAGTTTATCTCATTTGCTCTCCTCCAGTGATAAAAATATTACTACTATTATTTTGATAGATATGGAAAAAAGCTTTTGAGAATTTAAGTCACGTGACTGAGGTTTCTAATTAGGGCTGAACCTGGGGTTGGATGGGGATGTGGCTGAAGCTCTTGCTCACGTCTACCCACGATCCACTCAGCCTACTTCCCCCCGAGCCCATTCCCCTTCCCCTTTACCAATGCTGCTGCAGCCGCACTGCTGGTGTCTCCTGTTTGTTGACTGCACTGGGCCAGCTCTGGTCTTAGTTCCTCTGCTGTTCTTCTTTCTGGAATGTTTTCCTTCAATCTTGGCCTTAATTTTCATTTATTGTTTTTAGCTCTCAGTCTAATATCTTCTACTCAGTGGTGCCGTCTCTGACCATTGTGTGTACAGCTGCCATCACACCCCTAGGTATCTCATTATATTTCGATTTCTTCATAGCACCAAGCACTGATGTCTGGTGTCTGTCCACCCCACTCGAGCGTAAGCTCCTTGAGGGCAAGATCCCTAATGGACTCCCTCGTTCGCTGGTCCAGCATGTACTAAGTCTTCAGTATATATCTGTTGAATGAGTGAATGAATATGTGATCTTCCTAGTGATATTTCTGCTCCATTTCCTTCTGTGGTCAATGTGGGCCAACTTTAAAGCTAATTTTAATTTAAAGCTTTCTTGGACCTGAGAAGTTGTCTCCAATATAGCCTATGTAGTGTCTGCCTAGTCGAAGGAAAGCAGAAGAATAAGTACTACACTAAATAAAAAAAAGATGAAAGAGGACAATATAAAAAAAACCCCACTTTTGATTCTTGGGTATTTTTTTCCTGTTTCAATTAGTACCCCCTTTTGCATTTAGGTTAAATAAACCACACAGATAATGGGGGACCTATCTGATGTAATGGAGGTGTGTAAGAGAATGACCTGTAGCCTGTAGCTATTAGCCCAGTAACAGTCAATGCGGACCCCAGGTGTTGATAATAAGAGTTAAAACCTATTCACAGCTCTCAGCACTGTGGCCAGAGAAATGTCCAAAACTGAACTCATTATTTTTCTCCTCCAGCATCTCCAGTCTTAGGGATGGCACCAAACTACTTTGTTACATAAGCCACATGCTGAGGGGGCAGAGGTCAGGCTAAACTCTTACCTTTCCCTTCAAATCCCAAAGTAAATACTCCTGTTGAGGTCACTTCTCCGCTCATGCTTTCAGCTCTATATCTTGTTAGTAACCGCATTACTTTCCTCCCACCTGCCAAGGCCATGGTCACAATAAACAACATGAAAGTCCCATAGTGCATCACACGATTTCACAAATCTCTGCCTTGCTCATCCTCTGCATAGAACGTCTTCTCGTTTTCTCCATCCCTCAGCACCCACTCAATTTTCAATTCTCAAGTCCAGGACCATCATCCCCCTGAAACCCTTTCCTGTGTCTTTCCACCAGTAAAATCAGCCACTCCTCTGTGTGAGCACCTGTTACAAGTTAGACACACGTAATTCATCTTTTTCTGCAGTGCCCAGCATAGTTACCTTATTCAAACTACTCCCTGCCTGCTTACTGAATAAGGATGGAGACCTATTGGAGGTTGGGGGGCAGTTGGCTTGCTTTTCTCTGTAGCTTAATCTATGGTGTGGAAAGGTGTTTCACATTATATCCCCTAAACTTGTATAGTAGGAGAGCCTGGGATTTAGAAATTCACAATGGATGATCTACAAAGTGTGTCATGGATAATCTTCACATGAATAATTGATAGTTGACTGTAGCATCATCAATTAGTAATGGAGGTCAGTCTTGTTTCATTAGAATATAACTTCCTGGAGGTACAGCTTTTGTTCATTTATGTCCTAATATTTTAAAAGTACAGTGTCAAAAATAGCGTGGGTGCTCAAAAAGTTGAAAATCAATTAATCAAGTATATCAGGTTCCAGAGTGACCAAAGGAGAGGCTGATATTCAGGAAACCCATTTGCTCTCATTAATAAAACAATCTTATCCATATTAAAGTAACAGTAGATGGAGGATAGGGAAAGGATCTATTAGTGTGGTCCAGCTGGGGACCTCTAAGATCATTCCTTCCTTCACGGAGCTCATGAATAATAAAATAAATCGGTGTGACACCAGGGAATAAGCTGTAAAGTGTCACAAAATGCCAGGAACAAAATCCATCCAAAGTGCTCTTTTTCTTCCTGAGGAAAAACCTAAAAGAACTTTTCTGATTACCTGACAGTCCATTTAATCCCCAGGAAACATTCCTTTGTTATAGTTTCAAGGAGAATTACTTGAAATAATCCTTTGTACAATGTGCCCGGTTCTATTTTAGTTTTAAATCGTGTCCCCTTTCTTTTTGAATTTGTTAAAAAAAAAAAGACATCTAATCAATGCCCAAGTGGAAGTGGTATGGCCAAGTCTGAGTTTCTTTCTCTCCAGGATGAAGTTACCTTTTGTGTAGAGGCCCTTTTAAAAGAAACTTAAAAGACTTCAGGAGCTGAGAAAGAATAATAATAAAAAAATCCTGAATGTTATAATTAAACCGTACAGACTTAACCATGTCTCTTGAGTATTATTGAAGAGGAGCGTGCTTTTGACCAGCTCCATGTACAGACGCTCACAGTGACCCAGATTTTAGGGGACTTGAGGATTTCTTGGATAAGTGCCTATGAGAATTCATCTGTAGCATTTGGCCAAGGGGGAGACACAGCCCTGCGAGTAGTCACGCTTGGTCAACTGCTTATCTGTTGAAAAGTAGGGATGACCACAAAGAAAAAGGAAGGAAAGGGAGTCCAGTATTCTGTATGCCTTTTAGATGTTTACACATTTTGTCTTGGAAAAGCATCAAAGCAGCACAAATAAAGAGAGAAAAAACAGGGAGATTTTAATTTAGAAAATAAAGCAATATTTAAGTTTATGTACATGGATTCTGTCTAGAAGATATAGGCAAGTCTCTTTGGGTGAGCTTGCTGAGGGCCACCGTCTCCCTTTCTAGAGTACCCGTGATGGGGACTTATTCATCATAAGATCGTTAGCCAGGTGTTATCCTATGTTTTTCTGATTTAAATATTTTATTATCTCCCTTAGGTTCCTCCTTCCTTTTCCCACTCTCCAAGGTGGGGAAGGAGGTGGGTGTGGGAGACAAGTGTAATTCCCTGTGCAATTCTAACATTTCCAAAACTCATTCCATACAATGGCTCAATCCAAATTCAAAATGTAAACTGAATTAATAGTTAACACAGATATAATCATTCAGTTCACTGCTCAGATACTTTACTATTATTATTATTATTATTATTATTGTCTTTCAAAATGTATTGCTTTTTTCTTCCTCTAGAGATGGAGTTTCTTTTTGATCTTTAAATAGTAACATAAGGTTAAACCACAAAGTAATTTTTTTGTTTTTAAGAATGAAAACCGTTTTAATAATTTGGGGGTAGCTAGTTTGCAAGGAAGATTCATGAAATGTTAAGGTGGAAACTTTTTTCACTCTTTCTCCCGTGAGGGGTTTTCAAATTTTTCTTAGACCTTTTTTTTTTCTTTTACTTTATATTAGGGGAAAATGGTAGATTCCATGACTACGTTTTAAAACAAACGTTTAGTTAAAAATACTATCCAATTTGGCTTTAACTGGAGCATGGCAGAAATAACAAAAGGCAGTTAATGTGGTATGAACTAAATGCTTGTGTCAAGTTGCCAGCACATTATCTTTGTGTCTTTTACAAGGAGGGCTTCACTTGCAGAAGCGGCTCTTGACAAAGTTAAGTGGTCCTATATATTGTTTGGGAAATTGCCCTTATTTTGTGTGCTTCTTGTTCCGGTAATGGAACCCATGAGCCGGAGATAATTGTACCGGCATCATCTATCAAATAATATTAGGAGCCAACAGCTATAATCTGAGCCACTTGCTTTGCACAGCTTTTCTCTGTATTTTCTGTTCAAATTGTCAGTTGTTACCTGTAAGTGTCCCCATTCCCTGTGGTTGATGGAAGCAAGAAGTTTTAAGTAAATCAGAGGTGAGCGGTGTGCAGGCCTGGGCCCAGCTCTGCAACCAGCTTGCCCCAGCACTTAACAGCTGCCTGAATAGGGAAACATCATGATGCTTTGTCCTGCATTATACGTTACTATTACAGGTGCAGAGGCTGGGGGAAAAGGGGTTTTGCAGAGATAGTCCGGGCAGTTAAAAACTGAGCTGAAGTATGTCAGAAAGAAACCTCTCTGGAGGGTAAATCCCTATAGCATTTCAGCATTATGATCTACTTTTGCTCCCCTGTGCTAAAGGTCAAGTTGCCCCAAAATAGAGGTGCAAACTTGGTGGTAGGTACTTAGGTATTTATTGTATTATTCCAGGAACTCATTTGTAGGCATAAAATGTTTCATAATAAAAAGGAAAGTGTTAGTTTTGTGCAAATAGTCATTATAAACATCTTTGGATTGCTTTCTTTATCAAAGGAAAATCACAAAAATACCAAAGCAATAAAGTAAAAAAAGGAACGCACTTCATCCAACATTAGACAGTTTTCATGCATAACATATATATATATATATATGTATATATATATAAAATTAGGTATATAAATTATAGGATCTATATATAAATAATAATAGTTTATACACATATAAATTATAGGCTCACATGATGTTTGCTGTGTAGTATCCTGTTTTTCCCACTTACCATGGTAAGATTTTATTTTTAAATTGGGGAATTGGGGGAGGGGAAAAGTGTTGGGGAATTGGGGAAGGGGAACAGACAAGTTGCTGTCCTTTTGTTCTTCAGTCTAGTTGTGGAGGACATCGCTTCACTGGCCCATGTTGGTATTATCATTGTGCTTTTCCCGGGTGAGGCAGTTGCTTGCCGGCCATTGGATGGCTGCTCACAGCAGCTCACAGTGGCTCATGGCAGCTGCCGGCCACTCATGGTAGCTCATAGCAGCCCACTGCAGCAGGGGCTGCACCCTATGCTGTCACTGGTGACCCATGACAGCCCAGCTCCAGGTCGAGCTATTGCTCACCATCTTAACTGTAGAGGGCGCAACATCACTGGCCCTCATGTGGGATCCGAACTGGTGCCCTGCTGCTCAGAGCTGGCGTCCCAAGCCAACTCTTAACCAACACACCACTCAGCCGGCCCATGGTAAGCGTATTTCTATGCTGATAGCTCTTCATTTACTACACCACATTTAATGGCTGCATTATATTCCATTACATGCATTCCCTATTATTGAACACTTAGAACATTTTGCAATTTTTGCTATTATAAACAATGCTTCAATGAATATCTTTGCAGCTAAGACCTTATCAACATCTATGATAACTTCTTTAAGGGAAATTATTAAAAGGAGAATGAATGGGTTTAATAGGTTATACAGAAGAGGGCAAACCAATCACTACTATTACAAGTAGTGTGTGGAAGATTCTGAATTGCTTTTTTCCCCTCAATAAAAACTATGTACAAATTCTTTGTAGATGTTTGTGGCCGTGGAGAGATGGCCTAGCTGGGGCTGGGACCCCTGACACCTGTGGACCATGGTGATGGTGATCAGGGGCAGCTCCAGCAACAGGGAGAAACTTCAAATGCCTCTGTGATGGGGGTCGTGAGTAGGGAGCAGGGGCATCTGTGGTTGGGGAGTGACACCATCAAAGGCACAAGGATGGCATTAATCCACAGGAATAAGCAAACTGACAGATGCGGCTGCCTGGTTAGGTGGCCCTGATCTTTCAGTGCCAATAGCCTGTTCACTTTCTGTGAACTGCCACAGAATTTGTTTATATCATCCACTCTCACAGGGCAAGAGTATGTATTCTCTCACACTGCCCTGTCATTGAATATTTGTTATCATTGCTTTCCTAATGGGATTTTAAAGTCTTCGGGGGCAAGGGACAATACAGGTCTCTTAGAGGACCCAGTGTGGTCCCAGCAGAGAGGGTAATTAGCAGGGGTCTGAAAACCTGCTCCATGGGCCCAGCGGTCCCCTTTGCTCCTTGAATGCTAATAGTTCTGCTTGTATTGGTTTTTCCATTTATACATGATTTTGTTTAAGAGAGAGAGGTCGGAGATTGTTAAACATGCCTCCCCCCCACCCCGCCACACACACACACACACACACACACACACACACACACACACACTTTTTTAAACCACTGGGTTGATTTAAAGATCCAACCCAAATGCTCAAACCAGTGACTCAGTTTTCTGTTTTTCATAGTGTTATCACTCGGGAGCATTTCATTGGCCATCAATTTCCCACGATGACTACTGTATCAGCCAATCACGAAATGTTCTGTGGCAGGTTTGTCATTACATCTCATGGGTTGCTCAGAAAATAGGATCGGAAAATTGGCATCTTAATGCAGCCTTTTCCTAGTGGGGTGGTAGACAGTCATTAAACGCTCATCGGCCGATCTCCCTGCAGCTTTGTGACTGGGTTGCACTAAACGAAGCACAAAGGCAGGTGAAAGAAAGCCACTGATGGCTCTTTGTGGAGCTCAATGGGAAGATATTGGCCTCAACGGGAAGTTTCTGTGTTGGGGACCCTAGCGCAGGAGCAGTTGTGCTTGTCAGCCTTTGATGTCTGCAGAATCACCTTTTGGGCTAATGGAGAGGCTGTGTTTCTATTCCCATTACCTAGCAGCGGCACAGGGCCAGGGCTACAGGCACTTTCCTGATGCCAATATTTCAGCCCTGATGTCCTGAGATACAGCCATTTGCATTCCTAACATGATCATTTTTCGTATACAGCATTTCAACAAAGTGTTTACATAGTTCAACAATTGTTTGTGGCACAAATGACGAAAGAAGGTGATCATTTATACAACTGTGTGATAAAAATTACCAAGTGCCATTACAAATGTGCCATGTGACTCTCAGCTAATACATGCTTCCTGTGGAGGGGGACAGTGGGAGGCGGGGAGCAGTAGAAATTCAAAATGGTGCATCCATGTTTGAAGTCGCCACAATACTGCCGGATGACAGAATGTGCAAAGCTGTGGGTGGCTGACCTGGAATGTGAAAAGATCCTTTGATACTGGAAATCATTTCAAGGTTAAATGGAACAAGTGAGCTCGGATTATATGAATTCTCTTTTACCTGGATAACATATAAAGAAAGATGAAGTAAAGAACTAAGTTGGTGCCTGAGTGTTACTGTTAGTGCATCATTCTTCAGGATACATTCTCCAGGATGTATTTAACTTGCTAGAGAGCAGTTTGACCAGTGGTTCCTTTAAGTTAACGGCTGTGGATTTGAACATTATAATTTTCATAATTAACAGAGATCATTAGGGACTGACCTTGCTTTGAAATGCATATGTTAATTTCCTAGCCTCTAAGAAATTTGGTATGAAGACAAATCAATTCATACATTTGCTGAAAATAAAGATAGAAACAGTTTATTCAGGGACTACTCCAACATCTGTTATTACATACTCACAACAGCACTGCAAGGTACTAATAATTAATCTCATTTTACAGATGAATAAACAGAGGCCCAGAGGGGTTAAATGAAAAAGCTAATAGGTGGTAAAGGTGTGAATCAAACACCGGTCGATTTGCTCTCCAAGCCACTGTGCTCAACTACTCTGCTATACCAAACACTTGACTAGAACTCTTCATGTTCCTGGATCAGAAACTTATCTGACCTGTAGGGATTAAAAATGACTGTGTTGATTGCAAGATAGCAATATTTAATTCCACTCAATTTCATTCCTTTAGAGGAAAAAAATATCATCCATTTGCAGCTGATTGCTTTGCCCTTTGTGCATCTATTTTGTGTGTGAAGGTTTATAGCAATATATTGACTTTCTTCATTATCTAAATTTTATGCACTTAATGATACTTATTAGCATTTTAGTGACCTCCTTTTAAATTTTTGCAATAAGAACGCACCCCAAACAACTCATCTAAGTAGCTTTTAGTTGGCAAAATGCCTTCAGTGACCAAGCGAAAGCCATATATACTCATTTATGTGAGTGCTATTCTTGCAATTACTGTTGGAGTGACAGTTTCTCTGAGGTATTTGAATGATGCAACTTGTTCAAGTTTAATGCCATCTATTATGAACTCTGCTGCATGCTGTTAATAGCTGGAAGGCATTGATTTTGTTTTCTGCTCTCTTAAGCCCATACATTTCGCTTGCATTATTGACTGTTCTCATCATTTCATGCACCATCTCTTTAGAAGATGTATAAATCAATGTCAGCCATGAAACTTAAGTTGTTTATTAGGCTGCCAGGTAGGTTTACACCTTCATGAAAATCATTGAATGTGGTCGGTGTCAGATGTTTCAAACAATTGTGGACCAGGTCTGATGAAAGAGAACAGCCTGGGAACATGTCACCCCTGGAGTAGGAAAGTTCATTCAATTATTTATTTGGGTCACATGTTATACTTGACTGAATGCACTTTCTAATGATGTTAATTAACTTCTTCGGGGTGTTAAATTAGTTTAGAACTGCTATGATTATAGCATGACATAAATTGGACTCTCTAGTCTGAGAGATGCATTTGAGTTTTGCACACCAAAAGGATATTTTGTACTGAATTAGTGCAAATGAAACGGCATTGCTTACATTTGAGCATACTTGATGGAAGACCCATACAGACTTCAGATCAATTTCACACTTAAATCACAGCATCAAAAAACAAGTGCAGGAGCCTGAAAGCCTGTCCATCATTTTATATTATAACCGAGTTCTTTATCCAGTACCCAAAGAGCATCAAATTGTACCTCTAATCCAATAAAAAGTGTTTTCCATAATTGAGGCAATTATATGCCTTACGAAACCCATTTTTAAGGTTCAGCTTCTAAAGACTTCCTGTGCATGAAGCAAATTCTTGATTTGTTTAAACTTTATTTTCTCCCCTGATTTTTATGAGGCTTTTGATTCATGTCTCTTGCTTAGGATTTCAAAGGATATTTTTCATATATGGATAGCAGGTCTTCTCTTGGTACAGGAGGTGAGGGGTAGCATGGGGCTGCATTACTCATGGCCAATTTTTTGGGACAGCCGTGGACGCAGTAATACCAGGTGGCTGGTTCTTCCACACATGTGGTGGAAGGTGGCTTAGGAAAGACTCCCTCAGCAATTGTTCACCTGGACCTGACTATGAGCTCAAAACCCTGCTGACTAGCTAAAAATTAAATTCAGAAAAACGGTAATCCAATTGTCTTTAAGAATTTATTGCTTGGATATTTTTTGATTCATTTTATAACCAAGTATCAGTACAAGGGGAATTATTTTTTAAATTATACATTGATGTGAGAGATACCTTGTGGAGGCTTGAAATGTATTACCCACTTCCTCCTCCCCCCCACCAAATATGTCCACCATGAACCTCAGAATGTAACTTATTGGAACAGGAGGTCTTTGAAGAGGTGAGGATTTTGAGATGAGATCACTCCAGATTTGGGCAGGTTGAGGAGAGAAGAGAAGGGAATAGAAGGGAAAGGAAGGGACGGGCAGGGAAGAGGAGGTGGAACAGAAACAATGAGAAACTAAGGCCATGTGAAGACGGAAGCAGAAATCAGAGTTGTGCAGCCACAAGCCAAGGAATGTCAGGGTTGCCAGCAGCCAGCAGAAGCTTAGAGGAAAGCATGGAAGAGATTCTCACACAGAGCCTCCAGAGGAAACCAGCCCTCTGATACCTTAATTTTGGACTTCTGGTCTCTAGAACTCTGGGACAATAACTTTCTGTTGTTTTAAGCTGCCAAGTTTGTGGTAATTTGTTATGGCAGCCCTCAGACACTAATACAGGCTCCCAGCCACTCATGTCTACCATGCTGGCATTACTTGCTTCCTTCCACTTGCTTAGAAGTCTGCTCACCATGACCCCATCCACTGGAATGGCCTTTGCTCCTCCCACTTCTGTTGGTGGAGTTCCTTCATCTTTCCAAGGCCAGTTCATATATTCCTTCATCTACTTGATTCTGGTACCGCCCTCTTCTCTGGACGTCCATATGTGTGTGTTTGTATCCAGGGCAGTGCTGCCCACGTCTGCTTTGTGTTATGCTGCATATATTTTTTTTCTCCCTTGATGTTTGGAAACATGCCTTGTTCAGCTTTAAATGCGCTAGAATGCTTAGCACAGACCTTCATCTAGAGTCAGTTTTCAAAATATGTTGAATCTAATTGCATAGCATCCTTTGCCATGACAAAAATTCTGTTTTTGTTTCACAATTTGGGTATCAAATTGTGTATGCAGAAGAAATTGAAGCCATGGGAGAAGTAATTTCGACAAAGCCAAAATTCGATGATTCTAAAAGCAAGTGTTGTGAGAGCTGCTTATATTTCAATATGTTTTTGAATGAAAATATGTTGTTCAACGGATAATTCCAAGTCCAAATATTTTCCTGGGGAATATGACGTTGCATCATACTTACAGTTGGGCATTCTTAATTTACTGTTAATCAGTATGCATTTGACTTCTCTCTTTTTGGTCATATTAGTTACTCGACTATTCTTCTGAAATATATTATATGTGTACTTGCATAATAAAAATATTCCTCTAAAACTCTTCATTCAGGACTTTAAAAGCACCCTTATTCACATCTAGTTGACTTCTGATCTTTCTGTTTAGTGATTTAAACAAGAGAATGTATTTGAAAGTACTTTTAGAACTGCCACGTGTAACACATATTAATTATGAAGTTTGAAAAGCAATCTTCAACTCTGAACTGCCAAATTGAAAAAAGCACTCAGCAGCATTTAACCTTGGTTCAGATAATCTTTTGCATCCCATCTGTGTTTGGTTCCTGCTTTCCGGATTTGAGCCCTTTCATGCCATGTCTGCATATAGGTAGTCTGGCTGCTACGCCCTCTTGATGTTATGTTTCAGTGAGGAGCCGTGTGGTCAAGCGGAACAAGTGAAGTCTTTGGCTTGAGGGAGATTTAGATATGAATACTGGGTCACATTTGAGCTAGTTGTACATCTGTTACCAAATCATTTAGCTAAGTTGAGCCACAATTTTATCATCTGTAAACATGACTAGCATCTACATTATAGCACTATCAAGAGGATTAAATTGAATAAAATAATACCCTGTAAAGTGTTTAGATCAGGTCTTGGCACATCCAAGGTGCTTAACAAATAAAGGATAGGATGATTTTTTGGTAGATAATCAAGAATTAAATCATCTAAATTTAATTCATTCAACAAATATCCATTGTCATAGGTGCTGAAAATACAATAAAGGTAAGTCACAGTGTCTGCCTTTTCAGGGAGGAACCAGATACTTAAATAGGCTAAGGGTAGCCTGAGAGATAATTTGAACAATGTGATGGGCACCCATTATCACCCAGGCCCTTCAAAGTTCAACTTGACCTTTTCTAGTTAAACATGGTAGAATGTCCACACATCTTTACTGCCTTTCCCTTCCCTAATCCAATTAAAATGGCAGTTAAGGAATACAAATGGGTCGGCCTACAAGCACACAAAGAAGGTGAGTGGAGACACCAGCAAATTAAGAGAATATTTCTGGAAGCCAGGAACAGCAACTGAACTTGCAGAGTAGAGGAAAGGACAATCCTAAGGGCCTTTTTTTTTTTAAAGATTTTTATTGGGGAATTGGGGGGATGGGAACAGTGCTGGGGAATTGGGGGAAGGGGAACAGACAAGTTGCTGTCCTTTTGTTCTTCAGTCTAGTTGTGGAAGGCGTTGATTCACTGGCCCAAGTTGGCACCATCATTGCGCTCTTCCCGGGCGAGGCAGATCAGTCACCGGCTTCAGGATGGCCACTCACTGCGGCTGCTGGCCGCTCACGCTGGCTGCTGGCTACATACGGTAGCCCCTGGCAACCCACTGCCACAGGGACTGCAGCCTACCGGTAGCCCCTGGCAACCCACTGCCACAGGGACTGCAGCCTACGCCGTCGCCAGCGACTCACGGCAGCCCAGCTCTAGGTTGAGCTGTTGTTCAGCATCTTAGCTGTGGAGGGCAGTGTCACTGGCCCTCATATGTGGGATCCGAACCTGGGCCCTCTGGCGTCCCAAGCCAGTTCTTAACCATCGTGCCACTCGGCCGGCCCCAATCCTAAGGGCCTTTGTAAGGGAAACTGTGAAGAGTGGAGCTGATCAATACCACAGAGCTGGGAGAACATGAGCCCTTTGAGGCTTCAGGCACAGTGGACAGCAGGAAGTGGTGAGGCACCAGGCTGAAAACAGGAGAGGTGCAGAAAGGCTTCATATGCATAGTTGGGGTCCTTCAGTCCCCTGCCGCATCCCATGCTTCCAGTTGACTACTCCCACAGGCAGGAGATGAGAGGTTTGTATTTTAGATAAATGAAACCACAGAGAATTAGGATTTAGTGACAGCTAGGCACAGGGAAGGGCAGAGATGGAGTGGATAATTAAATACAAAGGATGAAGTGAATGTCTGTAACAAACCTCAAGTTTCCTTCCTCTGTTCTGCTACCAAAATACTGGAAGTCAGGCATTTTATCCTAATCTTGTCCCCCCCTAAACACACACACATCCAATCAGGGCAGACAATTGATAGATTCTCTGGAGAGACAGTATGACCTTAAATAAAACATCTTTACATATTGACATTCTAGTTATTCTAATGAAAATATTATATTAATGGCTCATCACACTACTGTGAAAACTACTACTCAGCAAGCCCAATCCAGGCAACTAGAGCTTCCATTTAGATTTTTAGGGCTCAGCCTTGGATAAAACTGGACAGCTAAGAATCACCACCCATTTCTAGGTAGATGATCTGTGAGATGAGATCATCATCTCATCTCAAATAAAAAATAAATTATGTTAGAGGAAATAGATGCAAGGCAGGAAGCTGAAGGAAACATCTAAAAAAACTAAAATTAATTTTAATTAATTCAGAAAAGAGAAGAGGAAAAGATATTACTTTTATGAAAGAAGACTAGGATTCTGTGAAAAAAGAGCAACTAGAGGGGAAATTAAAAATATGATGTCTGAAATAAAATTCCAATTGAATGATTAGGAGATAAACTTGAGGAACTCTCCCCTAAAGAGAACAGAACAAAGCAGAACACCCAAAAAACTAAGAAGTGGAAAATAAGAGAGAAAAGATAAGAATTGGAGAATTAATCTAGGAGGTTTGACATGAGAATAATAAAAGTTCTAAAAGCAGAGAAGAGAGAAAGTGGAGTTGAGAGAAATATTAAAAAATTAATACTAGAAAAATTTCTACAGCTTTAGAACATGAATCTTTTAATTGAAAGGGCCTATTGAGCATCCAGCATGATGAATGAATAAAGATACCATATCAAGGCATTTTATTATGACATACCAGAATACAGAGGAAAGAGAAGATCCTAAAAGTTTCCAGAGTAAAAAAAATCATATTGGGAATCAGAATGGCATTTAATTTCTTAATAGCAACACTGGATGTGAGAAGACCTATAAAATTTTGGAAAAAAAAAAGTATCAAATAGAATTCTGTACCTAGCCAAACTATTGTATCTATCATGTATAAGGGTACAATAAAAGAATTTCCTGATGTGAAAGGACTAAAAACTGTATTTCTAATGAGCTATATATAAATATATATATAGTTTTTTATATCATGTATATATAATATACATTATATATAATATGTATTGATATATATCATATATATGTATATTTAAACATATAGAGATATACTTAAAGGAACACCGTGCCCTAGCAAAGTGAGAGCAGAAACCAAGAACTGATGACTGGGGCCCAAGAACAGGGGATGAAACACAAGAAAGTAGATGGAACAAAGTCTCAGGATGACAGAGGACCTAGAGATCAGTCAGTGCGTTACCATTACTTCTGTAGTTTGCGTTGCATCCCACCTGCTCCCACTCTTTTCCTTCTCCTTTCAAATATAACCAGTATGCTTTTATGTTCAGCATTCCCTTCCTTTGCCTTATAAATTTACCACAGACTTATATTTCCAACAATGTATCATGGAGGAAAAAAATACTGGGTTGTCAGAAACATCATGATGTATTTTTTCTCTGTTTTTCATTGCAAAAATGCGTCATGATGTTTCCGACAACCCAATAGAAATGATGGCTTATATGGTAATTTTAAGCTTTTTGTAAGTAATATTGACGTGATTTTTTTAGATCTGATGAAATGTAAAAAAAAAAAATTGATGGACAGTTGAAAAACTACACAAATGAAAAATAAGGAAGCTGCTAACTCCTGCTCCTTTTATTTTTCCTACTTGATTATGAGCTGTTGGAGATAAATGACCATGTGTTTTCCACATCTGTCTACCTGGTCCCTCACCTTTTGATGGGCACGCAATGAATGTGTATGAATGGAGAGCGTGAAAACTGTTAATGAAGACACTACCAAACAGACAGATAAACAACCTGCTCCTTCATGTATCAATCTGTGTATGAATTATTCCTATAATTTAGTGGCAGTAAAGCTCGTTTTTCCTGGAAAATGGTCATGCTATATTTTATCAGACAACAAATGCTTAGTAACTCATGATATTCCCTTCTTGTTTTTGCATTCTACTAGAAACTCACTGTCTGCTAGTAACTCAATTCAAAATCAGGGTGCCGAATTTCCTTGAGTTTTTGGTGGTTGCCAGTGGTCCATATGTTCTAGATCCATATCTGTGGGAACTATATCAGATCTGTATTGGAGTTGGTATCCTTCAGAGATTATTCCTATTTGCCTTAGCTCGATGCTTGGGGGACATGGCCAACCTGGGATCCCTTTAAAATAAAAGTCTTGGTTTTCCAGAATGCCTGACAGTATAATTTCAAAATACAAACTTATCTGAGTGGGAGCAGGGGGGCTTCTTTGTAGTTACAAATTCACAGAGCAGATTTTTTTTCATCTTCAAGGTTCAAGACATAATCTTTCTCATGGTCTCCTGGAGAGTGGAGAACTTATTTTTGGTTTACTGTTATTGAGAACACAGCCCTTTGATGTCATATCTTTATGTGGGGTGGAGTGTTTATCTCCTATTTCACATTCCATCTTTGACTTTGTCTGTTGTCCTCTGTGCCCCTTGAAGCCTTGAAGACCAAGTTGTAGTTCATCTGGTTTGGTGAATGACATCAGGTGAGAGGCCGCTTTGGGGCCTTGCTATTCATTTAGAGTCTGGCTTTTACCTGGATTTTGGTGTTTGAGTATTGCTTACTTTCTTATCAGCTTATTGATGCAGGCTAAAAGATAGGTTTTAGATGTCACTGAGCTTTTTTAGGTGTTTATACTAAACAGTTTGGTTAGAATATCTAGTTTGCCATATGACTGGAAATGGAAGACCCTTTTTCAGTACATCAAATGATATCCTTACAAAACCAATCATCAATTCATTGTTTATAGAGAACTGAAGATAAGAAAATGAGTCTAAACTACAATGAGTCCAGTTAAAAGTTCTATGACTAAAAGGCTGATTAGACTTTGATCAAGTAATAAGAGAAACTTAAATATCTCTGAATAATAAAAAAATCACAAAGCAAAACAAAACAGTCCATGCAGTCACTTGTCTGGTGAAATGCTCCTTGCCCACGGCAAGAAGTGGGGAAGATGACCTTTTAATGCCCTGTGCTGGCATTTTATGATATTTGTGAGGCAAAAAGCGCTAGACTTTCAGAACAGTTTTTCTCTGTGAGTTTGTGAAGTGATATTATGAAACTGGTCTAGTTTCTATCTGTCAATTTCAGCTTCCTGCAGTGAAGTTTCCCAGTACTGAGTTTACTCTGCAGGACACAAATTTCTTTTTCTTGTGCTTTGTCCATTTTCTTAGGCCTTCCAAATCATATACAAAAATGTGTCAAGAATGGTTCCCTCCATCTGTATCCATAGGGATTCCCTTTGACTTCTTCGTAGATAAGATAGACTAAGCATCAAAAAATAACAAAATCAATTTTCCATTAATAGTTGATAGTGTGGTGAATGCAAAGATTAAGGGGAGGGGAAATGCTTTTAGTATTCAGAAAGATTTTGTCATTGTAGTAAGTCACCAGGCCCTTTTGTGAGATAACTGACATAGAAATGTGCTCCTCAGGGGTTATTCATTGATATAGAATTTGATGTCTGATGCCTTATTGGTTCTCAAACTGTGTGACAGACACACAATGCCTGTCCCTTTCAGTCCTGGCTTACTAAGACAAGCTATAGCCATTAGTATCTCCTGGGTCTCAAAACTGATGGTGGAAAAGAATTTGGCTTACATAAACTAACCATCACATATTAATTATATAATAAAATAAATATAAATAAGTACAAATGAAATAAAAATGTAATCTTATCAGAGTTACAAAAACTCACAACAGAGCTGCATGTTTTGCAATGCATTTTCAAATTTCTCCCTTTTTCTTTAACCTGATTATCTAATATCCTCATGAGGCAAGCAGGGCAGACGTGGCCATAACCATTTTGCAGAACCTCCCACATTCTCGTGCTCAAACTGCCTTCCCCAGGACTACTGCCTCATTGCTAGGCTAACTCTCACTTACCTCTCATCCTCCCCACCCCACAAAATTAAGTTTGACATCATTACAAAAAAAAAAATCAAACACCCGTGTCCCACCATCCTGAAGAACAACCATTAATGTCCTGCAGTCTTTCTTTTTAAAGACTGAACACATCGCAGATCCTTTTCATTATTTCCCTTTCTCACTCTTCTTCCCAGAAGAAACTACCAATATGTCGTTTCAGCTAGCCCAGAAATCACCTCATCCAGAAAGGCTTCCTGGCTATTGGGTGCCAGCTTCTGAGCTCTGCCAGCTTGTGGAGCATGGTTTGTCATGTTGACTATCACCCTGTATCTGAGTCCTCTCCTTGTTTTTCTCTCCCAGGAGGTCATCACTGGATTCATTTTAGTGCTCCTTCGTGCCTGGCATGGGGGCTGGCCCAAATAAATGTTTGTTCAAGGAATGAGTGAGGAAAGGGAATCTCAGACAGGTTTTTCACTTGTCTCATTTTCCTGTTTCTATTTCTTCACTCTCATGGGTTTACAAAGAGGAGATTGGCTTCATCGTGTGGAATGGCACTGTTCTTCAGCCAACAACGTACCTTGAAAGCCTGCCGGGGGCCAGTCCCTGAGCTGGGCTCCGGGACCTGCAGCGGACAGGCGAACCCCCTGCTCTGGTGGCACCTGCGTTGGCACTGAGCACAGGCTTCTTCCCCAGCCACTGGCTCGCTGAAGCCGGGCAAGCATAGTGATAATTATGATGATGACCGTTTTTCGCAGTAGATTCTTGACTCTGGAATTTTTATTTGGGAAAAAAAAACCCCACCATCACAACTTTTTTTGCTCTCTGTCTTTATTTTTGTGGTAGGCAGATATTATATTTTATAACTAAAAAAAAAAAAGAATCCAAAAGAATTAGTTCAAAAGAAAAGACGGTGCAAATTTGGACCTTCCTCTTGCGGGAAAGAGGGAGGCTAGGTCGTGGATCGTCACATTCAGTGAATCACACTTACAGGTGAGGTTGGCGTTTTCTGTTTGTTTTCTGTAGTTTTTCCAGTTCTGGGGAAAGAATTGCTCTGGGGCTATTTAGCAATTACAGTTGCTCATCCCTTAAGATTTCTAAATATGAGACGAGCAAGGTTAAATCACAAATGACTCTGAATATTCACGGAATACAGTGGCCTTTCATTCTTTTCAGATTTTCCAGGCAAGCCCAGGGGACCCCTTTGACTGTTCACCTCCTCTGTAAAAGCTTGTTGAACCCCAATTCCTCTATGTATTGTTACTTGCAAATGATGATAAGTATTGCTGTCCTAATGTATTTTATTTATTTATTTATGCTCAGACTGCCTCACATACAAAAACAGAAATTACCAGAGGAAAGAGATTTTCTTCCTGGACTCTACCCGGGTTAATGCAGCCCCTAGCTTGTGTACACCCCGCTTTTGAGGACGGCAACTAAGGGATATTGAAAGACCAGAAAACGATCTAAGAACAGCTTCTGATGTGAAAGAAGCAAACAGGGCTTTAGCCCCAAAGGAATGTTCTGGAAACGTGTGGACTGCTGCTGCTTTGGACAGAGGAACATCTGCATAGAATCTGTCAGCCTCTAATTCTTTCAGGGTTCCATGTCAGGTTGTTAGCAAACAGTATTAGAGAAGGGGGGGAAATAATAAGATACCTAAATTATGATAAAAGGAAAATAAGAATCTCCCTAATTAATTTGGTTCATCTTTAGAGATCACAGGAAAGGAAATGAAAGGTGGTAGGAGCGGGCACAGCGAAAATCTTGCAAATTCTTCAAATGCGCATAAGATTCTGTGATAAACCCTCACTTTCTGGTAAGCATTTTAATGGATACTTTAATTAGCTTTTCTGGAAAGTTCACTGATGATATGCTGGAATAATGATCCCCTATGCTCTAAAGAGTCTAGTCATTAGCTTGCAAGGTGACTGAACATACTAATGTACTTGCGTTAGACAGTTTAAGCCCGCGTACCTAATAAGGATCTCTCCTTTGTTTGACTCAATCATGGAAAGGAGTGTGTGGGCTGGGCTCTCTCAAAGGACAAGGACAGTGAACCAGATCCACCTTCTCTCAGTTCCCATGTAACTCCAGGTCCTGGAAGGACATTCTTGGCGCAAATTTTTCTGGAACTGTTTTCATGCTGCCTGCCACTTGTGTGCAAAAGTTTTGTCTCAGCATTTATAGGCACCCTCTAGATGTGGAATGCCTTCTAATTTAGAGAGTTAAGTTTGTCCATTGTGTCGCCTGTATCAGTAGCATCTTTTGGAGCATGCACCCTGGATCCGTGTATATTTATTAGTTACTTCTAAATGGTGCAATGCTATTCCATTTAATACAATTCCTGCCATTGACAATGGCAGGTCAGGCAAGGTGAGTGGGTGGAGACTGGGAAGGTGCTACTGCTCACAGCTGAGCCAGAGACCTGGCTGTGCACTGAGCCAATAGCAAACTGGGCTTGGGGTCAAATTTCACAGTCCCAGCCTGGTTCATCCCAGCTTGCTAGTACATTTTGGTGTACACAGCCTTTTGCATTGCATAACTTCTTTTGTGCCCCTGGCTGCAAGAAGCTGAACTGCAGATAATTTATTCAGCATAAATTATTGCTAACCTTCGCTGGAGTAACACATGCCTTTGATCATGGAGCCAATGGAGAATTGCCTGGCTACAAAGTTTCTCCCTATATCTTTCAGTTAAATCAAATTCCAAATCTTGAGGACATCTGATACTCCTCAAGGACATTAAATCTATAAAACTGGTGCCTAAATCATATGCTAAAAAAGTATAATTCACAGTTTGTTTTGTTAGTGTGAGCTATCAGTAACATTTTAAACATCTAATTATGTTTTTCTTTTAATAATTCATTCTTGTGTAATTAGAGACTTAAGTTACGCCACATGCTTATGTTTTAAAATCCCCATTTTCTTTAAGTGTTTCACACCAATGTCTGTGAGAAGAAACATAACAAATGTGTAACATTAAAAATGTAATGCTCTAAATACACAAGTTTTGTTATTTGGCTTGGCCCACCCTCTGGACGGTGCTGGGTAGGTGTGTTTTGAATGATACTAAAAGCTCCAAACTGCCCAAACTGTATATTCTTCACCAGGCTGTTTCAGAGAAAACTTCCCCTTACTCGCTTTTAACTTCCCTCCAGACACACTTCACCCCAAAAAGCATGGCTGCTCAGGTCAGCAAGCAACCCTATGAAGGGAATTTGCACAAACTGGTTAAAGTGTGTGACTGTATGTGTGTCTCATTCTGTTTAAAACTGGGCTCCCTGATCTGTCTTCTATGCCTCAATATTATACTCATCTAGAATATTTGCCTGGAAGCAAACATTGGCCACTGGTCATACTGGTGCAACAGTGCATGTTGATCCTAAGAATGCAGGAAAAAAAACCTTTTTTTTCTTTTTAAATTGAAAATGTAATATACTTCAATGCAGTAAAAATAATTCAAACAGTGCAAATGGTTATATAGTGAAAATAGATCTCCTTTCCACCAGATCCAGTCTCTAGTTCTACTTCCCAAGGGTAACTACTACTCTTCCCACATTCTTGGGAACCCTTTCTGAAACAGTCTGTGCATATACAAGTATTATATGCAGGCCTTTCCTTATTTTAAAAATACCCATGGGGCATCCTGTTGTTTGGTAGCTCACTCATTACACTTATCAATGTATTTTGGTTCCAAGTCAACCATCCATTCTTTTCATGGCTGTAGAGTCATCTGTACTTTGGATATGCCATAGGGATGGGTTTATTGAACCCATCGCTTATTACTGGATGTTTGGCTGCTGCTACAAATGAGCCTGTACATGTGTTATTGGGTACAGGGGTGAATAGACAGAGCATAGATCTGTTTGGTCAGAGGGGAATCTACATCTTAATTTGCATAGATATTGAAAAATTGCCTCCCCAAAAGATTGCACAGCATAAGATTATAACACAAGTAGACTCCTGTCATTTGAGGGTCCATACAGAAACTCTTGTGTTCCCAAATCTCAGAGCAACAGCCGGTGAGGCAAAGGTTCTGGGCAGGCAAGGCTTACTTGGTCTCGGGCTATCCCTCATGTCAGCCTGTAACGCATATGATTTAAAGTCATGTAAAATGCTTCCCATCTTCTTAAATCCTCAGAACACACCTATAAAGCAGATGTTATCATCCCACCATAAATCACTACGTGATGCCAGTATTTGGGATCAGTCAAAAATAAATATAGATGTGAATGTTCAACACGTGTCTTCCAAGGTCTCTGCAATTGAAATAGTGCACATTGCTTACACAGAATATTCTAGGATCTCTGTGAGGCTTCTAATCCCTTCATGTGTCTCTGTAATACTTGAAAGGATTTAGAAGGACTGCACTGTACTTTCGTGCTATCTGAGGACACAATAGACACAGAGTGTTTATGTTGAAGCCATTTAGGTTAAAGTTCAGGCTCAATACACATTTGTGACCTATTCAATTTTCCTTGATTTATAGATGGCAAAAACGTACTCGACAAAGAAGAGCAAAATGCATGATTAATTCGATAGTCTGTAAAAAAGAATGTATCCAACAGCACTTCCTATTTACTTATTTTTTGAGTTATTAGGAACATTTCATATTGAATTAGAATAATTAAATATTGAAAAGTGTAAACTGTACTGTGTAATGATGAATGCAAGAAAAATCCCATCATGCATGGATGTGAACCCATAATCAGAAGGATAAGGGGAACAGGAAGCATTTAATGGAAATAATTTATAACCTCATAACAACAACTTGGGGCCCCCACAAGCACCCCTGCAGTGCCATAAAAGGCATCTATTACTTCCTTGCTTGTTATCTGAGACACATAAGTTACAGGCCTGGGAGATTTGTTACTGCTTCATCTCTTTGTATGCCCTGATGATGGCTTCTGGGTGGGAAGAGTGCTCTACCTGTAGTTCTGACTGGCCAAGGTTCTGTCTAGCGGGCTTTGTAGAGGTAGCCTTTTGTTTCCTCCTGGCTGAGGAGGATGGACTTGGGAGTCAGATCATGTGGGTTTGAATCTCAGCTAGTTATTATCTGATCTGTGCATCTCTGGGCATCAGTTTCCTCATCTGTAAAATGGGAACTTGGCATTGACTACCTCATAGGGTTGTGGTGAGAATTAATTACATAAATTCATCACCAAAGCTCTTCAAATAGCTAAAGGCCCATCACTTAAAATAGGTCTTTAAAAAAGCAAGCTTTTGTCATTATTAAGCCCCTTTCACATTCAAAGTACTGTACTCAGTAGTGTGAAGTAAGTAAAACTTTAAAAATGGGAATGTCCTTGTCATCTAGGCACAGCCAATCTAATCGAAAGGTACAAACTACATGTGATGAGAGGATAAGGAAAGGAGAGATCTTTTTGAGTGAGTGGCTTCTTGGAGGAAGTTGGATTTATCCTAAATAATGAAAGGCTCAGGTCTTTCACAGTGGGAACCATATCCAAACAGAAGCAGCTGCCTGGGCACATATAACTCACATGTTTACCTAGTATTTATCGGCTATCTATTGTGATGTGCTAGTAATGCGCTGGAGAATGGCAATACTAATAACAAAAATTAGGTCCCTGTCTACATGGAGCTTATCATTGAGAAAAACTTTCTGAGTGATGTGTTTTTACCTCCCTCCAATTGTGGCTTAGTGAATTTAACAGCATGAGGTGGGCTTTCAGCTGCCATGGGTTAGGATCAAGAGCACAAAGCCAGAAGGAAACCCTTGTAAAGAAGTGGAACAATATTTCCCATCAGGACTCAGTGGCAGAGTGGACTGGAAGAAACTTATTTAAAGTTCTTTCAGCTTCTCTGTGCTTTTCAAGGCAGGGATATCTATTTGTGTCCTTGTTCAGTGAGTGCACATCCAGTAAAAACATCATTAACTAAAAACTAAATGCAAATTGAGTGATGATGACATTTTATGTCTAGACCTAATGGCAGTCCTGGTATGACCAGCCTTCTGTGACATACAGGGCAGGGGGTGGGGTGCCCTGGACAGCTGCACCCTGAAGGTTTCTCATACAAGCAGCAGAAGCTGCTGAAAATTTGCCTTTATAACCAAAAGTTTATGGCTGCCTACATTTGAAATAAAAATGTCTTCAGGCTGAGGAATCAGACTTGGGCATGCCTGTGACCTATTTTGTGATGCTGAGCTTACATCCAAGACCCTCCTAGGAATTGTGAGTAATGTGAGTGGAGAAAGAGACTGAAGACATGAAACAATCCCTGAAATAATTTAAAGTTTCAGATAAATTATAACAACATTTGGTGCCTTTTTGAAGATGAAAGTCATTAAAGGTCTTTATTGCAATATACTCTGCTTTTGAAAGTACAGTAGCTTGAAAAAACAAATCAAGGATTCTAGCTTTTTTGCCTGCCTACAAGATACCTCAAAAAACCTTGTGCAGTAGGTGGGTGGCAGGTGCAGAAACAAGAGGTGTGGAATCCAGGCACCTGGTGGTATTGTTTGGGTGGTGAGTTCTTTTTCCTACTCCTCTGATGGGACAGGATCTGTGGTTGGAGTATTCTGAGAATTCCTGGGAAATGAAGCTCTAACAGTTCCGATGTATGAATCCTGCATAGCTACGTCTTTAGCAAATAAGGACGCATAAGCTGTTATCCTGTAAATCCTGAGGGATGTTTTGGCTTAGTGCTCTTAGGTAAATGGGAGAGATAAGGGAGAAGATATAGCCATTTTCAGCAGAGACACATCTAGAAACTTCCAAGTGCGACCAGATGAGGCTAGGTGTCCTGGTTGTTCTCCACTCAGGTTTAGGAGATGGTCCTGGTTTTTATACCAACTCTGTTAAAAATGCCTGTCTCTAATGCATGAATTTGCTCTTCTGTATTGGATACACAGGGGAATAAAATCACCAAAATGCAAAATCATGTTTGCTCAAATGAGATTTTTTTTTGTCACTAGGAAACTAAGCTTTGCACTATCAAGAAATAGCAGGTGAAGGTGAAAAATCCCATGCAGACGGTTGTAATAACCTGCCAAGGAACACAGCACACACACCACACACCCCATCCTCCCATGTATCTGGTTCACTCTCGTACATTTTCCTATGAGTGTGTATCACGCTGTTCTCCTGAGCTTGCATGTTTTTGTTGATAAAATTATTTAATACAGCAATTGAAACATGGATAAGAGTCCTGGTTATAGAAATTTAAGTGGCGAGCAAAAAAAAAAAAGGAAAACCGTAAGTAGTCAGGAGAAGCTGAAAATAACAAAATGCTTTAAAAGATATGAGAATGAGAGAGTAGGAAATAGGTTTAAAGGATTCCTCATCAGAGATATTGCTGGCAAAAACAAACAAACAAACAAACAAACAAACAAACAAACAAACAAAACAAACACAAAGTACAAGAAATGAAAGCGGGGCTGAGCACATGTGGTGGCTGTGCTGGTTGAGAAGCCACTGTTCCCAGGCCCAGCCCCAGCCTTCATGCTCTGCTTTGTGAAGGAACCACATTTCTACCTCGCCCCTCAGCAGCGTTTCCTTGTTAAACTCTGTCCATGGAGCTGCTAGAGGGAGACTTGAATCTGGAGGAGCAGCCATTGGTTCTAATTTCTAGTTTTTTCCATACTCTTGAAACCTGATCCATTTTACCAGCTCAGAGGTACCAGTTATAGCTAGTTCCTTCTGATCAGAGATCTAAGTTCCAGCTCTGTGGGGTCCCACCTCAAAGTCCTTGAGGCATCACCACCAGCCAAGCATCACTCCTTCCTGTAGGATGTCTACCCATCCCAGTTTACCTGGGACCCTCCTGGTGTTAGCACAGAAAGGCTGTGTCCCAGAGAAACCAGGGCAGTTGGTCACCCCACCTCTTCCCAGAGCTCTGGTCCCACCACGTGATGTTCCTTTTGGGTTCCACTACGCTCCTTTTCTTTTTCCTAGCCCTAGGAACAGCAGATGCTTCTTGAAGTTGCTTCAGTGTCTCTTTCCCCTTTGCCTTTCCGTCACCCAGTCTGCTATATTAAATTCTTACTCTTAAACTCACTTGTGTGGCAATTATCAGCTACTTTAAGTGGGTTTTCAAAGTACCTGCAGTGGATTCAAGATGATGACTT
Organism: Hipposideros armiger; assembly: GCF_001890085.2. Classification (NCBI taxonomy): domain Eukaryota; kingdom Metazoa; phylum Chordata; class Mammalia; order Chiroptera; family Hipposideridae; genus Hipposideros; species Hipposideros armiger. The sequence goes on from NW_017731436.1 coordinate 1,514,287, forward strand.
AATGCCAAATATCAAGCTGGCACTTTGTGTCATGAAAAGAGAAAATTAGGGAACCCCCCCCAAAATTGGATTTCTATTTTAAGTCAGCATAGAAGAAAAAAATATAGAATGAAGATCCCTAGTTAGTCAACTCTGGTGTCACATTTCATTCTAAAAATTAAGATGTCCTTTCTTGAACTTCTTCATTGTAACAGGAAAGCTACATTTCACATACTTACTTCCTCCACTAAACAAAATTTATGCTATTTATCAAAGTAATGTGCCAAATAATGTTATAGTTTTTTTATTTTTTATTAAGAATGTAAGAGGTTTACAACTGTGGTAGCATTTTAATACAGCTATTGCGTCTCTTTATTTTTCTTTTTAGTGTATTCCTTAGGAACCGGGAAAGGTTTTGAGTGACTGGCCCGGCCTCATTGTCCTATAGCCCCATGTCTTCTTTGGGGTCCTCCAGAAGAAGATGCTGAGGCAAGAATTCAAGTACAAGTAGTTTAACTGAGAGCTGAAGGAAGCGCTAGAAGGGAAGCAGGGAAATGAGACAGGCAACAGAAGGAGCCAACAAAGAGTGTGTTGGGACCCACACAAATGTGGGCAGCTGGCACTCAATCCGCTGGGTAGACCCAAGGAGCGAGTGCAAAACACGTGCTCCTGAGTTAACCATGTGAGGGCAAGGGAGTGGGGTAGGGACACTCCATCCCCGGTAGACGTTGGTTAGAGCTGCTTCTGGGAGGTGGTAATTCCCCAGCGTTTAGAATTCTTTCTGTGGATGGGCAAAGAGGGCTTCAGGGGCCAGAGAGCCTCAGACAAAGGAAAACAGTAATGTGGACGGGTTGCGGTGAGTCTGGCCCACAAGTGATGATGGTGAGGGGATGTGATTGAGACACCGCTGGCATCTGCTACATTTTGTTATTTTTACTGCATGAAATTACCTAACATGAAGAGATTTAGGAACATATATTGATTGTTACAGGAGAAATCACTATAATTTGATTTGCCAACCCACAATCAGTTCCCAGGGCTTGGGAACCAATAATTCTGTGTTGAGGGGTTCATTTCTGGTAAAAAGTAGATCACTATGGGACATATTTAAAATCACAGGCAATGTTGGAAATGGAATTCTGACTTTCTCAAATGCATCTTACAAAATTTCCAAACACTGAACAATGGGAACTTTAAAAGGGGCATGAGGGTACTAAGAAACATCAAGCAATAAGCCAATTTATTTTCCTTGTTCAGATAGGAAAACCACGGAGAGAGAGGGAGGCAAGAAAATAGAGAAATTGGATGTGGGGGAATCATAAGTGTGCCAACCCAAGTAAAAATGGAGTGGGTGGAGTGGAATGGATAAGAACGTGGCCTATGAGTGAAGAAAATCAAGTGAAGAAGAAGATGGACGACCTATGTGTTCACTAAATATTAAATCATAACTGATGTACACAAATGAAAGAAACTCAAAAGGTTACCTTCTGTCTTTTGGGAAGGTGTGGTAAGTTTTGCATACTAATTTACAGGCATGAACAGGTGCCAGCGGGGACCAGGAAAGAGTCATTACAGTGTGAGAACAGAATTTCCCAGGAAAGCTGAAATCTGTAGAACGTCTCCCTCCCCTGCACTTGAACTTCTACACCAGATTTTGTGGTCTCAGGCAACGTGATATAAAATTTGTCTTGGGGGAATTTCTGAAGCTGCAGCTTCAGTTTGAATAGGTATCAAAAACAGTACCCACACCACCTAGCTTCTCCCCTTGGGACAAGTCATTCATAAGACTACAGTTTTTGGTGGGGTCCAGCTATTGTTTTCTCGTTGTCTGAATTAAAGGGGCATGGGGACATCTTTTATTCCTGTGTCCCTGGTGGGACTCCAGAAACATAACAAGGGAGGGTCAAGTAGCTTATTTGTTCCCTGAGGAAGATTTGGCACCATCAAAAATTGATGACTTTTTTTTTAATTAAAGATTTTATTGGGGAATTGGGAGAAGGAACAGCTTTGAAGAATTGGGGAAGGGGAACAGACAAATTGCTGTCCTTTTGTTCTTCAGTCTAGTTGTGGAGGACGTTGCTTCACTGGCCCATGTTGGTATTGTGATCATTGTGCTCTTCCCGGCTGAGGCAGATCGGTTGCTGGCCATTGGACGGCCACTCACGGTGGCTCACGGCAGCTCTCGCTGTCTGCCAGCCGCTCACACTAGCTGCCAGCACTCACAGTAGCTTATGGCAGCCCATGGCAGCCTATGCCGTTGCCGGCAACTCACAGCAGCCCAGCTCCAGGTGGAGCTGTTGTTCACCATCTTAGCTGTAAAGGGCGCAGCATCACTGGCCCTAATAGGGATCTGAACCAGGGCCCTGCTGCTCAAAGCTCGCACTCCCAAGCCAACTCTTAACCAGTGCACCACTCGGCTGGCGCAAAAATTAAATTAGCTTGTCTATCTCCCAGGTTACTATAAATAAAAATATCATATCCTCTGTCCTTTACGCCAAATTTTGGAGACTATTTGGGGGTATGTTTTGATGGAAACATTTATTGCCGAGCAATAATTTTAGAGGTGAACTTTTCATAATGGAGGGAAATGACTTCACTTCCGTATTTGTAGCCATCACCTAAACAGTGTGATTTGACTTATTTCTTTTTATTCATTGTCTAGAGGTTACTTGTGACAAATTTCGGGTCTTTAGGTTTCAGCAGATTTTCTTTAACTCTGCCTCCAGATAAAATTCAAAACAGTTATCAAGAAAACGACTTGAATTTAAAACCTGGTACGATATTGACAATGACTTAGGATACATAAACTCAGGAAGAAAAGGGACTACAAAGGTCCCCTTTTTCAGAGACTGAGCACATTTGTTTGGAGTGTGCTGTAAGTAAAACATAATGACATAAACATAAGCTTTGATTAGTAATGATCAGGAACCGGAATAACTGCACACAGGCTCATCTGAGCATTACGAATCCAGGATCCTCTATCTGTATGGAATTATTTGCATTTCAGTTTGTCTTGACTTAAAAAAGAATACCCCCGGGTCTCGCTCAGAGCATGGGGAATTCCACGTACAGCTCTCATTAACAAGCCTGTGAATTGTACAGTCTGCTTCGTTCCCCAAACACTTTGCAGAAAGCGTTCCCTCTGCCAGTGTACACAACAGTGACTCCCAGAATGGAAAGCTTAGCAGAGTGACATAGCACTGAGAAATAAGCCACCATATGCGAGGTCTGTCACCCACAAGGTGGCTTTGGAGCCAGACATTTTCTTGGGACAAGGCCAAGTGAGGAATTTCGAGCAGGTCAGAGATGACCAGGGCTGTGATTCAGCTCACCAGTTTGCGTTTTCTTTAAGGGAGTGTCATTACTGACATAACGGCCTCGGAACTCTTGGGTTCACTTAGTGTGAAAACGTGGTCACCATGAGGTGCCAGGAAAGGAGTCCCCTTTGCCACAGCTAACAGTAGGGCCTTTGGTGTCGGACACATTTGGGTCTCTTGCTCACAAGCTGGTTGACCTTGGGGATGATGGTTAGCCTGTTAAATTTTGGGTTCCACCACCGAAAAATGGGTATAAAAATATTACTCACCTCATAGGGTTATGACGAAGAATTTTATTTTGAGAAATGCCTAGTGCATAGTAATCACTCAAGAAATTTTGGCTGTTTTTTTTTTTTTTAAACTCTTAGACTCCAGGGCTCAATCCATTTGGGAAGCAATTTCATCCCAACTTGCAGTTGCTGTAATGGGCAGGTTGCCTGGATTTGGGTGGAAGGCAATTTAATTCCAGTGTCTCTGCTCTTTGCTTTGTCTTGCTCTGAATTCAGGCTGTAAAAGGTAAGTTGGCGTCAGCAGCCAGCTGTTCCCTCCTACATTTGAATGCCACTGTCCTCTCATCTATTGACACAAGAAGAAAGTAAATAAGGTAATGTCCTCAAAATTTTCTTTACACTAAACATGTAATTAGCCACTTACCCATGATGAGTAAAATTTAATTTCAGCTAAGTGAAAAGGAATGCTGATTAGATTTATTTTATTATCTGTTTGCTTTCTGGGAAGAGGGCAGCTGGATAAAATGTCTTCTTGAGCTGTACTTTGAATGTCCTGCAGTGCTTACCAAGGAAATATGCAAAAACTTGCAGGAACTGCACATATAAATGCAAATGATAGTTTTATTGGCGCTTTCCCTCTTCGTTTTATTTGCTAGAGTGAAGGTGAGCATGACTCTGTAGCTTTGGCCTGCCCAAATGTCGAGGCAACAGGGGCAGGAGGAAGCCTGCGAGGGAGGTGGGGCCAGGACAAGCAGGGCCAGCCCTGAGCACTGCTGCCCGGGGGGACTGTCCCCTCCGCCTTCTCTGATGTTTCTCTCTGTCCAGTGAGCTTGCTTCCCTTTGGAAGCTCAGAACTCCAGCCTGAGCCCTCTCCTGGGCTGCCTCCACCTCAGGACTGACCGCTCCAACACGATTGCTCTCACAACCCTTATGTCATCAAGATTCCATTTCCAAAGGGCCCAGCTCTTAACTAACAGTTGTACAGAAAGAAATAGGATACATTCCTACGATGGTTTCGTAAATGATAGCAGCTTCATGCCTTTCTCTGCTAATGTTTTTTTTTTTTCTAAAGTGGATACTTTAAGGTGTCAGTGTTTTAATCTTAAGAAATGATTCAGAAATGATGGCATTTCAGGAAGGACCTTCTAATTGCCCTTCAAATCAGACCTCAACCTCAACCCCAAACTTGCCTTCACATGAAGGGACACCTGTGGGTTGTGATGCTGTAGAGTGCTTGAGGGGTGCCCCAGGGAAACTTTGGGGCTAAAGAGAAGTGGGAGGCATACTTTAGAAATGGAAGGAAGACTTCTGAAACCAATGTATTAGGACTAGGAAGCTTCATGAGGTCATAAATTGCAAGCCTTTGGAAGCCTTTAAGCAAAGCTTAGAAAGGTACCTGGGAGATATTATAGAGAAGACCCATGTGTTAAGTATATCAGTCAAGGTTGAGCCAGAGAGTCAAAGACCACGCTAGGTAGTCTGGGGTTGGGGATGGGGCATTGGTAAGTAACTTTGGCCAACAAGGCAATCTGGAGATTAGAATGTAAGGGAAACTTCTACTGTCCTCTGGATTGGAGGGACAAAGGGAAAAGCTGGTATTTCAGGGCCCAGAGACTGCAGCTGTTCTGGCCAGTGCCAACACCATGTGAGGCTGCTCTGAGGGAGAGGGGGCCATGGAGAGAGGCATGGCCTGGGCTTGGAGCCTCAGAGGACACACGAGGACTGCCTGCTGACATGGGAGACCAGAGCTAGGTCCTGGCTTTTCCTTTCCTCCTGCCTTCCAGCATCCAACCAGTGCTTCCCGTTGGCTAAACCCAGCTGGGAGCCTGCTGGCAAAGGAACCTTGACAATGACCAAGGATGGAGGGTGGGTCTGAGAGCAATCTTCTAGCTGACCTGCACAGTGGGCATTTGGGCTAGATGAACTAGAGACTTCCTTTCAAATCTAACAAACAAACAAAGTCACACCTCTACAATTTTTAAGACACTCCTGCTAGCAAGTATCACCTAGTTCCCAGAAAAAGAGACGAGTGAACATCTATAGCTCAAGTCTCTGAATTCCACCCCTTTGTTTCAGGGGCAATTATACATTGCTCCCCACCTGGGATCACATAAGCTACACTCGATAGAATATTCTTATTCTGCATTGTGTCAGGCAGTGGTATAAAGGTAGGGATTGTGGATGCTTTTCTCCATTTTTCTTATCTTCATGATTTGCTGGCCACAGAATTAGAACAAAAAGGTTTTCCATTCTTCACTAAAATATGGTTTTTCTTATTTTCCAAGGACTCTGGGCATGGCCATCGCTGTGACTTTAAATGCCTTCACCCGGCGCTGTTGGTAGCAGCTGTCCAGGTGCCTAAAGAAGTGGAGGCCCTTCTTTGGGATCATATTGGAGTGATAATGGGTGTCTAGGGAGCAACTATGGACCCTTCTGGCCCTGTTGGGATGCCCTGGCCCCTCTTCTTCTCACAATCTCAGCTGCTTGCTTTAAACTATGTGTCCAGATGCTCTTCTGTTTTTAAATGCAGTCATCCTGGGTTGCTTCGCTCTAGCCTGGCATGACTTTCTGTGGGCCTGACAATCTACAGGAGATGAAAGCCACTCTTCCTTTTAAAGTGGTAGCAGTGGGCAGATTTTCAGAACTGGAGTGTGCTTTGCAGAGCTGCCATGAATCTGCCCATGGCTGTGACTTTGAAAGAAAAGTGTTTTAACCTTGAAAGTCATTGACGATGGGGACAGTGTGCTGGTGACGTTGCTGGATGTGCCACTGCTCTCTCATCTGCACAGCCACTGTCTCCACTCACCCCCTACTTTTGGACCATGGAAATCAGGGTCAAGAGGTGAAGGTGTGACGCGGAGGTGACTGAGGTGAAGTCGCATGGTCACAAAAAGGTGATTCCTTTCTGTAGTTATAACTAAAGAATCTTTTAACTCCGGTGGGCACCAGAAGCAATATTTGAATTTCTTTTTGAAAGACAGATTACTGTTGAATGAAAATGATGTCAAACTCAGGGAATGATGCTGCTGAACACACGGAAGATGCCCAGAAAACACTGAACAATGGGTTTTGTCACCTCCCTTAAAGAGACTGAATTTGTTATTTTATAATGTGCTGTCACTTTCCCGTGTGGTTAGGGTTGAATTTTAACTGTCATCCTGTGCAGATAAACGTGTAGGAATGAAGGAAAAGATGCATTCGTGTGCTTCTCTCTCCACCGCACACCCAGCTTACCTTCTGAAAAGCAGACCATAAATAGCTTATTTATCTGGACAAGCATTATGGTTATTAATAAATATTTTGGCAGCACCATGTACTTGTACAGGGCGGAACAGGAGATAAAATTGTGCCAAAAGAGAAAGAACTGAATTTCCTTACCCTGGGAGCAGAAAACTTCCTTTTGTTTGCCACCGGTTCTGATGGTTCCATTTTGATTGCAGCCCATCTCATTTCTATTACTTAAACAAGGGACACACCTGCAGTCCACCTCTGGGGAGGTGACAAGATGCTTCCCACCCAATCTTTTCTAGTGTCAAGAAGGTGTGGGTCAGAGCTCCTGTCTTAGAAATCTCAATTGCTTTTAGTTCAAACATCATGTCAATAGTGTTGATAGTAGCTCCCACCTATTGAATATTAACTCAGGTGAGGTGTTTTAATAAATGGCTTTTCTATAGTTAACAATACCTTGCTAAAAACGTCCTACACACTCACTTGGCTTTCAACACAAAGGATATGTTTCATATCTTAACCTTTTCTAAATAACTCACTGTCATTGCGGTTGTCGGTCAATCTAGTGGTTGAATTTCAGGGTGATAGTTAATTCCAGGGACTCTCGTTTGCTATGCTTTTTTAATCACTCTAGTTTTCATAGGTAATCTTTCTTTGAACAAAATTTATTGAGCACTTACTATGTTTGAGGCAGAGTGGATATGAAGATATACTCAAAATGATCTCTGCAATCAGGAAGTGCTAAGTTTGAGTGGGGAAGCAGACACACACATTAAAGTCTACATTTAATTCAGTGGTGCTGGTGGGAAAATACATAAAGGGAAGGTCTCACATAGGAGGCACTATGTGGGTTGGGTCTTGCAGGATGAGTAGGACACAGGCCCTAGGAAAGGCATCCCAGGTACTGAGCTCAGCAAGAGCAAAGGTGGGTGGGTGTGTGAGCATTTTGTCCCAATGGGGAAAGCATAGGGTGTCCGCAGGGTGGTGGTACATGAAATCCTGGGACAGGAGGTTGAAACTGTCCCCTGCTCGCAGGACTCTAATTTGTTATGCATCTCTGTTGTCACTGTGCCTGCCTGTAATCTCCTCTCCTTCCTGCCATTCCCGCCCTTCATTTTTTTAAAGATTTTTATTAAAATATAGCTAACATACAATCTTAGTTTTAGGTGTACACCATAGTTATTCAACATGTATATACCTAAAGAAGTGATCACCATGATAACTCCAGCAACCGCCTGACATTGCAGCTATCACCATATTATTGACTATATTCTCTATGCTGGGACATTACATCCACATGACTTATTTGCTCTATACCTGGACATTTGAACCTCTGATTCCCCTTCGCATCCCCCCTTTTTAATTTTTCAATTACTGTTGACATTCAGTATTCTTTTATATTAATTTCAGGTTTACAGAATAGTGGTTAGACATTTATATAATTTAAGAAGTGAATCCCCCTGACTAGTCTAGTACCCATCTGACACCATACATAGTTATTAAAATAGTATTGTCTATGTTTCTTATGCTATACCCTACATCCCCATGACTACTTTGTAACAACCAATTTGTACTTCTTAATCCCTTCCTCTTTTTCACCCACACTTGCATACCCCACTCTAATCTGGCAACCATCAAAATGTTCTCTTGTATCTATGAGTGTGTTTCTGTTTTGTTTGTTTATTTTGTTCTTTAGATTCCACATATAAATGAAATCACATTGCATCTATCTTTCTCTGTCTGACAAACTTCACTCAGCACAGTACCATCCAGGTTTATCCATTGAACGCAGATGGAAAGAACCCATTCCCTTTCATGGATGAGTGATAGTCCATTGTATATATGTACCACCTCCTCTTTATCCATTCATCCACTGACAGACACCCAGGCTGCCTCCACATCTTGGCCATTATAAAAAATGCTGCTATGAACATATGGATGCACACGTCCCCTTGAAGTAGCGTTTTGTGTTTCTTCTGATAAATACCCTGAAGTGGGATTACTAGGTCATTCTTTGTCTTTTGTTATAGCCTTTGCTTTAAAGCAGCGGTTCTCAACCTGTGGGTCGCGACCCCATTGGGGGTCAAACGACCCTTTCACAGGGGTCGCCGGGTACTCGTATGTGGGCGTATCTGCATGTGGGCGTATCTGCATGTGGGCCTGGAGACGGATAGAGGAGAGGTGTCTCGGTTCCTAAGACCATCGAAAATATATGTTTTCCGATGGTCTTAGGCGACCCCTGTGAAAGGTTGAGAACTGCTGCTTTAAAGTCTATTCTGTCTGATATAAGTACTGCTACACTAGTTTTTTTGTTTGTTTGTTTGTTTCTATTTTCATGAGATATCTTTTTCCATCCCTTCACTTTCAGTCTGTGTCTGCCTTTCGATCTGAAGTGAGATGAGTCTCTTGTAGGCAGCACATGTAAGGGTCTTGTTTTCTTATCCATTCAGCCACCCTAGCTTTTGATAGGAACATTTAGTCTATCTACATTTAAAGTAATTGTTGGTAGATCTGTAGTTATTGACATTTTATTATTCATATTTTTAATCTTTTTTTTTTGCCTTAAAGAAGTCCCTCTAAGATTTCTTAATAATACTAGTTTGTTGGTGTTGAACCCCTTTCGCTTTTCGTTTTCTGGGAAGCTCTTTACCACACCTTCAATTCTAAATAATAGCTTTGCTAGGTAGAGTAATCTTGGTTGTAGGTCCTTGCTTTTCATCACTTTGAACATTTCCTGACAATCCCTCTGGCTTGCAAACTCTGTTGAGAAATCAGCTGAAAGTCTTATGGGAGCTCCTTTGTAGGTAACTAACTGCTTTTCTCTTGCTGCTTTTAAGATTTTTTCTTTGTCTTTCACCTTTGGCATTTTAATTATGCTGTGGGCTTCTTTGGGTTCATCTTGTTTGGGAATCTTTGCACTTACTGGGCGTGCATATTTAATTGCTTCACCGGGTTAGGGAAGTTTTCTGTCATTATTTCTTCAAATAGGTTTTAAATTCCTTGCTCTCTCTCTCTCTCCTCCTTCTGGTACCCCTATGATATGAATGTTGGTACTCTTGATGTTGTCCCAGAGGCACCTTAAACTATCCTCACTTTTTGGATTCTTTTTTTCTTTTTGCTGTTCAGATTGGGATTTTCTGGTACCCTATTCTCTAAATCACTGATTTGATCCTCTACCTCATTTAATCTACTGTTGATTCCCTCTAATGTCTTTTTCATTTTAGTTATTGTATGCTTGTTTTTTTAACTGGCTAATTTTGTTTTCTATCTCCATTTTTATGTTTCCTATCTCTTTGTTGAAGTTCTCCCTGAGATCATTGAGCATCCTTATAACCAGTGTTTGGAAATCTGCATCTGGTAGATTGCTTGTCTCCATTTTGTTTAGTTCTTTTATTGGAGCTTTGTTTTGTTCTTTTATTTGGGGCATTTTTCTTTGTATCTCCATTTTGGCTGCCTCCCTGTGTTTGTTTCTGTGTATTAGGTAGGGCTGCTATGTCACCTAGTCTTAGTTGAGTGGTTTTATATAGTTGGTGTGCTGTGTGGCCCAGTGGCACAGTCTTCCTACTCACCTGACCCAGGTGTTCCAGGTGTGCCCCTTGTGTGGGTTGTGTTAGGCCTCCTCCTGTAGTTGAGCCTTGGTTGCTGTTTGCCTGTCAATGGGAGGGATTGATCCTCATTTATGATTGGTTGTGAGGACTGGCTCTGGCTACAATGGAGGAGCAGTTGTGTAGGGGCTGACCCTATGAAGCAGGATTTGTTTTAGCAGGACCCTGATGCCTGCCCAGTGTAGCTCTCCTCATCTCATTTGGCCACAATCTCCACTGGTTTTCACAGATAGGAGTTGTGGGGACTTCTCTTCCCAGCACTGGATTTCTGGGCTCAGAAGCCTGGTGTGGGGCTGGGACACCTAATTCCTCAAGGGGGACCTCTGCAGTCGAGATATCTCTCCCAATTTTTAATGGTCACATGTGAGTCTGGGACCAACTGGTTCCATGTGTCTCTGCTCCACCTACCAGTCTCGAGGTGGCTTCTTTTCTATGTCTGTAGTTGTAGGGCTTTGGTTCAACTAGACTTCATATGATTCTCAATAATGGTTTTTCTGTAGTTCAGTTGTAATTTTGATGTGGTTGTGAGAGGAAGTAAGCACAGAATTTACCTATTCCACCATCTTGATTGGAAATTCCTGCCCTTTATCTTTTGTTGGCTGTGAAATTAGACACTCAAACTTGTCAGAATAGTGGTTAAAATAAGAATAACTAACTACCAAGGGAGGGCTTTGGCTATGAACAAGTGTAAGGGTTTTGGTGCATCTATTTTGGCTATTCAGAGACTTCTTGGCTATCATTTACATATTTTATGATGGACAATGGTGGAGAGGTGACCTTAGGAAAAATGAAGAGCCTAATTTTTTTTCTAAAGGCCTAACAGAGATATAAACATTTAGAGTGGAACTCACTCATGATGGAGGATGAATGAATCAGTGTTTGCAAAGCCTTTGTCTATCTTTCTACAAAGGGTGCTCTTGGATGCATGAACATGGTTGTTATTCTCAGAATGATGGATGGTGGCAAATCTCTGAAATAAATTGCATCAGCTCCCATCAGTATCCTTCCAACTATACCAACTCTGTGCTTTGACTCTTGGATAGCTCCCTGCTCACTGTAGATTTGAGACCTTGATAGATATCAAAGCATGAGAAAAATAATAATATCATAAAAATAACCAACATCAACAGAACCCGGAGCAAGAATCACCTCCACCCTGTGGGCTGCAGACAGTGAAGAACACACGCACAAAAATGATTGACATCGGCATACAAACATAAACACTGATGAGATCTAGCCATGAAAGTTGTAGTCTATGGCAATAAGAATGAACATGGGCTATAAAAGTGCAATGCTTTGTGGACATACCCTTTCCCCACCCCCAGGGCATTACAGCTGGCCTCTGAGGGGACATATTGTCAGTTCACTGACCCATCCTTGTCTCTCATTGCTACCAGTCTGGAATCAAGTTCAAACAAGTTTGAATGTCGGGCTTCCTGTCAGGACCATTCTTTCTGTAGGCCTAATAAATGGAGTCTAGGTGCAGACATACTTTGCACCATGCTCTCTTCCCATCACCCTCACCTTTCCTGGAGCTCTTCTGTATATTCCAGGTTGTGTGATACCACTTACTAAACAAGAGTGGTGTTGCCACTTGAGGTGGAGCCAAGCACAGAAACCCTGCTGAGGCAGAGTGTAGATCACAATTGTCCTGAAGTTTTATTTAGAAAACAATAATTTCATAGGTACCTAATACATAGAAAGCACTGTGCTAGGTACTATTGAGGGGTCAAAAATAAAAAGCAGGGATATTTTAAAAGATGATTTTATCATCTTGTTGGCAAGAAAATACATAAATACAAAGAGCAACGTACCTATCACTCCATGGACTCTGGTTGAATGGAGATTGGACTTACCTGACAAAGCTTGCTAGAGGGACGTATCCTTGTTTCTAATGGTAGAGGAGGCAGCAGGACTGGCTTTGTGGGCATGAGACCTAGTCGTCACACAGGCCTCTGTATTTGGAAGGGCCCCATGCTTGGTTTATCATCCTGCTGTTGTTATGTTCAATTCTTAATAATTTTGGAGCAAGGGGCCTCACATTTTAGTTTTGTTATGGGTCCTATCAATTATGTAGTTGTTCCTGGGATGGGAGATGTTTGTGATGTGGTTTTTCCTGAGGCATCAGAGTGGTATCTTGGGTTGGAACAGTTCATAGATTGACTTGGTTGAACTGAAGAGCCCCAGTGTAAGAAGTGTGGGAAGGGTCAGTTGAGGAAAGATGAGACACTTAATGGTAGTATGGGATTTCAAGGGAGAGTTGCAAAGCGTGTTCAAGACTTCCTTTTTATGTATTTGCACATAACTTGTATTAGCCTATGATGCCCCAAGGGATGGACAGGTTAGACTATGCTTAGGTGTGCTGTTTCCCTTCTGGCCTCATCGAGACATATGGGCAGATTCACCCCAATCCTGCTCGCACCTCAGGGTGTAGGACTAGGATCCACAGGGCTTTCCTTGAGAAATATTCATGCCAAATATACTGGAAACTCATTTGCTCACCCTCCACAGTCTTTTATGAGGAGGAGTTAGGTTGATCAAAATTCATTCCATTCAATTTATGAGGTGTGAGAATCAAATAACCCATATAACATTTTACGTTGTGTTTCAAGATGTCTAATTGAGACTGAAATTCATCTGGTCAAATTCCAAATAAACTGCCTCCCCTGAAGTCCCCAAGTTCATTCTCAGGTTAGCCTTGATGATGGTTAATGTTCTGAGGCAGGGTCAGAAGAGGCAGAGAAAGGGGCTTCCCAAGCCCTGAGTCTGTATGATTGATTATTTGGAGCTAAGCAAAGGGGTGAATTAATTCATTATTCTGAACTACTTTTTGGGGAGCTATGTGCTGGGAGGATTGCACTTGGCATTGGAGATCACAAAATGTGTTTTGGAGACCAAATCTCTGATGCTGCTGCCTGTGTGTCCTCAGGCAATCTCCTTAGTTACTTATGCATTTCTCTCTCCCCCTCCTTTATCATACTGAGATGTTATGAGGATCAGCTGTGAATTGCATGGTGTTCTTGGAAAGCAATTCATTTTGTAAACCCAAGGTATTTTCATTAGCTATGTCAGATCTTTGAGAGAATTTCACAGTCATTCTAGCTTTTCAAAACATGCAAATATTAATTGAGTCAGGCTCCATTGTTGAAAAAAAATCACTGTAATTCTTATTGTCCATTACCTTCTCTTTCTCCTGTTCATTCTTCTCACATCAATTCAACTTGCATCTTGGGGGCCTCAAAATTAGTCCTAAGTGGTGGGTTGTTCATGGGTATCATGCAGTGTTTTACAAGGGGAAAGCAAGGCTTAGTAACAGGAGTGATTGAAGCTGGCAGGAATAGGTTGTTCCATGGCATTAAGTCCTGCTCTGGTCACTGTTAAATCTGTCCTCTACCAATGGGAAATTACCTGATGGTGTAAGGGGATTTTTATAAGTAGCAAGCAAGCGTAAACTGATGGAACTCTTAAATTAACTAGGTCGTTTTCTTATCACACTTTATAGTCAGACATAATTAAACTCACAGCAAATGCCTAGAAGAGTTCACATGATAGAACCTTCTCAAGTCCTCAGGGTCAGGTTATAGAAGAGCCATCTTTATTGTCAGGTGGGTCATTAACTCAGGAGGCATCCAAGCGGTGGAATGAATCATCTCTTTGAGATTAACCTGGTGAAGTAGGCATCTCTAAGAAAGGTGTCATATGCTTGTTAGAAGTCTGTGTAAGAACTTTTGTCTTTCCTTCTAGTCTAATTACTAGCATTGTCAGAGATATTTGTTGAGGATTTATGAGAAATGACCACAAATTACAGGAAATGTGATTAATTGTGATAGTGTATTATAACCATAAAGAAAAAGTAATAGGCCTGAAGAAAAAAGGTATAAATTATGAGGGAATATACTGATATTGTAAAAAAAGGAATTCACTGTAGTACTTTGCTGAGTAGACCCACCACCTTGTAGAAAGGCTGCAGCAGACTGGAAATACTGGCTCCAGTTGGCGTAGGGTGGTGGCCATATTGATGTTCTTCATGGCAAGTGGCCCTTCTAACAACAGTTTCCAAAACAAAATGTTTTCTCAACTGAGTTCATGTTGTTGTATCTCCTGGGTAACTTTGTAGTCACTACTCCTATAGTACAAAGATTTGTGGGCTTCTCTTCAAGATAATCTATGTAGAATTTACCTTTTTCTCTCATTTGGCAGCTCCTGTCTCCACCTGGGCAATGGCAGTGCATGGCGGGGAGGTCCACGGTGGTTTGTGATCATATAGCTATGTCTCTGCTCATTTGTTTTGTATTTGTTTCCCCTATTTGAATGCAAACTCTGTAACTGTAGGAACCATGTTTGTTTTGCAAGCCGTACCTGGAGACTCAGGCTGATTGTGGACTTGTTATCTATTACTGTTAGTATTTCCATGTGGGAATTCTTTTTTGGCACTTCTTAGGAAATTTACATGTCTTTCTGAATCATGAATCCTGAGAAAAATTCATCACAAAGTTGGGAAAATTGGAAAAAATAATATATTTTTGTGAGAATGAACACAAAACAACATAGAGACTGTTACTGGGTCTAAGAAATCCACTGATGTCAAACAGAAAGCAAGAGCAGAAAACACTGATATTTGGAGTCAAATGTAAAGGCCGGCACTTGTGGGACCAGAGACAGGGACAGATAGGAGAGAATTGGTGACAATCTAATCAGTCATCCTCATTTTAGCTGTGGAATATTATTAAGTGTGGGTTTGTAGCTCCATCTGCTTCTACTGGTGAACGCTTCTTGAAAATAAAATAAATATGAATAAGTTTATATGCATAGTATATTTTATACAAATCCTATGAGTGGTGCTTCAAGAAATAACATGTTTTGGAAGCAAAATAAGCCCTTAAATTGGCTATTTAGACACATGATTCTGTTAGTGCTTGCTGGGAGATCTAAATGTAACATTTGTTTGACTACTACCCAATAATCTTTGCTAATATTTTCCAGTGTTTGAATATTCTCTGTAGGCTATAGCTCTTTGAAAATACTACTAAATTTAATATTTCATATTTAATAAAAATTTAAAACTATCCATAATAATGATGTAGATCATGAAGAATGTTGGAAGTATTAAAAATAACTTATAATTGCAGGAATTTGCTAGAATTCCCAGGAATTCAAAATTCCCATTCCCAAATCCTAAAGATTAATATCTGTCATGACTTTGGAAACTCAAAACTGTATAACAAACCACCCACAATCTAGTTGCTTCCAATAACAACAATTATTATCTATCACAGTTCTCTGGGTTGACTGAGCTCAGCCGGGTGGTACTTCTTTGTCTCATGATATTGGTGGAAGCTGTAGTAATTTGTAGGCTGTTTGGGCTGGACCTTCTGAGATGACTCACTTACAAGGCTGGCAGCTAATAATGGCTGTCAGCTGAGAGCTGAGCTGTGACTTTTGGCCCTATTCCTACATTCTAGGTGTCCTCTTCATGTGGCTTGAGATTCTAGGGTAGAAACTCGATTCTGAGAAGGTGTGTCCAAGAGTAAGATTTCTAAGAAGGATGGAGAAGCTGCAGATTTCTTTTAAACCTGGGCTTGAAAGCTCCTGAATGTCCCTTATGTTGCCTTCTATTCATTAAAACAATCACAACGCTATGCCATGTTCACAGGGAGGAAAAATAAGCCCCGTCTCCTGATGTGAGGAAGGGCACAAGTACACAGTGAGGGCAGGGACTTTGGGGCCATCTTTGCAGACTGCCTACCATCGTCTGTACACTGATTACAACCATTTATGTCAAGCCCACTCTCTCTAGATCCCCCAAAGTCCTGTCTCTGCTTTGTTTATGTCTGCAGAGCTGAAATGGTCAAGATGTCTCCTTCATGGACATGCTCATGTCGCAGCGAGTAAGGCTCCAGTGTGGTCATTCATCTGGGTCCTTGGGGCTTCCTCTTAGCTGGCTCCTTAGTTCTGTCCATGTGATCTCAGGACCTCTCCTTCTCTATGTGATCTTTCTACCAGGATAGGTAGACTTCTTACATAGACTTTGAGAGAGAGCACTGAGGAGATTCCGCTTAAATCCTAATTGCCATGTCAGATTGGCCCAAGCTAGCCACAGGGCTAAGCCCAGAATCAATATGGGAGGCGACACAAAGATGTGGGGAATGGCTCCCTGGGGACCGCCAAATTAGTAGTCTGCTGTGGATGTTCGGTAACTATATGAATGAGTAAATAAATGAATGAATGCCTTATCATTAATTAAGTCACTTTCAAAACCAATTTTGGAAACAAAACAGATCTTCCCCTGAAGGAGGCCTCCCTTCATCTTCAGTCCCATCTGCACCACCTGTCTCACAGCCCCTACACCATCTGACTAAACTTATTACCTCTGGACCTGCCCATGAAGACCTGGGGCCCTTCCCTTGACTCCAAGCCCCTATAGATTTACTCTTGCCCTGCAAGACATCATTTATTTTATTTCTGTACTCCTAAGACTTTTTTTTAAGCTCTTTTTTATTTCCTTTATTTTAGAATTTTCTGAACTGTCAGGACCTCAGTAGTTTAATTACCACCCGCTTTATCACTACCCACCTCTCCAGTTGTAGTTCACCTCTACCAGGTCAGGGGTATTAGCTTCTGAAATCTTATATATATGCTTCTTAAATAACACACACACACACACACACACACAGAGACACACACAATAGCTTATTTTTATTTTTGATTTGTTTTGTTGTTGTTGAATTGATACAATTTAATTGAAAGCCATTTGTATTCTTGATAGAATGTAGCCCAATTAAACTTTACGTTAAACACACACACACACACCACTAAATCCAGAATTCTTTTTCTTATTTTTCCCCAAATTGCTCTCTCTGGAAGGGCCAGCCCAATATTTCATTTCTGTCTTTGAGCCTCAGCTGTATTGAAGCTTCTTTGCTATATTTGAACTTTGCCAGTCTCCTATAGACAATAGATTAAGAACCAATTCGAGGTATGGATTTGCTCATTGGGACATGAATTCCCAAGGGATGAACTGGTATTACCCACATCATTTCAGTTGTAATAAAAATCTTAATCATGCAGAGGTCTTGGTTTGTGGACTCTCTTTGACTTTTAAAAATATTTTTGCAAGTGAAAATAATGTCAACAAGTCATGAATGGAGGAGGTTGTTCAAGGATTATAACCAAGCAATTATGATGACATTAGGCAGGGAAATGCAGATGAGCATTCGCTTTCTTTTATCTCATCCAGTAAAATCCTTTTAAGAGAAAGTTTGAGCTTTGGAAAACATAGCTGCTTATAGGGACAGATGAGATCATGTTTTTCTATTGCACTGAGGAAACTTAATTAGAAATTCCAGACTTTCTAGGGGACTCTGACTCATGTTTTGAGACCACATTTTATCCAGCAAACCATAACATTCACACGACCATCTCACTCTCTCTCAACTGAAGCATCCGGCAAACATTATGCTCACAAATGTTTAAGCATTTTTCTTAGAGTAGAATTCCGCATTAGTCCCGGCCTTATTTCTTCTACTTCCCACCCACATCGTCTACCTCACAGATGGAGGCAGAAAGTACACATTAATATTCTTCTCTCCTTCAACTGGTGGGTGGCAGAATACAGTCACACTCTCTAGTCAAGAATTCAAAGTTGTTATCATAACTTTTGTTCTCCCTCATGTTCTTCGGCCCAAGCCTCCTTATCCCCAATAAAAATTCAAATCTGTCCTGCTTTGGGTGAGCCCTGGGCATTGATTCATCTCTCTAAGTGTTCGTTGTTCATTTATTTGTTCATCCATTTAATAAATATGTGTTGAGTATCTCCTGCATGTTTGTCACTGCTCTAAGCACAGGAAATATAGCAGTGAGCAAAAGAGACGAAATCCATGTCCTCATGCAGTTTATTTCTAGGGTCGGATTAAAGATTGTGAGCATGATATGTAACTATAATATAGAATATGTTATATATACATTATGTAATATAATGTTAGCATCTATAATTAGTTGGTGGTAAGGGCTATGAGAAATGTACATCAGGAAATGGAATGAGGAGTGTCAGGAGCCAGGGTTGCAATTTTATTTTAATTTTTAGTTTTTCAACTTTATTGAGGAATAATTGACAAATTATTGTCAATTGTATACATTTAAAGTGTACAGCATGACACATGTACATTGTGGAATGATCACCAAGATCAAGGTAATTAACACGTCCATCAGTTCACAGTTAACTCTGCTGAATGCTTAAGATGTACAATCAGCAACTATCAAGTACACAATACTGTGTTATTAACTAGAGTCGCAAAGCTGTATGTTAGAGCCTCAGAATTTATTCTTAAAACTGCAAGTTTATATCCTTTGACCAACATCTCCCCATTTCTCTCTCCTCCCAGCCCCTGGCAACCACCATTCTATTCTCTGTTTCTACTAAATTAGCTTGCTTTTTTTTTTTTTTTCTTCTCTGTCTGGATTATTTCACATAGAATATTGCCCTCAAGTTTCATCCATGTTGTTGCAAACAGCAGGATTTTCTTTTCTTTTTTTTTTTTATGGCTAAGTAATTTTCCATTGTATGTATGTGTGTATCACATTTTCTTAATCCATTTATCATTGAAGGACATATAGGTTGTTTCTGTATTTTGGCTATTGTGAATAATGCTACATAAACACAGGAGTGCAGATATCTCTTTGAAATTCTTTCATTTCCTTTGAACATATACCCAGAAGTGGGATTTCTGGATCATATTGTAGTTCTGGTTTTAAGTTTTTGAGGGAACTCCATACTGTTTTTTCCATAATGGCTGTATGGATTTATATTCCCATCAACAGTGTGTAAGGATTTCCTTTTCTCCATATCCTTATCAACACTTGTTATCTCTTATCTTTTTGATAATAGCCATCTTAATAGGCATGAGGTGATATCTCATTCTGGTTTTGGTTTGTAATTCCCTGATAATTAGTGATGTTGAACACCTTTTCATGTACCTATTGGCCATTTATATGTCTTCTTTGGAGAAATGTCTGTTAAGGCACTTTGACGATTATTAAATTGGATTATTTGATTTGTTTTTTTTTTTGCTATTGACGTGTATGAATTCTTTACATATTTTGGATATTAACCCCTTATCAGACATATGGTTTGCACATATTTTCTCCTGTACTGTAGGTTGCCATTTAAATTTATTGATTGTTTCCTTTGTTGTGCAGAAGCTCTTTAGTTTGAGGTAGTCTCACTTTTTAATTTTATCTTTTGTTCTCTGTGCTTTTGATGTCTTATCTAAGAAATTATTGCCAAGATGAATGTCAAGCATATTTTCCCCTATGTTTTCTTCTAGGAGTTTTATGGTTTCAGGTCTTACATTTACACCCTTACTGCATTTCAGTTAATTTTTGTGATGGTGTAAAGTAGAGTCCAGTTTCATTCTTTTGCATGTAGATATCCAGTTTTCCCAACACCATTTATGGAAAAGAGTATTCTTTCTCTATTGTGTGTTCTTGGTATCTTTATCAAAAATTAGTGGAACATTTATGCGTGGGTTTATTTCTGGGCTCTCTATTTTTTTCCTTTGGTCTACGTGCCTGTTTTTATGCCAGTACCAGTCCGTTTTGATGATGACAGCTTTGTAATATAGTTTGAAATCAGGAATTGTTATGTTTCCAGTTCTGGTCTTCTTTCTCAGGGTTGCTTTGCTATTTGGGGTCTTTGTGATTCCATATAAATTTTGGGATAGATTTTTCTATTCCAGTGAAAATTTCATTGGAATTTTGATAGGTATTGTATTACATTTATCGATTACTTTGGATAGCATAAACTTTCCACAATATTAATTTTTCTAATCCAAGAACATATCTTTCCATTTATTTGTGTTTTCTTCAATTTCTTTTCATCAGTATCTTATGGTTTTCAGTGTACAGGTCTTTCAACTAATCTGTTAAATTTATTTCTAAATATTTTATGTTTGATACTATTGTCAATGGGATTGTTTCTTAATTTCTTTTTCAAAATTTCTTTTACGTATTCTTTGGAAAAATGTCTATTAAGACATTATATTATGTAGAATATATAGACATGATTCAGTCTTGGTAAGTTGTATGTTTCTGGAAATTATCTATTTTTTCTAAGTTATCTAATTTGTTGGCATATAATTCTTCATAGTAGCCTTTTATGGTTCTTTGTGTTTCTGTGGTAATAGTTGTATTGTCTCTCTTTTCCTATAATTTTATTAATTTGAGTCATTTTTATTTTTTTCTTAGTCTAGATAAAAGTTTTTCAATTTTGTTTGTCTTTTCAAAAAACCTACTGTTAGTTTTGCTGATGTTTTCTATTATTTTTCTAGTCTCTATTTTATTTATATTTGCTCTAATCTTTATTATTTTCTCTCTTCTGGTAATTTTGGGCTTAGTTCTTATTTCCCTAGTTCCTTGAAGCCTCATGTTAGTTTTTTTTATTTGAGATCTTTCTTTTTTTCTTAATGTAGGTGCGTATTACTATAAATTTCCCTGTTAGAACTGCTTTTGCTGCATTTCATAAGTTTTGGTAAGTTGTATTTCTGTTTTTATTTATCTCAAGATATTGTTAATTTCCCTTTTGATTTCTTCTTTGATCAGTTATTCAGAAGTTTGTTGTTTTACTTCCCAGTATGTGTGAATTTCCTGCTTTCCCCCCTTAATGATTTCGAGTTTCGTCCCTCTGTAGTTGAAAAAGATACTTGATATAACTTCAAACCTCTTAATATTTTAAAGACTTGTTTTGTGACCTAACATATAATCTTTCCTGGAAAATATTCCATGTTCCCTTGAGAAAGGAACTGGGATGAGGTTCTGCTGCTGTTGGATGGAATGTTCTGTATATGTCTGTTAGATCAATCCATCTAAAATGTAGCCCAAGTCCATTATTTCCTTATTGACTTTCTGTCTGGATGATTTATCAACGTTGTTAAGTGGAGTATTGAAGTTCCTACTGTTCTTGCATTGCTCTCTGTTTCTGCCTTCAGATCGGTTGATAATTGTTTAATATATTTAGGTGCTCTTATATGGGGTGCATATGTGGTCTGACAATTGAGTTTGAGAACTCATCCTAGAAAAAGTGCTACTTACCTTATTGCTGAATATCACTATGGTCACCTTCAAAGTACTCCCCTTGGGAAGCTATGCACTGATGCCAGTGCCTAGTCCACCCTTCAGAGCAATTTTGGAACTCTTTTTATGGAATGGCCATCAGAGCTGTCATTGGATTACTCTTGATATTCTGAATGTTATCAAAATATCTTCCTTTCAATATTTCCTTTATCTTCGAGTAAAGAAAGAAGTCATTAGGTGCCAGATCAGGTGAGTAGGAAGGGTGTTCCAATATAGTTATTTGTTTACTGGCTAAAAATTCCCTCACAGACAGTGCCATGTGAGCTGGTGCATTGTTGTGATACAAAAGCCATGAATTGTTGCCAGAAAGTTCAGGCTGTTTTTGTCTTTTTCATGCAGGCTTTTCAGCATTTCCAAATAGTAAACTTGATTAACTCTTTGTCCAGTTGGTACAAATTTTATAATGAATAATCCCTCTGATATCAAAAAAGCTTATCAACATTGGCACAACAAGTTCGCGAGCTTAATTGTCAGATCTCATGTATACCGGTGGTGCCAAAAAAAATGTATATATATTTTAAGAGATGTTATCTATGCTCAAGCAGTAGTTCGTGGTAATCAGAAGTGTAATAGATATCAGAGGAGCAAAAGATTGGGGGAAGGGGGTTATCACTTTGTGAGGGGTGAAATGTATAACTATTACATTGTTGTATATACCTGAAATTAATTAAAAAAAAGATAAAAAAAAGAAGTGTCTGGATGTTGATGGTAACCACTTTGAGCACCTCTTGTATTTGCAGAAGTCAAACATGGCTTGTATTCATCTTTTGTTATTGGTATATATTGACTATTGCAATTAATACAGTTTTTTCCTTTCTTAAAATGTATGGTTTTTTTTTTGTCACCCTCTGTATATTTATAATTGTTACAGCCTTTTGATAAAACGACCCCTTTATTATTATATAATGATCTTCTTTGTCTTTCATTACAGTTTTTGTCTTAAAGTCTATTTTGTCTGATATAAGTACAGCTACTCATTTTCTTTTTTTGTTTTCATATGCATGGATTACCTTTTTTCATGCTTGTACTTCCAGGCTATGAGTGTCCTTAAAGCTTAAGTTAGTCTCTAGAAAGGCAGCATAGGGCCGGCCAAGTGGCTCAGTTGGTTAAGAGCTTGTTCAAGAGTGAAAGCTCTGAGCAACAAGGTTGTTGTTTCAAATCCTGGGCCAAGCTGAGCTGCCAACAGGTGGCAGGATGGCTCAGCTAAAAGAAAAAAAAAAAGGCAGCATATAGTTGAGTCTTAATTTTTTATCCATTCAATCACTCTATGTCTTTTATTATTTTTTTGGATAATTGAAACCATTTGCATTTAGAGTAATTATTAATAAATAAGGGCTTATTATTGCCATTTTGTTAATTTCTTTTTGATTATTTTGTGTTTCATTTGTTTCTTTCTCTGTTATTGTCTGTTTTGTGAATTGATTTTTGTAGTGGTAGCTTTGATTCTTTTCTCTTTATCATTTGCATATCTATTATAGGTTTTGCTTTTTGATTACCACAAAGCTTTCATAATACATCTTATATTTATAGCACTCTACTTTAAACTGATAACAATTTAGCTTCAATTGCACAAAAAAGTTTTACATCATCACTTGCCCCATTTTATGTTTATGTCCAAAGTTACAACTTTTATATTGTGTATCCATTAGCAAAATTTTTTGTTATACTTAATTTTAACACTTTTTCATTTTAACCTACATGCTGGAGTTCAACGTTTTTTACACATATCATTGCAATATGAGAATATTTTGAATTTTACTATGTATTTACCTTAACCAGTTAATTTATACTTTCATATGTTTTTACATTACTAATTACATTTTTAAATTTCAGCTTGAAGAATTCCCTTTAGCATTTCTTGTAATGCAGTTCTAGTGGTGATACATTCACTCAGCTTTTGTTTGTCATGGAAAGTATCTTGCCTTCATTTCTGAAGGATAATTTTGCTGGGTAAAGTATTCTTGCTTAGCAGTTTTTTTCTTTGAGCACTTTGAATATATCGTCTCACCTTCTCCTGGCCAGCAAGATTTCTGCTGAGAAATATGCTGATAGCTTTATCAGGATTCCCTTGCATGTGATGTCTTTTTTTCTCCCCTTTTCTTTTTTCTCTGGCTGCTTTCAAATTTTTTTCTTTGATTTTAAAGAGTTTAATTATAATGTATCTTGGTAATGATCTCTTTGGGGGGAATCTGGAGACTTTTGAGCTTCATATACTTTAATGGTCATATCTCTCTTTAGATTTGGGAAGTTTCAGCCAATATTTCTTTAAATAAGTTTTCTGTCCCTTTCCCTCTTTCTTCTCCTTCTGGGATTCCCATAATGTGAATAATGCTTCACCTGATGGCATCCCATAATTCATGCAGGCTTCCTTCACTCTTTTTCATTCTTTTTCTTCTTTCTCCTCTGGATAGTATCAAGAGATCTGTTTTCAAGTTTGCAAAAAATTTCTTCTGCTTGATTGAGCTTGTTGTTGAAGCTCTCTATTGTATTTTTATTTTCATTCATTGTATTCTTCAGCTCCAGAATTTCTGTTTGGTTCTTTTTTGTGATTTCTATATTCTTGTTGAACATCTCATTTTGTTCCCACATTGTTTTCCTTAGTTCATTGAGTTGCCTATCTGTGTTCTCTTGAATCTTGCTGAGCTCAAAATTGTTTTAAATTATTGTTTAAAATTCCTTAAAATAATTATTTTGAATGCTCTTTCAGATACCTCAGAGACCTCCCTTTCTTTGGGGCCAGTTACTTGAAAATCAGGGTGTTTGTTCGGTGGTGTCTGTTTTCTTGCTTTTTTGGTGTTTATAATGCCTTTGTGCTGATGTCTATGCATGTGAGGGAGCAGTCATTTCTTCCAGAGTTTTTGGACTGATTTGGTAGGAAAGACTTTTGCCTGAAGGTTGGTATGAGGGCATCAGCTCAGTGGGGTGCAACACTTCTGTCTTCTGGGGAGGCACAGTGGCATACTCTCCACTCAGTTCTATCAGTGAAGGTAAGCATTGGTAAAGTCTGTGTGTGTGGGTCTTCTGTGGCCAAGACTGGGGTTCCTGAGGGTGGCAGTGGTGGCTAGGGCTATTGTGGTCCTTGGAGGTGAAGCCTGCTGGGGTCCTCCTGTTCTTATTTTCCCATGAAGAAAGTTCTAGCAATACCTCTTGGTATTGGGTGTGACATACTTACACTCAGAGCAGCTGCAGAGCTGGGGTATTGGGGTCAGGTACGCATGCAACTACCACAGTGCCTGGGTTCTGGGCATAGGTGCACTTGCTGTGGCAGTGGCACTAGTGTCTGAGGTGCAGGTGTGTGTAGATCTTCCATAAAACTGGGGTTTGGATCTCGGGCTTTCTGCAGTGACTCAGGCTCAAGTGGAGGGGGTGGATTAGCAGCATGGCCCCTGGGATGACGGAGTGCAGTGATGGCTTGGGCTCAGGGGATGGAAAGCAGTGGCAACACACCCTGAAGAAAGTAGGTCAGTGTCCCAACTCTGGCCCCAGGGTTCAGTCACAGACCAATAGCAGCAGCAATGCCCTGTTGATGGTGCATTAAGGCCTCATGTTGGGATACAGAGAGCAGGGCACAGAGCCCCTGCACCTCCAGTCCAGCAGACGGTGAAGTACTGTGACTTCCCAATACCAGAGAGTGGAGCACACCAGCGACTGGGGCCCAGGGAACAGATATAGTAGTGGGGTCTTCAGGCAGCTCCATCAGCTGGGTTTAGTGTTGAAGACTATGAGGGTCCTTGGTGCAAAGACTGTAAACATCCATGGTGGTGAGACTTGCTGGGGTTCTCCTGTCCTCCTTTTCCCTGTGAAGTGACGTTCCTCTAAGGGGATCCCTTTTGGCACAAGCTGCTCTGGACTGGGACATGGGTTGATGCAGGTGAAGTGCTTTCTATGCTTTTCTGTGTGGCCATCCTCAGTTTTTGAGCTCTGCATGGTTTCTGCTGTTTCTTTCTTGTGGTCCAGAACTTTCCCAGAGCTATTTTAATCAGTTTGTACTTATTTATTTACTGTTTTTGTTGGCTTTTCTTTTGGGGGAAGATGAGCATTGGGACCTCCTAGCCCTCCATCTTGCTGATGTCATGTCCTGCAATTTTAAACAGGGGGGTCTGAGGGTCTCACTGAGAAGGTGGCATAGAGCAAGCCATAAGGCTCTGTTTTAGGGAAGAAAAACAACAAAGTGCAAATGTCCTAAGACGGAAGCATGCCTGGGATGTTAGCTTGAAAATGAGGAGACTCCAGTGTGACTGGAGCTGAGTGAGCAAATGTGAGTATAGCAGAAGGTGAGGTCCAAAATGACAGAGTATCATGCTGTGTAGGGCCTGGAAGGACATTGTGGACTCTGGATTTTACTCTGAGTGAGATGGAAAGTCATTGGAAGGTTTTTCTTAGAAGAGCAATCTTATTTAGATTTTAACAGTATCACTCTGGCTGCTGGGTTAATAATGGACTGTAGGATGGTAAGAGTGACAGTGAGGAGACTAGCTCAGAGAATTGCAATACTCTAAGAGAAGGACATTGCTGGTTCACAGGGGAGGTGAAACAAAACTGATGCAGAAGTGAGAGAAAGAGGAGTCAAACTGATTCCATGGTAGTTGTCCTGAGTTATGGGAAATATAAGCATGCCATGAGCTGAGGTGGGAAGGCTTTGGAGGAAGAGATGAGGACAAGGTTACCTAGAGTTCAGATTTCGACATTTTGAGCTGAGATGGCTATTAGGCATCCAGTGCAGATGTTGGGCACACCTCTGGATTGGTGGGTCTAGAGTTCAGTGGAGACATCCTGACTCAAGACACAAATCCTATCTTATTTTTCAGATGAGATCTAAGCAAAACCTTCCCATGACTTTCCATCTCACTCAGAGTAAAATCCAGAGTCTACAATGTCCTTCAAGGCCCTACACAATATGGTACTCCGTCATTTTGGACCTCACCTTCTGCTATACTCACAGTTGCTCACTCAGTTCCAGTCACACATTTGTCTGAGGCCTGTTATCTACCTGGTTTAGGCTCTCTGACCTCCTGGAGGCCCCCCCTCCTAGCCTGATTTCCTAGAACTGCCTGTCTGTGCCGGCTCTGGGATGCTGGTGGTGTCCTCATCACAGTCGCTCATTCACTGTTGAATTAATTCCTAGTTCAAAGTCTTCTGCTCACCCCAACCCCTGTGATGATTCTTGGCAACCTCAGCATTCAGGTGGATGGTCTGCACCACACCCTGGCCTCTCAGTTCTTTGATCTTCTCATCGGCAGTGTTTTTCATGTTTCTATATTGGTTAGCCACCCATTCCCATGGCCACATTTTAGATTTCTGCACCATAACAACTTCACAAATATTCCTTAAATATCTGAGATGCTAATGTCCACACTCCTATCAAAAGCTTTCATCCTTTTCTAGTTAGCTGTTCAAAAAACCCCCACTATAATCATTCCTTGGCCTCACTGTGGTCCGTTGAAAATCCTAGTTTCTCATCATTCATTAATTCCCTCCCTTCATTTTTTTTTGGTCCAGCTTAGGTTCCTTGATCAATCAGTATTATTGTCTTGTAGCCACCTGCTTCTTTTTGGCTATCCTACTTTCTTTTCAAGACCCATAAACCTAAAGCACTTGAACAACACCAGAGAGCTTTCACAATGACTCATGCCTGGGTCCCACCGCAGATCAACGGAATCAGTTTCTTCTGGAGGAAAACCCCCGGGAGACAGTATATATATAAAAACTCTCCATTGGTTCTCACATGCAGCTAGGGCTGAGAACCACTGCCTTAATGAACCCAAATGTCTGCCTTGTTCTGCCTACTTCTGAGCCTAGTTGAAGCAAACTGGGTTCCTTTTAAATTCTTGATGTCAGGCCTCAGGAGGGTTCTGGATCCTGCCTGGTCATCTGGCTGTGCTTCTCAGTAAGACCCCTGTCCCCCTCAGAGATGACGATTTTACACTTTTTCTCTCTTCTCAAATCTTCTCCCCTTCCTTCTCTCCCCAGTGCTCACTTGGCTGGTGACTTCACCTCACACCTCACTGGAAAAATGGAAACCACCAGATGGGCCCTTCCTGATTTCCCGTTATTCTCCTTGCATGTGCTGGGTGTGGTCACTTTAATTCATACTCACACCTCATTTGCTTTCTTGTTTATTGTCTCTCTCCCATGGGACTGTGAACTCTGAGGGCCCCATTGTATATTCACCAATGTAAATGGCACCCAGCTCCTTGGCCCAGATCCTAGGTAGCCGAGAGGAGGCACTGCAATACTTTCTACATGAATACATCAGCCAAATCTTGATCTTAGGAGTTAATGCAAAGACGTAGATCATACTTTCAACTGTTTGGGGGGCTGGAAAGAAGTGAGAGATCATTCTAAGTCTAGTGATTTTGCTTCACAAAGGCTGAAATGGAAGCAGATCAAATGGCTTCTCCTGTTCATGCAGATAGAAGGTTGCAGAAGTCTTACCTGGACCAGCCCGTGTGGTATAAAAGTGTATGAGCCAAACACCATTTGCCCATTTATGTTCGGCTTTGGCACACAGGGTCTTATTTGGAGGGCAGAAGCGTTTCTTCCATGATGATGTTGGGTGTAGGCCAATATCAGAATTGGCTTGTGTTTTCCTCAGCAGGGACTGATAGCGAGGGAGATGCCCCAGGAAGGAGTTGTGGTGGAAAGAGGCCGGTCTTGCAGAGCACAGAACTGAATTGTTCTCACCTGTGCATTCGATACTTTCATTTCAAAAACCTCTTATTAAAAGCACTTTGCTAAAAATAAAGTTTCTAAGATACTGAGTAACTTTAAGGAAAAAGTACCTATAAAGACTTACATCGTGCCTGTCACTGTATAATCACAGACATTTTGACAAAGGTACCATTTAAGCAAGAAATAGTAGAAAGAGAAACAAAGATATCTTCTTCTTCCATGTTAAATTGGTTTAAAAAAATCCCAGATTGACTCATGCAAAGATTATTCCAAAAGAGAGTGTTTTTCTTGTGTGATTTGGATGACGAGTCTGACAGTCCCCAGATGTGGACTTTCTGTGTGGTGATAGTTTCTTAGTTGGAAGCTGGAACAACTTATTTGGATGAATGATCTGTTTTTAAAGGATGAGTAGGGGGAACCTCCCTCTGTGCACTAAACATCATAGAAGACTGTTATGAAGCAGCAGGTGTGTCCCTCCAATTTCAGACTGAGTGAGTGTCCTCAATTTGCATCATGGCACCCCTCGTACAGTGACCAACCATCCTGGTTTCCCTGGAATAAATGGTTTTCTCAAGACAGAACTTTCAGTGCCAAATTGGGAGAGTTCTGGGAAAGCTGAAGTGGTTGGTCACCCTAAACACTGGTCATTGGTGGGGGAATGGCTCTTTCTACACATGATAAGAAAATCCTTTTTTTAAAGCTCTGTCCATAGAAAGGGGAGCCACTAACCCGGACTCTGCCCTCTAGCCGGCCCAGTATGGTTCACCCACCTTTGGGAGCTGGAACTGGTTGCAGATGCCCTGTTTTCAAAGAGCGTTCAATTCCTACCAGCTGAAAACCCCAGATATTGTTTGAGCTCTTATCCTGAATTTTCTGCAGACCTCCTGGACCTTCCAACAGCTTTCCCTGCCAGGAAGATTATGGCAATTTTATATGGTCCAGGCTATTGTAAACCACCATGCCCACCATCCCCTACCCAGCTTGGAGTTAGAAGACCAGTAATCTGGAATAACTTGCTGCTGCCAATGTGATGATGGGGAGCCACCTGCACTCTCTGGTTCTTCATTTCTGCTTTTGTAAACAAAGGTGGTATTTCCTACCTTTAAAGGGCCTCAACCTGTAATATTTGGGGACTCTCAGATTCTCTGCGAGAATGGATAGTAAATAGGATAAAAATTCCCCCATAAATACTTCCAAAATCCATATAATAAAATCAGGTTGTCATGTTCCTATCTACTCATCTCCTCACACTTGCTTGCCATATACTGACACTGGGAATAATTGTCAAAAATAAACATGAATTTCACTGTTTGAAACATGCATTAATGACATTAGATGAGAAAGATTTTCCAGACAGTTTTGAACTCTTGCTACAATGTGATTTATACTAAAGTGTTTTGAAAGATGGCCTGAAATTTGGCAAATGATCACAAATTGCCTAGAAATATTTAGCTCTTTATAATTGTTTAATTTTTATGAGTGTGTGCCTTGCTTTCTCAATTAAATTATAAGGTGATTGGGGCCAAGAAGCAAGGGTTATGCTTCCAGAAAATTATCCACAGTCCCTAGCCACCGCACACATTGAGTGGGAAGACTGTGCATGTAGTCATTCAGTAAAGGCATCATATTTCTCCAAATATTGGCATTTGTGTTGGTTGGTGGATGGCCAGTCAGTAGAGTGGCCTTGGAGAGTGAATTACGAGTGGAAATAGCTCTAGGTTATGTGAAGAACATCCATTCATTCATTAGGTTGTAATTAACCCTACAGGTTCCCACTGTGGTGTTACAATGAATAAAAACAGAGACAAGATAAAAAGCTCTTTCATGTTGACTCTAACTTGATTAGGCAATCTATTAACCACTGATGTTGAGCTATGTTTTGCCAAGACAATTCATGCCTCACTTTGAGGTGAATCTAATACTCGGAATATTTCTTCTGCTGTTCAGCTTGTACACCCACCTCAGGGTAATCAGCTAAAATAAGCTGTTGGAGAAAAACCAGTCATCATGTTTCTCATTTTATTTAAAATACCAATTCTTATTTAAAATACCAATGAAACAGATCTTGTGCCAGTTGGTTCTAATAAAAACTTCCAACCTTTCTTGTCCTATAGATCTCATCTTAATTAAAATGGAAAGAATTCTAATTATGGCAATGGAGACTTGAGATATTTGTGTATATTATGCCATAGAAGTACACAGTGTCATTTTTATTATCGATGACTCTTATTACCAATGAATGTTCAAATAGTTGCAATCGTCGCATCCCTTTTAAGCAGGGAAATTGCACATAATATAATAATGGAGGCTACTATGAATAATTCTGATCCACTATGCTAGGGATAGAAATAGGTTTCATTTTGACTGTCAATTCTGATCTATTGGTAGTAACTGACTAAAGCACTGAGGTAAGGATTATTATTATTACCTCTAGACCAGGAGTTAGCAAATTTTTGTAAATGTCAATGTTGTAAGTATTTTTGGGCCATATGATCTCAGTTGCAACTATTCAACTTTGCTGTTGTAACATAAAGTTAATAGGTAAACCAAAAGGCGTGGCTGTGTTCCAATAAAACTTTATTTACAAAAACAGATGGCTGCCAGAGTGGCCCATGGGCCATAATTTGCCAACACCTGACACAGGCTCAGAAAAGGTAATGGCTGATTAGCTATGTCTGCTGTGGGCATGAAAGCAAGTAGTGCCACCATTCCCCTCCTTCCCTCTCTGCAAGTGACTACAGCATGCAGTGAAAAAGGGTTCTGATCATAATTCTGACTATTGATCAGTGTGCACATTCTAGATGTATCAATAGAGGTTTTAGGTAAGAATTAGCCCGTTGCTCTCTACATAAATTAATACAGTCCATAATCCCTTTGCTGCAATTCTAAAATCCCCAAAGCTCAGAAAAATCTGAAATGTTTTGTTTTCACATGGCAA
The DNA here is from genome assembly GCF_001890085.2 of Hipposideros armiger. NCBI lineage: Eukaryota > Metazoa > Chordata > Mammalia > Chiroptera > Hipposideridae > Hipposideros > Hipposideros armiger. The sequence goes on from NW_017731436.1 coordinate 1,545,383, forward strand.
AACCTAAACTGACCTAAACTCATTTGACAGCAAAACCTGGCCTGAGTGGACACGAGGCTCTTTATATTCCTTGCTTATCCTGCTCAACCTGACAGTTCACATGTCTTGCTATCTGATTGCAGAATGCCTTCCCAGACTGTGCTAGGAGTGCTTTATACTGAAAGGTTTATGCATCAAATTACCTTTCTGAAATCTAAAAATTTCTGAATTCCAAAACTGCCTGACACTGAGAATTTCTGATAAGTGATTGTGGACTTATCAACAAACTCTCCTTTTTCTTTCATGCTGTGTGGAAGGAAGAACAAGAATATTCCAAGAAATGCATGTCTGGGTAACAACAATGAATTAGTCTAATCAAGCCATCTGACCGTTTACTAGTTATAATGGCGTAGTTCACTTAATCACCTGTGTTAATGAAGAGGTAAGCTTCTGATTTTAAACCCAAGTATAGCCAGAAAAATCAACATTAATCTTTCCCATAGGATCTTTTCTCCTTTTACATAAATGCGTTTTGACATATAATGGTGTTTGTAGCACATCCATCCACACAAAACAGTGCAAATCTCGATGATCAATAATTGGCTTCTGCGAACTTGGGTTACCTCTGCAGGTGCAGTCAAATGTGGTATACATTATAGCAGTGAATGTCAAGGGGGTGCATGAGCTGCTGAGTCGGATTAGATCTCAGGGCCCATTAGAGCCAGAAGCTGGAAGGACTGAACCCTACCTAGTCTTGCCCGTTCACTAGCTGTGTCATGGCTTCTTCTAGCTCATCCATAAAAGGGGCCTATTGACACAGGGGAGAAAAGCCCGTCTCTCATTGTCTTTACACATTTGGCGGCTTTATGTGTTGTAGTATAAGAGTAATACCAGTGTGCTTTTTCTACTCTACGATGCTTTATTTTTAATTTTTAATAAATATCTACACTTGCCACCTTTTATCTACCTCTATTCTAGCATTTATTATTTTCCTGTATCCATTGGCCCATAATTTCCTTGAGAGTCAGAAACATGTCCTAGTCTCTTTGTATCCTCTGTCTTCAGCACAGAAGTCAATGTGTTTGTTGATTGACTGAATGCTCACAGATTCAAGGACTCATACAACTAAGGGGGATGTCAGGGACCATCTTCTAAAAACTTTCTATTTTTATGGATGAGGAGACTGATATCTGGAGAAGTTCATTAGATGCTCCTGTGTACCGGATGCTATTACCAAGCACTGTGTCGCTGCTCCTCCATTAATCCTACAGCAGCCCTATGGATGAGGTGCATCACTCATAATTTCGCAAATGAGGCGGTTGAATCTGGGAAAGGCTAAGTAACCTGGTAAGAAGCAGTGCAGACTTGACCCAGGATCTGCCTTACTCCAAAGTGTGTATTTTTTCTATCCTAGTATAAACTCATGCCTGCCTCTAATGACTAATGGATGCCTCCAGGTCCTCCTAGGATAATCATTTCATTTTGATTCATGTCCACTGGGGGATATTAAGATAAGCTAAGCATGCTTTTTGCCTCCCCCTGCTCTCCCCCCCCGAAAGTTTACAATCTAGAGGAGAAGCAGATATTTGTAACCTGGATTATTGCCACAGCTCTTTTTTGCCCCCAGCTTTATTGAGGTATAATTGTCAAATAAAATTGTAATACATTTAAAGAGTACAATGTGATGATTTGATATACATATACATAGTGAAATGATTACCACAATCAAGTTAATTAACATACCTATTACCTCATATACTTATCCTTTTTGTTGTTGTTGTGATTAGAATGCTTAAGGTCTAGTCGCTAAGGAAATTTCGGTTATACAATACAGCATTAACATTAATATTATATAGTACAGCATATAGTCACCATGCTGTACATTAGACCCTCAGAACTTACTTATCTTAGAACTGAAAGTTTGTACCTTTTGACCTGCATCTTCCATTTTCTCCTCCTCCCAGCCTCTGGCAACCACTATTCTCTCTGTTTCTATGAGTTAAACTTTTTTTTTTAAGTTTCCACATATAAATAACACCATACAGGATTTGTCTTTGTCTGGCTCATTTCACTCAGCGTACTGCCCTCCAGGTGGCCAATGACAGGATTTCTTTCTCTTTTTATGGTTGAATAATACTCCACTATATGTGCATGCGTAATGCATATCACATTTTCTTTATTCAGTAATCTGTTGATGGACACTTAGGTTGTTTCCATATCTTGGACAGTTTGAATAATGGTGCAGTAAATATGGGGGTACAGATAGCTCTTCAAAATAATGATTTTACTTGCTTTGGATATATATTCAGAAGTGGGATTGTTGGATCATGTGGTAGCTCTATTTTTAAATTTTTGAGGACCCTCCACACTGTTTTCCATAGTGGCTGCACCAATTTACATTCCACCAGTGGTATACAAGT
>NW_017731436.1:1547981-1570887 GCF_001890085.2 Hipposideros armiger
TTTTTAAATTTTTGAGGACCCGCCATACTGTTTTCCCAAATGGCAGTGCCAATTTACCTTGCCATCAACAGTGAAAAAGGGTTCCCTTTTCTCCACATCCTTGCCAACATTTGTAATCTCTTATCTTTTTGATCATAGTCATTCTAACAGGTGTGGGGTGATATCTCACCGTGGTTTGATTTGCATTTCCGTGATGATTAGTGATGTTGAGAATCTTTTCATGTACCTGTTGGCCATCTGCTTGTCTTCTTTCAAAAAATGTGTATTCAGATCCTGCATCCATTTTTAAATTGGGTTATTTGTTTTTTCGCCATTGAGCTGTAAAGGTTTCTTATATATTTTGGGTATTAACTCTTTATCAGACATATGGTTTACACTTACTCTTTTCTTCCATTCTATAGGTTGCCTTTTAAATTCATCGATTATTTTCTTGGCTGTGTAGGGTTTTTTTAGTTTGATATAATCCCACTTGTTTATTTTTGTTTTTGTTGTCTGTACTTTTGGTGTCAGATCCATAAAAATGATTGCCAAGACCAGTGTCAAGGAACTTTTCTCCTGAGTTTTCTTCTAGGATTTTTTTCAGGTTTAGATCTTACATTTAAGTCTTTAATCTATTTTGAGTTAATTTTTGTGAGTGGTGTGAGATAGGGGTCCAGTTTTGTTCTTTTGTTTGTGGATTGCCAGTTTTCCCAGCACCACTTATTGAAGAAACTATCCTTTCCTCATTGTGAATTCTTGGTGCTTTTATTGAAATTCGTTGATTATATATGGGTGGGTTTATTTCTGGGATCTCTATTCTATCCCATTGGCCTACACGTCTGTTTTGATGCCAGTACTGTCCTGTCTTGATTACTATGTAATATATTACTATTAAAAAATAAAACTATTTACTACAAAGTAAAACTATTACTTTGTAATATAGTTTGAAATCAGGAAGTATGATGCTTCCAGCCTTGCTCTTCGTGCTATTTGGTATATTTTGTGGGTTCATACAAATTTTAGGGTTGTTTTTTCTCTTTCTGTGAAACATGCCATTGGGATTTTGATAGGGAGTGCATTGAATACATAGATTGCTTTGAATTGCCGTAGCTTATTAACTACTCTCCTTGCTTTAGCCCTCACCCTCTCATAGTCTTTTCTCTGCATGGCACCAGGGTGCTTCTCTTGATATATGAGATCAATTCTCTTCTCTGCTTCCAACCTTCCTATGACTTCTGATTGCACATAGTATAAAAGTCAGAATCCTTTTGGTGACCTAGAAAGCCCTCCATGATCTGGCTGCCATCATTACTCTGACATAATCTCTTACCACTCTCCCTTTGCTCATTCCACGCCAACGTACTGGCTTCCCTTCTCTACCTTGAACATGCCAGGCATGCTGCCACCTCAGGGCCTTTGCATCTGCTGTTCTTCAGGTCTGGAACACTCTTTCCCAGATGTTCCTGCATGTTTTTTTTTTTTTCATTTTCTTCATGAGGTCTGCCCTGTCTACCCTATTAAAAATTGCAGCCACTCCTGCTCTTCATATTCCTGGCACATAATAAGCACTCAAATATTGAATAAATTCTATGATTTGGTGGAATGCAGTGAGGGCTATGAAGATATTTAACTGAAATGCCATAGGAATCTGGGAATCCTATCTCCTTAACCATATGGGATTTGTAATTCCTCCATTTGGTGAGGATCAAATTTCTCATCAATCATAAAAGGGTTGGACTCTATGATGCAAAGATAGAAAGATAGTATTCTTCAATTAATTGAAAAATATATTTCTTAAAATAGTTAAAGGATGGATGAAACCTGGTTATCCAAATACAAGGAACTGGTAAAATTGTGGAATTACTGGTGAATGGAAATAATACAATTACGTAAAAATCATAGTCTTGTAGAAGACTATTTAAAAACATGGAGTTATGTTATTTTATATTTTTAAGCAAAAACAAAAAAAAGTTATAAAATGCTATAGTATGATTCCATTTTGTATATATATCAAGTAAAGTTTAAAATTATTTCCTTGAGTTCTTAACCTGTTTTATTTCATGAAGCCTATGAATTTCCTCTAAAATTAATGTTTTTAAATGTATAAAAAATAGACTAATAAAACAAACTAATTATATTTAAATACATTCATCAAGATGTTCAAAGAAAACTTTTGATATAATTGTGTATGTGCCTTTTAATTATCGCACTAAATAGGAAGACATTTAAATACAGTCATGCTAAAGTTAATTTTATATTTTAGTGACAAATCAGTGTGAAGGCTGTGGTGGCTTAGTTTGAATAAGAACATTAAACTGTGGGGTTTTCTTTACCAAGACAACACTCATTTATGTCGAACATCCAATCAATTTTTATTTCTTTGTGATCGTTACAAGTGGTGAAAATTTGAATTTGCAAAGATTTAACATTTCAAGTAGGACAAATTGCTTCCATAGCTTGCTTTACCAGATGACAATAGGCTCTCTCAAGGAACACAAGAATTCTTCAAACTCTCTTGCTTTCTAGATCTTAGATTTTTTTAACATGAGATTTAGATTTTTAAAAAATGCAGTATAATTTACATACAGTGAAAAGAACAGATCTTAAGGTACAGTTCAATGAGTTTTGACTAATGCATCATCCTGTTTCCTCTCCCCTCAACCATTCTCTGATTTCTATTGCTGTTGCTTACTTTTTGCCTCTTTTTGAACTTTATACAAATGGAGTCATGCAGTAGTACAGTATGTACATTTTTGTATCTGGCTTCCTTTGCTTAGCTTATTGTTTTTGAGCTCTATGTTACTGTGTACATCAGTTGTTCATTCTCTTTTACTGTGAAGTAGTATTTTTTTAATATAAATAATTTATCCACTCTCCTGTTGATGATTTTTATGTTATTCTCAGTTCTTGGCTATTATGACAAACATTGGTATTATCATTCTTGTATAAGTCTTTTGTGGAAATAACTTCTACTTTCATTTGGGTAAATACCTAAGAGTGGAATTTCTGGGTTACAGGGTAAGTTTAGGTTTAACTTTATTAGAAACTGCCAGTTTGGCATTCTCTCTCTTCCTCTCTTTCTCTCTCTCTCATTGTTCAATTGGTTAATCAATTTTACTAATATTTTCAAGGACAAAAAGCCTTTGGTTGTATTAATTTTCTCTATTGTTTTCATTTTATTTATTTCTGTCCTGATCTTTATGACTTTCTGCTTCTACTTACTTTGCTCATGGCTTTCTAGCTTTTTAAGGTGAAAATCTGATCATTAATTTTAAACCTTTCTCTCTTATCATATAAGCATTTAAAGCTGTAATTTTTCCTCTAAGCATTGCTTTAGCTGCATCCCACACATTCTGATCTATTAGATGTACATTATTGTTCAAGTTGAAATATTTTCTAATTTCCCTTGTGATTTTTTTCTTTGACTTATAAGTTGTTTAGAAGTATGATGTACTATTTTCAAATGCTTGGAAATTTCTAGATTTTTAAAATTGATTTCAGATTAACTTCACTGTGGTCAGAGAACATACTTTTATGATTTTAATCTTTTGAAAAGTTATTGAATTTTGCTTTTCCCCCCATTTAATCTTTGTACCTTTTTTGTTCTTTTGTGCTTTTTCAAAGTTAATCTATAGAGGGTGCCAAAAAAATGTATACACATTTTAAGAAAGGAAAGAACTGTATTAAAATTGTAATACTCAATATACACATATACTGATAACAAAAGATTTATATAAGTCACGTTTGTCTTCTGCAGTTACAAGAGGCGCTCAAAGTAGTTACCATCAGTGTAATTTTAATACAGTTTTTCCCTTTCTTAAAATGTGTATATCTTTATTTGGCACCTTCTGTATATTTTTATATCCCATTTTATTCTTCTGTTAGCTTTTTAGCTATGTTTTTATTAGTTTCCTATTGCTGCTATAACAAATTATCAAAAACCTAGCTTAACACAATGCAAATTTATTATTTTATGTAGTTCTAGAAGTCAGAAGTCTAAAATGAGTCTCATAGGGCTCAAATCAAGGTGCCAGCAGGATAGCTGCATTTCTTCTGTAAACTCAAGGGGAGAATTTATTTCCTCACATTTTCTAGCTTTCTGGCTACCCATATTCTTTGGCTTGTTGACCCACTTCTATCTCAAACACCAGTAATTACATCACTTTGACCTCTGCTTCCATGATCACATCTCCTTTTCTGACCCCCTTGCACCTATGAAGACCTTCATCATTATATTGGGTTCACCTAGATAAACCACGATAATCTCCAGCTCTCAAGATCTTTAATTTTTTTTTAATTGGGGAATTCGGGGAGGGGACGAGTATTGGGGAATTGGGGGAGGGGACGAGTGTTGGGGAATTGGGGGAGGGGACCAGTGTTGGGGAATTAGGGAGGGGGACCATCACAGTAGTTGTTCTTCAGTCTTAGTTGTGGAGGACGCCAGTTGCCATCTGGCTCCCCGTCGGCAGCTCGTGGCCTCTGAGCTCAAGGTGCTGTGTTCAATCTTAGTTGTGGGTGGGCGCAGCCACCATCTCATGTGGGAGTCGAACCAGCAGCCTTGTTAAGAGCGCATGCTCTATCCACTGAGCCATCCAGACGGCAGCTCAGCTCAAGGTGCTGAGTTCAGTCTTAGTTTTGGGCGGGCATAGCCACCATCCAACAGGCAGTCTTGTTGTTAGGAACACGTGCTCTCGTCAGCTGAGCCATCCTGCCACCTGTTGGCAGCTCAGTGGCAGCTCAGCTCGGGAGCAGCATCACTGGCCAGTGTGGGAATTGAACCTGCAGCCCTGTTGCTCAGAGCTCATGCTTTTAAGCTAACTCTTAACAAACTGAGCCACTTGGTTGGCCATCAAGATCTTTAATTTAATCACATCTGAGACATTTTTTTTTCCATATAACATATTCACAGGTTCTGGGTATTAGGACCTGGACAGCTTGGGGGAGTCATTGTTTTACCTACCACAATAGCTTTGTTTTATTTATTAGTATTTGCTGTAGGAATTACAATATTCACCCTTAATTTATCACAGTCTAGATTGAATTAATATTTAACTACTTTATGTGCAATGATGTGTTAGGTAAGAACTTTACAACTATATGTGTCTTTTATAGCATCTCATCCTTTGTGCCATTGTTGTACATTTTATTTCTATATATGCTATGAACCCCTAGATGCATTGCTATTACTTTTTCTTTAAGCAATCGTTTTTTCTTTAAAGAAATGAAGAAACAAGAAAAGTGTCTTTTATATTTATCCATATATTTATAATTTCTGGCATTCTTTATTCCTTCAGGTAAATCTGAGTTTCTGTTTTATGTAGTTTTCCTATAGCCTGAAGAAACCCCTTTATTTTTGCTGTTAAGGTCTCCTGTTAACCAACTTTTTCAGGTTTTGTTTATCTGAAAATGTCATTATTTCACTTTAATTTTTGAATATTATTTATGCTGGGTGTATAATTCTAGTCTAAGAGTTTTTTTTTTCTTAACCACATGAAAAATATTATTTTATTGTCTTCTGGCTTGTATGTCTGATGAGAAGGCTACACTCATTCTTTTTGTTGTTTTTTTTTTTTTGTAGGTAATGTGTCTTCTTTGTCTATGTGGGGTTTTATCTTATCTTTATTTTTCAGCAATTTGAATGTGATGTACCTATGTGTGAATTGTGTGTGTGTTTTCTTAGGTTTCATTGTATTTCCTGCCCAAATTCATGGGTCACTTGGATCCTCCAAATATTAATACTGTTACCTCTAGGTGATGATTATGGAAGATTCTTATTTCCTTCTTCTTTTCTGTTCTTTCTAATGTTTCTTCAGTGAGCATGTGCTATTTTGTAAGTGTGAAGACTAAATGTAGCTTATAATACATTAAAATTTAAGTGACATGTAAATAAACTGTCATATTCTTTTCAATAATATTATGCAAAGTTTTTTAAAAAATGTGTTGCATAATGTATTCATTATATTCTCTTTAAGGTAAAATGATTAAACAGACATGTTAAAATGATGGAAACAGAAAAAAGCAATGTGATTAAGTATCATATCAATATTTATTATAACTGTTTTCTCAATTTTAACATGTTTGATATTCTATAAATAAATCTATTTCATATATAGAAAACCATTAATTTTTAAAAATGATAATTTATATAAATAGTATAACTGTAAATATTTTATGGTATATCTGTGCCTTATTATTCCAATACATTTTATTTTTCAGTGTTGGAATTCACAATAATTATGTCTTGTCTTTGATTATTCATTATAGTCAACCACAAGTATCTAACCAGATTATTTGAAGGTATGAGTTACATCATGGGAGTAGGTTAAACTCTTGAAAACTGAGCATTTTTTTCCTTCAGGACAGTTATTAAATCACTATTATGTGAGCTAAGGTCTTAATCCAGTAATAATTAACTTCCAAACCATTATTTTAAGCAATTAGTATTTAAAATAAAATAATTCTACTTTCCTTTAGCTGTTTGTGCTTCTGTTAGCATCGGGCAGTGGTGTATTCAGAATAGACACTGAAGGAAGCAGAGTTTCTAGATCAACAGCAAACTTTATTTAAAAGGTAACCTATTTAAAAATTTGAAAACCACAAGACAGGCAAATGTTAAACGAACCATCCCACCGATTTAAATAAAAGCACAAAATTTTTCCTTTAAAGTTGATCCCTATTACAACTTGGTTTTGGGGCAGCATGAGGGATGCTATAGGCCAGTACAATTTCCTCAAACACCAGCCTCCCTAGAGGGAAAGGTGGCTGTGCTCGGGGCCTCACGCTCCTGTGTGTGGCTGTCCCATTCTGGGCATCAGTACCAGTGTTCGATTGTACATTGCTAAGTGATGCAGCCACAACCCAGACCCATGAGTGCATTTCTCTTACACATCTGACATCCACATTCATTTCTCAGTGTATGGAAGTAGCATTCTATCTTCAGCCTGAGCCTCAGTGATTTGTAGTACGTTTAATATTAATTGCTGACTATTCTGGGAACTTCACATATCAATTTGACTATGCCATATAGTGTGATCATTCACTACAAATGTGTTTGAAATATACCCTTGCAGTGGCAATGGCTAAAAAGGAACAGATATTCATTTTTATCATAAAATGAGTTATATCCTAGACCCTCAGGCTTCAAAGGGGGTGTGTGGAGTCAGCTACATAAATAACAAAGGGAAGGGGGAATCTTCATTTATAAGAAGTTTAGGTGAAACATCCAGCAAGAAAACACAGACACTTGGCATCTTCTGGGATGGAGATGCTCAAGTGCTTAGGAAAAAATCATGTTGTCACAGTTGACTCACAAAGTATGAACAGGCAATGTTGTCTCAGCTTGTCCCCTGAGAGGACCCTGGGCAGTGAAGATGGTTGGGAGATTCCTGGAACTTCAAATCACTTTCTTATCAACATAAACAGCTTCCATCATTTTTTCCTTCTCCACTACACTCCAGCTGCAACAACTTTCCGACATTTCTGTCAGTGCACAAATTCCCAGAATCCATTTTGGGCTCCTTGCTGCAATTCCTCTCTCTGGCCTCAGAACCCAGGTAACTCTTCATTCTAGGTCCTCTACAAAAAAGGGTCCACTAGCTGCCACTCTTAATTATTTAGACTTAGCCAATTGTGAGTATATAAAAGCTGTTGTTTTGCTAATGGCTCCAGGGAGAGAGAGGGGGAGAGTATGAAATCACAAACAGGGAATTCTTAACGGTTGCTCCTCGACCCCTGGTCTATACAAAAATGAAAAGACAGTGAGGCAGGATATTTCTTAGCTCTTGCTTATTTCTTTATGATGTGTTTCTTCTCCTCCAAGTTATTTCTGTCCATATCCCTTCCCTTTTTTCTTCAGTAAATCCTGAATTTGCCCTGTTACATAGAACAGAGCTTACCAAACCCTCTAATTATAGAAATCACCTGACGGTTTCGGTAAAAATATGGATCAAACGGCCCCATCCATGAGTTGTGAAAAGTCAGTGAGGAGAGATCCTGATTTTCTTTCTTTCAAGTAATTACGTAATTTATATTATGAGGCAAACTTGGGCAGCACTGTGTAGACCTACCTTTCACCAAATAAAAGTTCCTCTCCAATTTCCTACGTAGGTTGGGCCCTATAGAGTGGGATCAAAGTGAGGACGCATAAGAATGCACACGAGGTTTATTTATTTCTGGCTCAGAGGAAAGGCTACACATTATTTCTAACCATATACTTGCTTGTGACTTTTCTAAAACGTTCTGGAGGCTTAAAATGTGTGTCACCGAGGTTACTGGTCCATCAAAGGGGAAGGGAAAAGTGTGTGAGGGTGCGTGCTATGCAGACAAGTGCGCCTGGTCTGGTCTCTTCTACATGTGAAAATTTATAGACGCTTCTGCAATAACCAACTCTGATCGGCGGTGCAGGGTGGGTTTGGTTTTCGGTCTACATACTTCGGTCCTGAGAGATTTGTATAGCTATCATGAAAAAAAAAAGGCTATTACCTTTATTTTTAAAACTAATAAAAATTAAAAAAAAAGAAAAAAAGATTGCCTTTCTCAGTATCCGTGGGTTAAACTTTCTCCACGTTGAGGAAGCCAACGTAGTCATTTGCAACCGCTAGCCGAGAGCCGCTGAAGCTGCCCCCGTGTGAACTCGGTTTGATTGACGTTTTCATTCCCGTGTCTGGTTCTTTCTGGCCATATAGGCGTGATTAGATTTCCCGAGCCTCTTCTTTCCTGTGGCCTTTTCAGGTTGCTCTGCTGAGGCCCTGCTTCTCAGGAGAGCTATTCAGGAAGGCCCGAGATGGTCCAGAGCAGGGCTGCCTGACTGCCCCGCTCTGAGGCTATCCAGCTTACACTAAAAAACAACAATCTATTAAACAAACAAACAAACAAACACCCCCCCCCCAAACACCGGACTGCATAGAAAATAATCTTCCTGATATCCAGCAAGTAGCAATGTGCTGTTTTAATTGTAGTTGTTGCTATAATTTAAACAGAAAGCATTTTACATCCATTTTTCTCAAACTGCTCTAATCATAGTAGTTTTCATATTGCCTTAATGTAGCAAATATATCCGACTACTTAATTCTGCTCCTTTGTATAACATAGCACATTACATTTAAGCATTTCAGGCTGCTCTTGTGTATTTACAAAATAGAAACAGACTGAGGAAACCTCCTTTAGTGCTATGACTTTAAAAAAATTAAACTTCCAAATGACTTACTTCATTCAACTCCAAATGAAATAATGGCTTTAGATGTCTCTTGTATTTTAACTCTGGATGGAAATTAAATTCAACACAAACGACACTGAGTCTATAATAGTTAGATATCATTTTAGAAGATTATTATTTGAATGGACCGTTTTCTCAGGGGCTACTGTTTGTAAGTAAGTGAGTAACAGTGGGTTCCTCCTATCCTTATTAATGCATGGATAGCTTTTCTTGTTTTCAATCCCACAGATAAAAATCTTTTTCTGAAGACAGAGATAAAGAGAGGGAAAAATTCCCACTGGGATATTGCAATTTTCTCCTAGGATAGATAAATTCCTCCATATATTTGTCTAAAAATATTAGCTTCTGCATTGTTCATCTGCGTATAGTGGCTCTAGACTGAAAGATTCTAAGTGCATTTTCAGGTTGTAATTTTTTCTGTAAACCTTTAGTTTCTGGTTTATCAGTGTCACTGGTGGGTCCTTACAAGATTGCAGACGTTGTTCTCAGTGAGGAACTGGGAATATATCATCTGAGCCATCATACTGGGAGAGGAGTCTGAGCTTTATAACGTTAACTTCTGAAACCTTACACAACCCTATTCAGATTGTTCTCTTGCACACCCTCCCTGAAAAGCCTGGACCAATCTACTGAACAAGTTTTGGGGTAATGCTGTTGAAAAGCAGAGTATTTCCTGTATAAATGCTAGTCAGTCATTTCATTTTGTAGCTTTTGTGATATGAGCAGTCTATTGTCACTGTTTTCATTTTAATTAAAGTTTATGAGATGCATGAAGAGTATAATTTAGAGAAGTTAGCATTGTTGGACACAGATGTCAGTCAGCCTAATGCCAGAAAGGACTTATGTTCGAAGGTAGGGCCTAGGGCGTCAGTCGTCTTTCTGCGCTCATTGTGAATTTGGGAGGTCACTTAACATTTTCAGGGCTATGCCGTCCTTATTTGAAAAGTGGAGATGATGATGCTTACTTTACCCACCATGGATTTTGTCTCTTTACGGGTAAATTGAGCAAGATCATTTCCCCACCTTTCTTTTTTCCCTACTGTGTGAGACCATGCAGGATCATTTTAAAGATGTGAAACAAGAGTAAAAGAGTCTTTAAAATATCTACAGAATGCAAAGCATTGCTTTAAATTTTATATTTGAAATATATTTGACTTAGACTGTTGCCACCTTTGTTCAAGGTAGGAGTCTGTCATGAAGAGTGGAAGAGCAGCTATTTTTGGAAGTCCTGAAAACGAAGCCTGATCTTTCTTGAAGAGGGAAAAATAGCTCTTAGAATGTATCAGGACATAGATATTTACAACAAATTCCTCATTGTTTGGTTCCTTACCTGGGCCTCAGAGGGGTTAGGGTTGACAGGGAATTTGTTGCAAAGGCTTTGGTGTGTAGTTTGGCTTAACTTTCTCTGAATTACATTTAAAAAATTTACTTAGCAGGTAACAAATTTCCTTAACTGTTTGACTGCTGGTTTTGCCTGTATTTAGGGTGTGAGATGCCTATTTAAAAAAAGCAGGACATAAATAAAAGATATAAACAAAATATCATTTCCACTAAGGTTTATCTCTTTTTTTTTTTTTAATCCTCTCTAGCTCTTTCCAAGGGTGTTGAAATCTGCTGAGACTTATTTTGATGAAGGTAAGTGGATTCTCGTTATCAGGCGGTAAAGATATTCTGTTATTGTTTACTGTTTGAGCAGCTCTGAAAGGTGCCATCTGAACACTTGTGGTTATAATAGGCAAAAATAATAAACAGCGGGTTTTTTTTTTTGCTAGTGATGGCCAAAGCTTTGATTTACCTCTTCAGAAGGTGAAAGATTTATTACTGACACCTAAGGTGGTTTTGAAAGATAATGGATCTTGGAGCCCTAATGGTGAGAGGCTTTTGAGTTTGTCCTCAGGAGTAGTGGGTTAGTAGATGAAAGAGGGTTTTGGACATGAGACCACAGCCATGGCTACTGGGAGGCACATACAGAGAAGGAGGTGATGAGGTACGGAGGTCCTGGTCATCAGAGGATGTCCAGGTTAAAATGATCACCTTGAGTTGCTCTTCCAAAAATGCCATGTTACATGTAGCACATGCCCCTGCAGGGGCAGTCATGTCACCTCATTGTGTTCATATATCACAGAAAACCCTGGACCAGGAACAAGGGGACCTGGCTGGGTCTGATGCTGGCCACATACATGATCTTGAGCAAGTTGTCTGCACTTTCTGGAACCTGAACAGGGCTGGATTAATGTGACCATTGAGATCAAACTCCCCAAATGCATTCATTCTATTTAAACATCTTTTGTCAAAAATCTAGTCATTAGGCATCTAAGTATGAGTAAAGCTCAGTCCTTGTGGTGGTGGCAAGCTAGATGTGAAAGTGAATATTTACAAAGCAGTGTTGTAAGAGATGTATTGAGGAGTGGATGTAGTGCAATGGACGTACTCGTTAGGAAGCCAGTTCTCTTAGGGGTAGAATAATCAGAAGAAGTTAAAGGAGATTGCTTTTGAACTTAGTCTTACATGATGGGTCCAGGAAAAAAAAAGGCTGAACAGGATAATAAGGGTGTTTTATACAAAGGGTCAGACAGTAAATATTTTTGGTTTTGCAGGCCATATATTTTCCATGGCAATTACTCTGATGTCACAGAGCACAAGCAGCAATGGAGCATGGCTGTGTTCCAATAAAACTTTATTTACAAACACAGGCCTGATTTGGCTTGTGGTCTTTAGTTTGTTGACTCCTGCTGTAGAAAGACAATATGTAAAGATGGACTTCGTTCCAAACCTAAGATTGTCTTGTAGTGCTTTTCCCACCTTTGGGGTTTTAATAAACATGACTTCACAGGTTTATATATGTGTGTGTATGTGTAAACCTGGGGATATAGATCAGAAAACTGCTCATTATCCTATAGCACTTAAAATTTACAGGCGCACTGGCTCGGTTTCCAACTCCTACACTGACAACTTGTTGGCGGAGGGTTTTCTCTGGCCTCCAGAGCTGCTGGGCCACATGCAGGGAGCAGGGCAGGTATGCTGGGCAATGAATATGACCCTCCCCTCCTCCAAGTTCTCAACCAATGACTGACTGGAGTTGGTGGATAAGCATCTCAGCTACTTCCCCCTGTGGAGGAGCTGCTTTCAGCATGGGCTCTCGGGGCTGCCTCTGACTTCCCCAGTAGGAGGAAGTCCTTTGGCCCACAGTAGTAACTTCCTTCTCAGCACACTTCTTATTGGCTTCTTACCTTCCCTGTCTCATGTACCCTCTTTACCTACAAGTCCATGGTCGCTTCCCAAGTCCCGGCTTGTACTCAGACCCGTTTTAACATTTGCTTCTGGAGAAATGCAAACCACACCAGTCTTTGGGGCCTGGTGGACATACTCTAAACTCTACGTGTGATTGCTTGGAAACTCCTGATGAAGAGATGTTGCAAAGAACCTTTCTCCAAGCAAGGCAGCGGTGCTCTGCAGAACTGATTACAGAAGACTTTGTTTGGGTGAGAGACCCAGTAATGAACAACATTTGCCTAACTATTGACAGATTTGCCTACTTTTTGACCAGGGACTGTCGCAGATGCCGCTCCTCTTCCTCCTGTCTCTCCCTGCAGCTGCTGACAGTGCCTGCCTGCCCCTACCTCAAGCAGCTGCATCCATCTCTTTTCCTCTCAATTTGGAGGTGCAACCTGGACATGTTGAGTGATGAGGGTCAGAGGAGGTTTGGAGAGGTGGGCTCAGTGGGGTGGGTCTGGAGGAGAGAAGGCTAGATAGGCTGGAGGCGAGGAGGGGTCTGCTCACGATGGGCCCTGTTTGACTGGCTGAAGAACTTGGATTTATTTTTGGATCCAGAGTTGAGCTGCTGACAATATTTGAGGAGGAAGTGGCAAGAGTGTTCAGTTACATTCAGTACGTCCTTGTTGATAGCCTGCCATATGCCAGGTAGTGTGGACAGTACATCAGTGTGGCAGCAAGGTGCTGAAAAGTAACTGCTTGTACGAAACGTTTCCTCATCCTTCAGGTAGCCAATGGCCCTCTGCACCCACTTGAGTGCATTTACTAAGTGCCACCTGTTTCCACCCCCACTGCCTGTCTTATTGCCTCTGCATTGAGCTTTGTGCTAGAGTTAGCCATCATTAACACGCCTCCTCCATTTTTTCCCCCTAGGAGTGACATTAGGTTCATAAGAACATTGAGCTCAGCCTTTAGGAAGGAGAAGTCATAATCAGTCAACATACTCCCTGAGTCAGGTGGTCTTTTTTTTTTTTTTTTTGTGGAGGGCAGTGTCACTGGCCCTCATATGTGGGATCCGAACCGGGGCCCTCTGGTGTCCCAAGCCAGTTCCTAACCATCGCACCACTCGGCTGGCCCTAGGTGGTCTTTTTGACTAAAGACCATTGACCGTCAGATAAATGCCCAAGTAACTCTTCTACCACTGGTCTAGGGACCCTCAGCTTTTCTGAGTAAGAGGAACTCCATTAAGTATTTCATGGTGAAGATTCTGAAATATACATGAAAGTATTAATAGTGAAAACAGTCATAATGAACCCTCATACACCCTTCACTCAAATTTAATAATTATCTAGAGTTTCTCTGTTTTGTTTCTTCTATTTTTTTTTCCTTTTTACTTAAGCATTTTAAAATGAATTCCAGCCATAGCCTCATTTCACTTGTACATATGTGAGTATGCATCTCTTAAATATATGGGCATTTTCTTCTTTCTTTTTTTTTAGCTGAGCCATCCTGCCACCTGTTGGCAGCTCAGCGGATGCTCAGCTCTGGCTGGGACTTGAACTGATGTTGCTCAGAGCTCAAATTCTTGAGCTACCTCTTAACCAACTGAGTCACTTGGCCGGCCCTATATGGGCATTTTCTTATGTGACTACTACACATAGTCACACCTTAAAAAATTAATCATAATTCCTTAATATCATCTAATACCCAGTCCATAATTCAGTTTTCCTGATTGTTTCAAAAAAATGTCTCTTTTTGTTTGTTTGTTTGTTTGAATCCGGAATTAAACAAGAACCACATATGTCATGTGATTGCTGTGCTCTGAGATATTCCCTCTGGAAACTCCCAAAGTTCTGAGATTTGATCTCAGTTCTGCTGGGGAAATCTAGACTTGTGACAATCCTTCTTTGATAATTTCCCCCGCCCAACTCCTATTCCTCTTCACCCTATTCTTCCTCCTTCTTTTTGATATTTTTTAATGGCAGAAAATTCAGTTAAATGTAAATAGTTTTGGTGGGGACACTGAATTTGAACATGGGTTCTTACCTTAGAGTGCTGGTTTTTGTCTTTGAAAGTTTGGCCTGATGGTTAGAGCATTGTGAAAAATAAAACTACGGGTATACACCTGGGGTCTTTTTACCCCTTCCAGCTTTGGCCTTATTTCGCCCAGTCATAAGTTGAACCTTTTCCTCAGTGCGTCGAAACTGATGAGTAAGTACTTGATTCTCACTGTTCTTCCCACACATTTTCAGCAGGCCAGGGCCAATTCCCTGCTTGTTTTAGGCTTAAAACCCTTCCTGAAGTTTTAAGGGATGAAAGGTGGCTGTGCAACTGAAGGCACTGGATATTGTGTGCGTAACAAGGGAGAGGGAGTTGAATTTCACGGGCTTTTCTGAAGCTTTCTCTCTTAACTAAAAATGTTGCCATTTTCTGGGAAGTTTGCTCTACGTTTATTGGAAAGAGAGAACTCTCTTCAAGTATGGTGTGACATTTCTACAAAAATTGATGATTTAGAAACAGGTTATCTAAAATAAAGGTGCAACTTTTCTTTCCATCTGGTGGAAAGCCTGCTGGGCTGGTTTTGAAATCTTCATACATGTTTCATTCAGCTTCAGTGGGTAAAAATTCTATTGACTCTGTACTTTGGAACATGTAACAAATACCTTTTGGAATGCGGCAAAAAATAGAATAATTGCCTCGTCTTATGTTTTCCAAATTGGTTTTGTGGTATTTACTTATTATTTATTTATGTGTTTATTTTACTTTTAGTACTGGTGTTTATTTTTCCTTTTATCTTGGAAGGTTTTCATCTTTATTAAGGGTGATTACCTAACCCAGTGGAAGGGAGGGTAATGAACGTGGCTCAGCGTTGCCTTACCCATGTGTCAAGTTGAAACTTGTTCTTTGAATATTAGAAGTAGTGAAGCTTATAGGAACATGATGATGTTTTCATTAGAATTTTGAAAATTAAAAACGCCAGGCACTAAATACTGACACAATGAAAAGGGAGAGGCTGAATCCACTCCGAAACCCAGCCCCCACCCCAGCAAACGCAAGAATTTTTATATCTTCTTTAAAAGTTCTTAAACTACAAAAGGATTCACTTCTAAAATAACTGAAAAAGGGGGAGAGAGACATAGGGAGGAGTAGATAAAGACTTTAATGAAAACTTAGCACGGGGCTAGCACGTAATTCCATCTCACAAGGAAAAAGGCATAATGGAGACTGAGGAGCAGAACCATTTACATAATAACTTCCTAGCAACAGCCGTAATGAACAAATACGGGCAGATGAGTCAATTCTCTGAGAGACGACCTCACAGCAGAGCTTAGAAGAAAGGGGGGGAAAGGAAGCAACAATCAAATAGCTGAGATTCCCTGAATTTGGGTGATGTTCTATGTAGTTTCAGACCAGGCCACTAGATCTTTGTTATTGTGTCTAAAACTGATTTAGCAAAAGAAACGCAATCTGGTGAGATAGATATCGCCATCCAGGCATAGGCCAGGGTGAGTGGGTGCTTACAGGTCCACCTTTTCTGGGAGTGAGTGGTGAATTTCCTGGCTTGGCTTGAATGCCACTCACATGAAAATCCTCCTCCCTCCTGTCCCCCCTTCTCCTCCTCTTCTTCCTTCTTCCCCTCCTTTTCATTCCCCGTAACTGCTTCTGTTTGTTGAGTGCTTCCTTGCTCTGCCAGGAACTGTGCTGGGCACGTCACATATACTTCTTTTGACCCTTGCAATGCTCCTGTAAAAGGTAGATACGATTATCTCCATTTTACAGAACAGGAATCTGAGGCTCAAAGAAGGAAAATCACCCGGCCCAAATCTCACAGTTAATAATAATCGAAGTAAAAACAGTTCACTTTTATTGAGCACGTCCTGTACTATGTGCCAGGCACGGTGCCAAATGCTTTGCATGGATTGTCTGATGTGACTGTACTCAGATTATAGATAAGAAAACAAGACACAGGTGATGCCAGATAATTTGCCCAAGGTCATAACAATGAGGGAGAGCCAGAGCTTGAACTGAGGCAGGCATGCCAGAAGCGGGGAGAATAAGAATTCAGACCTAAGTGTGCTTGATGTGAAAGGCCACACCTGCACCTTTGTAACTCACCATGTCCCTGGGCATGTGGAGGGTGGAGGCAACCTTGCGGGAAATGATCATGTAACCTGTGATTCTTTATAGCTGCTCCAGTGGGGATGACAAAATTACTAGTAGCCACACTGAGCTGCTGGCGATTGACTAAGGCCAATCTGAGACAAAATCGAAGAGAATTTGTGTGTCTGAAAGTTCGTGTGCATGTGCGTGCGTGTATGTGTGTGTGTGTGTGTGTGTGTGTGTGTGTGTGTATACTCCAACCCGGCATCTCAGGCCCCAGGACTTTCTCTCAGTCTTCATTAACTTACTTAGTCTTTGCCTCCTTCGGATAACTGGCTTGCTATTCTTTGAGAAAGTACCGTACTTCGTGCCACAACTTGAACACCTACGAACTAATCAAAGGGTTCTCTTCCCAAAACAGTGCATTTTTATTTTTTTAGGTGCAGATGTTTTCAGTGCTTTAAACAAAGTAAGTGACTAATGTAGATTTTTCAGGAGCTTGACGGACAGCTGGTGGAGATGTCTTGAGGTGTATGTGAGTATGTACGTGAGAGTGAAGAGTGGCTCAGAAAGGATTTTCTGGGAAAAAGAGAGACTTTTGTCTCTCTAAAAAAAGCCACACAGGCCCATGTGGCTTATTCCGCCAACACGGTGATCCCAGGGCCTCCCTATTGGCTGCTGGGAAGATTCAGCGAGGGGCAGGGATCCAGGGAGATGCAGCCCAAGGAAAGTGGGTCAGTAGGCTGAGAAACAGGGGACAACTCTATTCAATTTCCTAGATCGTGCCCTTTGTCGAGCTGCCTACAGATACAGTGGCAGCATGTTCCAATTTTGCAGAATTACCTTCCCTAGTCGGAACCCAAACCCCAACCTCTGCAGGAATCCTTCCTGATCAACACCCTGTTCCCTTTCCTTGCTCCCTCAAGCTATTCGGTTTCCTCCTGCTCTGTTGTGATTTGGGGCATCTGAGGAGTTAACTGTTTCTCTAGCAGGTCTTTGCTTAACCACAGGTGAATGAATGTCTGAACTCCCTTTTGAAGCTGGCTTGTCTCCTTGGACACTTTTGAGTCCCTTTCTCTTAAAGGGGAAAGCTTTGTGGGAGGGGCCCTCTTTTCCGCCATGCTGCAGGCCTGGAGGTTTGGGGACTGGGGTGCAATTAGCATTGTGGGCAAGAAAGAGGCATGTAGGGCTGATCCCTCACCTGGCTCCTGGTGATCTGGGCCTGGCCAATGTTGCTTCACGAGGTTCCTTGCTGCTGCACCTGAGGCCAACAAAAAGGCCTAAAGCTGAACTAGCTGCTGAGTTGGGGGACACATTACCAGTAAGGCCAGGAGCTGGGCTGCTCAGAGAAAACCAAGAAAACTGGGACAGCGGTGGTGGGTGGGGGATGGCGGCGCGTATCTGTGGAGCTCACCTGGCATGTGGGGACCACCTTCTGGCAGGAATCTGGCATCCCAGGTCGGGTGGATGGCTCCACCTGTGGCAGCACTCTTGGAGTGCTGGGGCGAGGGGGTTACAGCCACCGTCTCCTTTCTCCAGCCCTGGTGTCTGAAGGTCATTAAGCTGGAAATCTTTGCTAAAATTTTATTTCTTTTTTCCTGACATTTCCATTCTCTGTCCCTCACTAATCCCAGCATTTGAAAAACACTTTGATTTCCAAGCTTGAAATGGTAGGCAAGAGACACTGACATCACTCTTGTTCTTGCAGCTTTTGTTTTGGGCCCAAAAGAGAGTTTTTGCATCTGAGACATGTTGAGAACCTGCCCAACAAATTTCTTAATTTTGTTCTTGCCTAGTTGGAAAAAAAAATTGCAGCTTACTTTTGCAGTAAGAATTCTCCCACCTCCCTTTCAGAGAAAGCACTTGACAGCAACTAACATCCTATATTAATAGACCAGTAATTGTTACATTTCATACCATGTAGATTAACTCTGAAACCTCAGTCACATTCAGATACTGTGCTGGGGGTTTAAATGTAGCAGCTAATGTGCTGTTCAGCAAGCATTTCCCCACCTCTGATCTTTTTATTGAACCTTTAAGTGGAACATGTGCTCTTCTGGGTAGGAGCAGGGCCTTCGGATTGACTTCCATGGTTCAGTTGGGTTCTTTCGTGAAGATTCTAAGATCCCAAATTGCATCAAGAGATGCATTTGTTGGTGTGGGTTTCGGATGAAGCGTGGAGTCTCTCTGACTTGCGGAACATTGTGGTTTTGAATCAGGGGTTTGGACACAAAGCTGACAAATCTCCCCAAACCAAAGCTCTTAGCAGAAATCACCAGCTTTTATTTGTGTATTGGCTTTTGCTGTGAAGTTTTAGCTCAGCCTTGTTTCAGTGGCTACAATCTTTTCTGATGTTTAACTTCAAGCCCTCTTGCTCTTTCCAAAAAAATCTGTTGCCTCAGATAGATAGCTAAGGCACCTGTGCTGTGGTGTGGACACTATTGCTTTGTGTACGTAAGGGCTGGCTATTTCTCCAGACTAAATAAATCTGGTGCCACTCTCTATTAAGTTTTAAAAAATATCCTTTTTCTGACTTAAAATTCAAAAAGAAAATGCAAAAAGCTTGGGCTTTCCTTTAGTTTTTTCATTCTGTCTTTTTCACCCTTGCAAAGGTGTCACCATATATTTCAGTATTCGCCAGTGAGGTTGTGTTTTTTTAATTAATGATGATTCCGGTTGGCACCATAGACTTAAATTTACCATTTACAGTAGGTTTGACTAACTGGGTCATAGCCACACCAAACGAAGCCACGTAGGCTACTCACCACATTTGTCACCATCTTTCCCCAGCCTCAGACCCCATTCCACTATGGAAGGAAAAGCATTCTCTTTAACAGCAAATGGTGAAAAACATGTTGCTTGCTTTTTCATTAAATGCTAAAAGAGAATCAAATCAGGTGGCAACAGGTGCCCAGTCCACCATCCATGGAGGAGGCACTGGGTGACACAGGTCTGTATACCTGTGTACCCAGGGCAAGCCGGAATTGTAGCCACTACCACCCCCTGAGCAAAGCCCATTTAGTTCCAGAAGTTGGATGGGTTGGCAGATGTTTGACTCACTACCCAGAGTTTTGCAGATGCATCTTCGCTGCAGAGACCCTTCTCTTGATCACGCAGAAAAACAAAAGGGAAGGAAGAAGGAACAGGGAGGTGACAGATGAACTGATCACTGCTCAGGGGTGTGAACACCTGGAGGAAGTGTCATTGTGGAGCTGGTGGAAACATGACTCCATGACGACAAACAGGTAAAGAATTCTTAGGTGATGATGAACCAAAAAAGGAGGCTGGCCTCTTGGCAATTCTTAAATAAGGCTTTTGTACTAACCATGTTACCTGTGGCCCAGATAGCTTAAGGCCCCTTTAGAAATTTAAATATGGTATAAGAGAGCCTTATTTAATTACTTACAGTGAAGAAATCTTTTCAACTGCTGGTTGGAATATATGTAAGCAGATCAGACATCCCACAAGTTTTGATCTTGAATACTGCTATAATTGAGTATCCCATATAGAATGTTAAGGTGAGGGGTCATTCTTATTGAAATAAGTTCTAAAATCTCTGATGCAGCCTTTATCTGCTTATCATTAAAGATGTTAGTCAGGAAGAAAGTTATTATCTTGGAGACTTTGATAGCTGTTATAATATTGTAAGCACTATTTTCTTATGCTGTTTTTCTCAAATCAAATTTCATTTGGACTAATAATTTTCCATCCCAGGCTTAGACTATCTCAGGAAGCCTGTAATTCTTTCATTCAGTGCTGAAAACTTTTTCACTTTCAAAAGCTTTCATAGATCTTTCTAATATGACACTTTGTTTAAAAAAAGTCACATCACCCTTTGCTCAAAACTTTTGAAGTTTCTCCGTGGCCCTTTGAGTCTTAGAATGGAAAGGGATCATAGAAATCCAGCCTCTCACTGGATATAGAAATGGTCTTCCCAGTAATCTTCTGTCCTTTGCTTATCACTTCCAGCAACAGGGACATCGCTGCCTCGTGAAATAATTGAGCTCATTATTGGAGAGTCCAAGGTATTAACAGGTTTGTTTTTGTATGGAGGTGAAATCAATTCCTTGACGCTGGTACCAAATGGACCCAATTTTGCCCATGACAGCAACAACCCAAACACCTGCTTTCTTTGGATACGATATTTGAAGACATTACTTCAATTTAGGTTATTCTTCACCAATTCGGGCTGAGAGCCCTTCACTGTTCCACGTGTCATGGTGTCAACTCAGTGTCAGCCTCTGGGTAACCTCTAGTTTAATTGTTGCTCCTCTCAAAGTGTGGAGTCAGACCAAGCCCAGACTTACCATCTGGGCTTTCACGAGCTCCCTGCTAGCCTGTCTACCATATCCATCCCCATTGTTTCTTAGTAGGAGGGAATGAGGAGTGGGGGAGGGGGCAAAGTTAGAGGGGGAGAGAGGAAACAGAAAATATATTGAGACATTTTATCCTTTCCTGCTGTGTGGATTCTATAATACAACTTTCCCCTATCTCTCCAAGAAAACATCCGTAGAATATGAATTTCTCCCTGGTATATAGAATTGGATTTTTTTGTTGTTGTTGCTATCATTAATTGAAGTGCTTTCTCCAGCTTGATGAGGAAGCGAAGTGTGTCTGTGGGTAACTGTGAAATCTGTTCACAAAAACATAAAGGGCTGTGTACACGCATATTTATATTGGTTTTGTCTTGATTTTTCGTTGCCTACAGTTTTTGGTTACCTACTAGGCCTGTGAACATTAAAATTCTAGATTATCGTTGATTCATGAAAGAGAAGAATCTGGTACTTCCAGAGCTCTGGCACAGTACTCTGTAATTGCATTATATTTCATAATTGTTTGGAGCTGGGTTATTTGTCCAATTCCATCACACTTGATTATTTCCTTCCCTTGCTTTATAAATTGGATAAAGCTCTTATCAGTATTTGCTCAGCCGTAGGAAATGGCCTGAGTTTTTCAGGCCCTTGCATCATGCTTAAAGAGAATGTTAACGTATCTGAAAATACCAAGCCCAGTGCTATTTATTTAACACCATTACTGCACAGCTCTCTTTTTGACTACACCAGCCCCAGCTGCAGAAAGCAAAGATTACAGTTGAGTGGAAACCCATAAAACAGGAGTGCTGCAAACCGGCAGATCCTAGATGGACAAACCTCAGTGTTGGCTGCCAAGGGTCAGCAGACAGGTGGTTTGGCAGAACGTGGCTAATTCCCCACTCTTGCAGGTTGGAGGCCAGGAAACCATTCTGGAGTTCCTTGTAGGGGTCTCAGCGTCTGCTTGCTCAGGGACAGAAGCACTCTGTCCCGTGTGGCAGGCGAGGCTCTGGACCAGCAGGCATATTGGTACAGTGTAGAGCTGATGTCTGTCTCCCTTTATCTCTCCATCACCTGTGCTGAATGCTTTCACATACATTTGCTTCCCGACAGCCTGATGAAGGACCCAGAGCTGGTGTGGTTCCTGTTTACAGGGGAGAGACTGTGGCTCGGAGAAGTTTCATATCACAAGTGCCAGTCAGAGACGTCGCTATGTCTTGAGCTTTTGCCTTCTGACTCTACATCCAGTGCCTCTTTCCTCAACATTTTGCTAACTTAATATGATTCCTGGGGCCAATGCTTTCTAGCTGTGAAAAAAATCCTCGAGTCAGAGAAAGGCTGAGACTGTTGGCTTTGAACTTCCTTGGATGTCAACAGTGATTTCAAGCAGAGGGAGAAGAGGATGAAGGCTTAGGTCTCTGCCCAAGGGATTTGCTTGAGCTGTTTTGTGGCAGTTGTGTGGACCAGGGGACAATCCACAGTGCAGCCTCAAACCCAGACATGAGTAGGGAGCTGAGATCCATACCTGGGCTTGAGGGGACACCCTTTCTATGCACTACACTCTGTTGGATTCAGGTATCCTGAATCTGCAGCAGCCTTTGGGTATTATGAAGAAAGGAAGGATTTAAAAATAGCCCAACTTGTGTATGTTAACAGGCAAGGACGGCACATTATTTTAATGGAAGGAACCCTTAGCACATCCCGTGTTAGAGGAATTCGATATAATTTTTTTAAAAGATTTTTTGTTGTTGTTGGGGAATTGGGGGAAGGGGAACAGACAAGTTTTTGTCCTTTGGTTCTTCAGTCTAGTTGTGGAGGACGTCGCTTCACTGGCCCAAGTTGGCACCATCATTGCGCTCTTCCCAGGCGAGGCAGATCAGTTGCCGGCTTCTGGATGGCCGCTCACAGCGGCTTGAGGGCCGCTCACTCTGGCTGCTGGCTACACACGGTAGCCCATGGCAACGCACTGCAGCAGGGGCTGCAGCCTACGCCGTCGCCGGTGACTCACAGCAGCCCAGCTCCAGGTCAAGCTGTTGTTCAGCATCTTAGCTGTGGAGGGCAGTGTCACTGGCCCTCATATGTGGGATCC
>NW_017731436.1:1570914-1573414 GCF_001890085.2 Hipposideros armiger
GAGGGCAGTGTCACTGGCCCTCATATGTGGGATCCGAACCGGGGCCCTCTGGCATCCCAAGCCAGCTTTCAACCAATGTGCCACTTGGCCGGCCTGGAATTCGATATAATTTAAAAGAAAACACTCATTATTTTAATTTTCATTGTAAGCTGTGATATTCTTTACAATCATAGTGTATCTGTAAGCAATTTCTACAGCATTCAATAGTCTAATTAAAAAAAGAAATGTCAAAAAAAATTCTAAAAATGGTTCCCGGGTAGGATTTATTTAAAATCTGCTTATGTATTAATATATACAAATCACAAATGTAAACAATGTCAAAAAGCAAGAAACACAATCAAGTATTTAAAATTCTCTTGATTATTATTCAACGAAGGAAAAGCTGTTTTGTTTTTCTTTTTAAAGAAAACCTTTCCTAAGTGAGCATTCACAAAAATGACTGCTTAATGTAGCATAATTGTATTGTTCACAAGTGCATCTTCATTTCTCTTATTTCTTTCCTTCTGCTTCTCACCTTTGCATCCCTTTGCATTGCAGGAGTTTTCTGTCCTTTTCTGAATGGGGCCATCTTTCTGTATCTTTGTCCTTATTCCTTGTCTATGTGGTGCCTGGCTCCTTCAGCGAAAAGGTCCCTGGTTTGTATGGGACACCTCAGCCCTTGTCTTAGCAACAATAGCTGGTGGAACCATCTAGACCATAGATGCATGCCTCCCTCGAGAACAATGCTTTGGTCCACAGCACTGGTCCCCAAGTAGCACCGAGCCATCACTCAGAATGCATGGCACAGGGCGGGTGGCCTGTTGGCGCTCAGGAAAACGAGTGCTCAGCAAGCTCTGTCGTTCTCTGCTGTGCAAAAGAGTGTGGTTAGGCACCTTCATCGGGGAAGGGCAGGGCTAAGCAGGCTGACTTACTCCTGACTCTGTTTTTAAAATTAGCTCACTCGATTTTCCTGGGTGTCAGTCTGCTTGCTGGTAAAAAGATTAGATTGCGTGACGTGGGAGGTCTTCTGAAGTTCTAGGCTACTGTGAGTTCAAGTTGAAAAAGAAACAACTCTGTATCATACAAGTGGCCTATTTTTATTGTAGAAAACTAAAACATTGGAATAAGCAAAAAAGAAAAACAGGAAAGAAACAAATTCATTATCCTATGACGCCACCACTCAGACGACCTTTAGATATAAATTCTCTTATTCCTTGTGCAAAGATAAACAGATATATGCATGTGTACACATAAACATAAAAACGCATATGTTTTAATATAATATGTATTTTACAGAAAGGTGATCGTGTTGTGTACTGTCTTGGAATCTGTCTTTTTAGTTAATGTAACAAAAACACAGGCATATCTTTTCACCCCATTAAATGCACATCTGACACCTCTAACTTGGGGGCAGATAGCTTAGTGATCGAGAGCGTGGCCTTGGAGACGAACACGGGCTCTGCGCCTTACTAGCTATATAACCTTGAGCAAATGACTTCACCTCTCTAAATCCTCCCATGGAAAAGGGCCATGATATTAATGCCCACTCCATAAAGTGTCTGCGGGTTAAATCAGACAGTGCAGTGCCCAGGAAGTGCCCATAGGAAGGGCCCAATAAATGGTAAGTAAAATTGCTGCATTTCATTTCACTAATGTGCATAATATAACCCATCCTCTGTTACTGCTTCTTTAGATTTCTCTTTGCTATCCTATGCACTGCTGTAATGATTGTTTTATAGATAAATATTTGTATATATTTTTAGGGCATACTTCTAAAAGCAGAATTGCTGAGCTAAAGGGCAAGGACGTTTTAAATATGTCAATATGCAGAGCCAAAGTGCCCTCCAGAAAGGTCACAGCAGTCTACGAGAGTGTCTATTCCCCACATTGAGGGATATATTAGTCTCCTTTTATTTATTTTTCAAATTTAAAGGGAAGGGAAAATAGGGTGAAAAGCGGTGCCATTATTTTATTTTGCATTAATTGTTACAAACATGCACACTTTGCCCACTTTCCTGTTGCAGCGTTTGCCTCTTTATTGATGATCTGTAGGAATGTTCATACATGTAGAATAGCAACCCTCGGCTTTCATTTATTAATTCATGAATGCCAGCTCCACAGCCAAGCACTGGGGTCTGTGCAGGTGGTGACAAGACAGCCCCAGTTCTTGCCCTTGTGGATGTCAAGTTCAGGGAGGGAAATGGATAAAAAAGGAAATAATTCAAACCTGCAATAAAGGAGGGTTACAGGGCTGTCCTGGAAGACTTCCTGGAGGCAGTGATGAGTGGAGAGGAGCTGGAGGAAGAGGCCTTAGCCAGGCACACAGATGGGGTTCCAGGTGTGTAGAAATGTGTTTCTTAGTTTGTTCTCTGCTTTTAAAAAAAATTTGGCTTATGGTCTTGTTGACATCTCAAAGTTTTAAAATTAGCAAAATCTATAAATATTTATATTCATGTGTATTTTCCACCTATGGCGTTTTACTTGGAAATTCTACCCTCTGAGATTTTTATTCTTAATTTTT
>NW_017731436.1:1574686-1596484 GCF_001890085.2 Hipposideros armiger
AAGGGGAACAGACAAGTTGCTGTCCTTTTATTCTTCAGTCTAGTTGTGGAGGACGTCGCTTCACTGGCCCATGTTGGTATTATCATTGTGCTCTTCCTGAGTGAGGCAGATTGGTTGCCGGCCTCTGGACGGCCGTTCAGGGTGGCTCTTGACAGCTCACACCAGCTGCCAGCTGCTCATGCTGGCTGCCAGCCACACACGGTAACTTACAGCAGCCCACTGCAGCAGGGGCTGCAGCCTGCATGTGCTGTCACCGGCGACTCACGGCAGCCCAGCTCCAGGTCAAGCTGCTGCTCACCATCTTAGCTGTAGAGGGCAGTGTCACTGGCCCTCATGTGGGATCCGAACCGGAGCTCTGCTGCTCAGAGCTGGCGTCCCAAGCCAGCTCTTAACCAACACGCCACTCGGCCAGCCCAACATTTGTATATTTTGTATACTTAACATTTGTGTGTGTGTGTGTGGGTGTGTGTGCATGTGTGTGTGTATTTGCTGTAATGATAGAAATCACAACTTAAACTAACTTAAATGATAAAGAAGTTTATTAGCTGAAACATCCAGAATATATGGCTTCAGGTATGGTTTGACCCTGGGGCTCCCATGGTATATATAATCCAGGCCCGGAGTTTCTCATCCGTTTGCTCTGCCTTCTGTGGGATTAGGCACATAATCTGACAGCTGGGGGTTTAGCTGGAATCTACGAAGTGCTCATGCTGCCTCTTTGCCCACCAAGCCACTGGTGGGGCAAAGAGAGCCTCTCTTCCTAGCTTCAGAGGAGAACCAGTTCTACCATGCTACACAAAATTGGGGCGTCGTTTCATGAAAGACGTGTGAATGGATGCTGATGGGCAAACACAGCGAGAGTCTCTACGAATGTGCTGCTTTTCCTCAAATTCATCAAAACACAACCAAGCGTACGCTTGATTCTTCTGTTTTGGTTTTGCTAATTCCATTTGAGACAGTTACTGTTCTCTCATTTTCTGGGTTCAAAAGCTCAGCATGCAAGTTTACCATTTCCTTTTTATATCACTCCACTTTCATTACAATTAATAGGTCCTAGGATTCACTCCCATCTCAGTGTCGATGCCCTACTCATGGGACCAGCTCAGTACAAGACCAACCCACTCTGTACAATATTCTATGGGCACTGGGTCCACACTGAATTCATCTCCCCAACTCCTGTAACAAGGATGTCCCCAGCAGGCACACATTTTTTATTACGTTCTGTTTTGTGTTATTGCTTATCTCTGCCTTACTTCTTCTCCTACTTTAACTACCCAGCTGGATTTGGAATGACTCGGAGGCACGTCTGGTATTTCCCTGAGACTTCCCCACCACCTGGCACCACATCTCTGTGGAATGGAGACTTGGTTGAAGCCTCTGATGACTGAGGGAGCCCCAGGCCGGGTGGAGGCGTGCTGGAGTGGGGTTCTCTGCAGGCAGCATGGAAATTTGGGCAAACCAGGTCCTGACGGAGCTGCCCCATTGGGCGCCCTGTGGAATTATGGTTCCACAGCACATGAAGAGATGTGATATGAAAAAAGTTCTGAGGTCAGATAAGTTGGAGGATGGCTGCCTCAGAGAAGGGTAGCATTTGCTTTACTATATGAGTTTTCAGAGCCTCAATAGGGTACTGTGCTTTGGGGTTCTGCACAAAGGGAGTTGTGTGGGCTGAATTGTATCCTCCCCAATTCATATGTTAGAGACCTAGCCCTCCCCAGGATGTGATGTATTTGGAGGTAGGGTCTTTGAAGAGGTAACTAAGTTAGAATGAGGTCATATGATGGGGTCCTAATCCAATGTGACTGGTGTCCTTACAAAAAGAGATTAGGACACAGACACGCACAAAGGGAAGACCATGTGAAGACATAGGGTGAAGATGACTGTCCACAAGCCAAGGAGAGAGGACACCAAGGCTTCAGAAGAAATCACCTCTGCCCACATGTTGACCTCAGACTTTTAGTGTCTAGAATTGTGAGAAAATAATCTCTGTTGTTGAAGCCCCCAGTCTGTGGTCCGTGTTATGGTGGCCCTAGCAAAGGAAACGGGGTGTAGTCAATTGTGTTTTCCAAATGAATTTGACACCACAACCCCTCTTTTACCAATAGGATTTTCTAAGGTGAGCATCTCGTGTAATTGGGCCACAGTGGCTGTCAGTGGTTCCAGGTGTGGCGGACGACTCCCGGGGACAGAGTAGCAGTGCTGTGTGCTCTGCTTTTTATGCACATTCTGGTACAGAGCTCCACTCTGCTCTGCCTCAGAGCCATGTCCGTGTGCTAATGAGCTGTAGCACGTGATGGGGTCCTATGGAGCCTTGTCAGCTATGGAAGACCCTGATTTCTGCAAGAACACAACCTTAGTTGGGAGTCCCTGGAAGTCACAGATGGTGTTTGGTTTGCATGACGTCAAGTGGACACAATAGTTTGCTCACTGGCTGACACTGGGCGGAAGATTTAGATGTGCATGCATTATAGCTCTTTCAAAAAGATGGGTTTAAGATGATCACTTTCAGTAGAAGTTTCTAGTCTCTTTTCCTTGATGAATGGGTCGTCCTTGTGAAGGAGACTATCTCTTCTTTAATCCAGTGACCTGTGTCATGTGACATGTCGTAAAAGCTGAGTAATAAGGAGGCGTTAATCTCTTTTCATTCTTCACGTGCATTTCCTTTTTACAAAGCTTTCTCCCATTTCTTGGTTATGGATCTTAATCTTTGGTAACAATAACTGTAGACTGTAGGGTGGCCAATAAAAAGGAGAAAAGAGAAGGTGCTACTTATTGATCAGAACGCATAAGCCGGTGCTCAAGAGCTGTGCTAATGTCAAGTGCATATGGTGAGCAGCTTTTGTAAGATTTCATGGAGGAATGGAGAGCCTCTTTTAAAAACGAAATAATTATTGCTTTTGGCAGGGGAGAGAAGAAGCAAGGCTCGGTTTTTCCCTGGTAAATGCAACATCTATTCACAGGGTCAAATGAACATCTCTGGAAAAGTCATAGCTCAGGTTCATCCTGAAGAAAGAGTCAGGTAAATGTTTTTATTGTCTGTTATAGTGTGTGTGTGTGCACGTGCGTCTGTGTGTGTGATTTAAATGGTGCCTCTGGTCAGGGTGGTTATGGTGGAGAGCGAGAGCTAGGAGGGGGCTGTGGACACATAGGTTTTAAAGCCAGCACCCTCTCTTCAACTGAATCTGGCACCCAACATGTGATCCCATGACTGACCAAACAACCCAAAAGCAGACAGAAAGTGCAGACAGATAGAAATGACAGTAGAAACCGTGTTTCATATTTCAGTCATTTGAGGATTAAACTCCACTGTGCTTGAGAATCACCTTAGGATGCTTGTTAAAATACACATTTCAGGGACCCTTCTCCCCAAGAGTCAAGTTCAGTACATCCGGGGTGGTGGGACCCAGAATCCGCCTTTTAAGCAGGTGCTCAGGTGATTCTGACATAGTGAGTGCTCAGACCTGGCTGGGGGACCACTGGCCTAGAAGGGCCTGTTTCTGGGCAGTGGCTGGGCCTGGCTGTCTCCTTGCTGCAGAAAGCGTGCCGGTAAGCCAGACAGCCTGGCCATGTTGCAAGGTAATACAGCAAATGGAACCCAGATGAGTCACATGTAAACTTATTAAGCTCAAATGTTTTCATAAGCAACTTATCCTTTCCAAAAATCAGGTTATAATAGATTTTGGAGGGAGTCTTCGGGCTTGCTTGTCTGAAACAATACCAAATGTAGATTTGGGGACATTGCCACCCAAGCTATGGATTCTGTGACTGCAGGAGCACAATCTTTGTCGATGATCAGATGACTAATTACACTGGACTTCCCTACAAGGGTCCTGCTGTGTGTTACACATATTCCTGGCCTCTTACTTGGAATGCAATAAATCAACTGCCTGTTAAAAGCCCTTTATTCACTTTAAAAGTGTCCCAGGAGGCTATTTTTTTCTGTCCCACAGAGTTTAGAGCCCCTCCTGAGGAATGGGCCTCAATCTTTGCTAAATTAACTCTTCAGGTATTCGTCCATCAGGATAGACTCAAAAAGGGACTCTCGCTTGCTCACAAATTACAGAGTCAGCACTCTGTGGGACATTTATGTAATCTGTTGCCCTGTGTTTAACTTAATCCTAAAATGGCTTAGATTTTATGCAAAACTAGTTTAGTCCTGATCACGGCTGTCCTCTCTTTCAGGCAACTGATAACATGATGTAAGAAAAACACAAAACTTTTCTCGAGGTTCATTGCTGTTTCATTGGTCTTTAATATGTAGCCAGGGATATTTTTTATTGGCCAGGCTATAAAACCTCATCATGTATCTCAAGCCATTAGTGTTTACCGAGGTCCAATTCATAATACTATTGTCAAAATCTAAATGGGAAAGACTTTTTTTTTGGTCAAGTCAAAATCCATTTAAAATGGTGTAAGACAATGCCGTTCTCTATTAAATGTGTGTTTAAGTACCAATGTAGCAATTATAATAGATAATTTGGATGCTTCTCTGCCTATCATGGGAACTAGGAAGACACATGTCCACTCCTCTGTTGATGACATAAACTTTATTTTATTTTATTTTGTTAAAGGTTTTATTGGGGAATTGGGGAAGGGAACAGTGTTGGGGAATTGGGGAAGGGGAATATTGTGTTTATCCAGGACCCATCAGCTCCAAGTCAAGTTGTTGTCCTTCAATCGTAGGTGTGGAGGGCGCAAGCTCAGCTCCAAGTCCAGTCGCTGCTTTCAATAGTTGCAGGGGGCACAGCCCATCATCCCATGCAGGAGTTAAACCAGCCATCTTGCTGTTATGTGCTCTCACCAGCTGAGCCATCCTGCCACCCGTTGGCAGCTCAGTGACAGCTCAGCTGGGGCGCAGCTCACGGGACCATGTGGGAATCAAATCAGCAATGCTGTTGCTCAGAGCTTGCGCTCTAACCCACTGAGCCATCCGGTCAGCCTGATGACATAACCTTAATATCATCTATAAGAATGGCTGTAAAACACTGATGAGCCCATTGCCTGATTATTGTCAGAAAGGATCAGTATCAACCATATGAAATTACAGTTATGGTATTTGGCCAAAATTACTCAGATTTGAGTTGGACTTTATACTAACTGGACACTTCTAAATGAACAACTCGTTCAGAGTTAAATAAGATAATGAATGTTCTGGGTAAATTATGAAGCTCTAGTCACATTAAAGACGATTTTTTTGTTCTTGGGGCTGCCTATGGCTGCTCACATTCTGGTGGGCTCATCAGAATTTAGAGCTGTTGAAAATCAGAAATTCTTCTGGGGACATATTGGGATTTAAAAATTATTGAGGTAGCCAACCAGTAAAACTTAACCTTATAAAATTTCAGACCAAAACTATTCCTTCTCTTTGTTGACCCAGAAACCTGGGAATTGCAACCCCAAATCCGAGCACTTGACAAATTTAAATTTCAGTTTTGTGAAAGAAAGTCTTTGACCCTACATCTGGGCTAGTGGTTCTCAACTGGAGTTATTCTCTTCCCTATACCCAGGGGACATTGGACATTTTGCTTGTCACACCTGGGTGGAGGTATTACTGATATCTAGTGGGCATCTAGTAGGATGTTAGACATCCTACAACGCTCAGGATGGCCTCCCCCCTACCCTACTTCTCAAATAATCTACCCCCCTGAATGTCAGTAAGGCTGAGGTTGACGATCCCTATCCTAGACCATCGCAGGACCATGCTGGGTGTGGTTCTGGGCAGGCATTCCACAAAGGTGAGAGCCAAGTTTCTCTATCTTCTCAGAGGATTTCAGTTCTGCATCTGGCACCAGAGACTCAGAATCCCTCTCTAATTAGCTTCATAACTTCTTGACACTGAGGCCCTTGTGCAAGGATTCAACTCCAAAAACAAGCCAGTATTTGCTAAAAGGTCAACTGAGTTTTGATTTGAGGGGGACGACCAAGGGAAATTTTGCCCATTCATTCTTCTAGAGTCTCTAAAATCTTTCGTTCCATTGCGTAGATATTGAGAAAAAGTGAACAAACAGCTTCAACACATATGCACTTTATTATCTTAGTTTTGCAAATATTTCCAAATTGAGATGATGAGATGATAAGCTCCTGGGGTGGGTTGAGTTCATGGGAGAAAACTATGGAGTGTAAATATTGGGAGGAGGATGATTTAAGGCTTTTCTTGTAGCTTTTTTTGTGGTGTTATTTCAGAAGTATTCATATCATGAGTATTCCTGTGATTTTGTACATCTTCCATGTATAACTGTATACATCCTCCAACCTAATAGCGTTAAGTTCCTGAAAGATACAAGGAAGCGACCAGGCTTAAATCCAAGCCTGCTTTCCTTTCTATTGAATCTCTCCAGGTGACACAGAGGCCACAGCTGCCTCTGTAACCTAGAGAAGAGACAGCCTGAAGCTTCAGCTTTTTACCACCCACCCTCAGGTGCTGTCTTGGTGCAGCATCCACCTCCACAGCTCCTCTTAGGGGGAAGGTACCCCAAGTCCCCTGTTTCACCTTCCCGAGAAGGCAGAGGAATCTAGAGTTTTCTGTAACCTGCAGCTCCCTTCTGGCGATTCTTCAGGATGGAATAGGTAAGCATCCAGTCAGGTAGCCCCTCGGAGAGGCCTTCACACAGAGTTTGGGTTGAAGGGGAGAGAAAGGGTGTGGGGTGTCACCAACATTAGAGATGAAGACTTTCTGTACTTACTGCTTTTTATATATAGTCTCCTTGGAATACAGTACCTAGGAAGCTAAATTAATCTCTTTTCAATGAACTTGGATACTTCCTTTTACCAGGAAGCCAGTGTCAGCTAACAGAGAGCCTGTTGGAGTGTGCAGTTGCAGTGACTAATTAAACCCAGATGCCTGCTTCTTAATTGGTTTTGATCCGTCTTTTACCTTGAATCTTTCTATATGATTTAATAATGTAAGACAACCCACCTCCTGGGGAATGTGAGCAGGGTAGAAATGATAAATAAATAACAGGTGAAAATAAAAAAAGAGATGTAATTTTACAGTTGATGCCTTTTTAATAACACGATACTAACACAGAACCTTTGCTGACTGTGGCATGAGTAACTAAATAATGAAACTGTTTGGGTGTTTTGTTCAGGGTGCTGATGGTTCCCATGGATGCGGATGGCTTCTCCAGCATGTCTTTCTTGTCTGCTTTGCTCATCCATCATGGACTTCCTCCTCTCCGGCCCTTCCTGGTAGCTCCTCTTCTCCTTCCTCCAAACATGCTTTTACCCTTGCCTAAGGCTTGATAATCTTTAAAAAAAAAGCGCCTAAAATAGGTTAATTCCTTTGCAAAGAAGTCTGCCCGTTGGTTGTCCCTATATGCTGTTCCAAGCTAGATGGGGCATTACAGGAGGGTAGAAATCTTGTGCTCTGTTCCTTACCTCCTGAGCTGATTGTTTTTTAAAGGTGCCCATATTGCTGGGTTCTCCCCTTCCTGTCCTTAGCATCTTCTGCTGAGCTGAGTCTTCTCTTTCCATCAATTCTGATTCTATCTGCCACAAGGAACCTGAGAGGTTAACTCATCTTACCCCATTGGATGATGACACCAAGGCCCTGGAGCAGGCGGGCTAGAATACATTCTCCTTTTAGTCTAGTGCTTTTTGTATAATATTCCACGGGCCTGGTCTCAACACCATTTGAAGCTAAGCTCTGGCCATTGTTATTTAACACAGTGAAGTCATACTAATTTGGATGTCCTCGAGTTAGAATTTGTGGTTATTCACCTTCAGTTAACTGAAATACAATCAGCATTTCCTAGAGTGTGCTCTTCTGAACACTGATCCTATTAAATGCTAGAAAAGACAGTTTTATCATCATATAAACAATGTTTGGAAAACACTACACATTGTGCCTCGCACTTAGGAGATTCAAAATGTACATTATTAGTACGTTATAGCCTCAGAGAATTCTCGCAAGTTCAAATTTATGTTTAAGCCTGTGTTTCCCAAATGTGCTCAACCATAACTTCCCCTAGTCCCTCTTTATTCTCTACCAGTTCCACTATATATATGTGTGTACACACACACACACACACACACACACACACACTCACTAACATCTTACCCAACCCCATTTACAAATGAGATTCTGGAATAGTTACTCAATACTTAAGAGCAGAAGAAAAACTCAGTAAGGTGAAGACTAGGTGGAGTCTGCTAAGAAGAAAGTTCCGAATCTCCAATGCCCTGGAAAAACCAATAACAACTTTACATTTTTCTTTGCAAAATGGTCTTCTTTATAATCATGCTATGAAAATCAAACGTGAAATAAAGGGTATCAGATAATTTTATTAGAAATTTAGTAATTGGCCTGCTCTGAAAATGTTCATCTTTGTTCATCCTAAGAATTAATGCACTAATTCTTAGTTTTTCCCCAAAACAAGTTCTTAGAAGCTACTCCCTCATTATTACTTATCACTGCAGTCACTATAAATGCCCCCCTTTTTTTCTGTCAGTTATCTGCGAGTGAGGAGAACTTCCTGCCCTACAAACAGGATTACAGTGGGTTTTTAAAAAAACAGTGCTTAACAGAACAAGGGTTTTTATTTTAAAACAATTTAATTAAATTTATTGGGGTGACATTGGTTAATAAAATTTATAGGTTTCAAGTGTACCATTCTATAGTATGTAATTTATTTATTGAACTGTGTGTTCACCACCTGAAGTCAAATCTCCTGTCACCATATATTTGACCCTCTTAATCCTCTTTTACCTCCTGCCTGCCCTCTTACCCTCTGGTAACCACTAAATTGTTGTCTTATGTTATGAGTTTTTGCTTGTTTGTTTGTCTAGAACAGGGGTGGGCAAACTTTTGAGATGGAAGAGCCAATCCTGTCCCTCACAACAATTTAAAAATGATTCGAGAGCCATAAAACAAATGAAATTACCATTATGTGAATAATGTCCTTTAAAAATTTTATAAATGAAACTGTGATAGTTTTATTTTCATTTTCAATTTTACTTCAGAGCCACATGTACATACGTACTCAGAGAGCTGCATGTGGCTCGTGAGCTGCAGTTTGCCAACTCCTGGTCTAGAACAACAATGGTTCTTAAGGGATTTTACAGTGTTCTTTATACCACCCATGCCTGTTCCCAATTAAAAATGAATGTAACGGCAACTCTACTGAGTTGGCATTGCATGGCAATCATGGGTATAGGCTTGGAGTCAGACATTCAAAGCCCCATTTCACCCCCTGCTACTTCTGTGACCTTGGACATTGTTCTTAGCGTCCCTGAGCATCAGCTTTCTATCTGAGGTGCACAGAGTATCTTATGGGGTGCACAGTGAAGATTTAAGGAGTCTGCCTGTATTAGTTCCTTAGGGCTGCCATAGCAACGTAACAAAAATTGAGTGGATTCAATAGCAAAACTTAGTTGTCGCACAGTTCTGGAGGCTGGAAGTTTGAGGTCAAGATGTTGGTTTCTGAGGGCTATGAGGGAGAACACGTCCCAGGCCTCCCTCCTAGCTGCTGGTAGCCTTGGCTTGTAGGTGGTGTTCCCCCTGTCTCTTCATGTCGTCTTCTTTCCATGCATTTCTGTGTCCAAATTTCCCCTTTTTATAAGGACACTATTCATATTGGGTTAGGGCCCACCCTAAAGACCGCCTTCTAACTTGATTACCTCTGTAAAGACTCTATTTCCAAATAAGATCACATTTTGAGATTCTGAGGGTGAGGAGCCCAATATATTTTTTGGGGGGAGGACTGGAAGTCAACCCATAATGATGCCCAAGAGGTTCCAATAACACAGCACATGGTAAGCATGCATTAAATATGAGGAATTATCACTAGGTTAATCCTTGTGAAATTGCAGGTACTTGATCATTTTTACCTACAAAAATGGAAATATAACACAATTTAACATATTTTTTTCTTTGCTTTTTTCCCCCAATAGCCTCCAGCTAGGTTCCCTTTGTCCCTGATATAGGTCCCCACTCTCTGGGCAGCCTGCATGACGCGAGCTGTGCTGATTCACTTTGCTGCTTTCATTCTGAGGCTTTCATCTTTCGGCTCTGGAACTTCTCCAGTCTTCATCTCCTGAACGCAAGAGATAGGCCATGAAACTTACCCATCATGCCTCCCACTCCCCATTTGTCAGGTATCCTTCCAATGCCCTGGGAGAGGTTTCCAACAGGTATTGGACATATATTTTTGTAAAATTTGCAGGAATAAAGTATGTAACCTCAGTCATTTAAGACCATTCTCTCTTTGCTCTCCAACTTGTCTTCTGCTCCCCTTCCCCTCATCTTGAGGAGCATTGGCGAGTCCCTGGGAAATTTCTTTTTTGTTTTTCGTAATAGGCTTTATTTTTTAAGAAAAGTTTTAGGTTCGTAGCAAAACTGAGTGGCAAGTACAATGATTTCCTGTGTACTCCCTCACCCTACACAGGCACAGCTCCCCCTATTATCAATATCCCTTACCAGAGTGGTACACTTGTAATCAATGAATCTATATAGATACATCACAATCACCCAAAGTCCATAGTGCACATTAGGGTTCACTCTTGGTGCTGTGTATTCCATGGGTTTGGACAAATGTGGAATGATATGTACCCACCATTTAGTATCATACAGAAGATTACACTGCCCTGATGATGCTCTGTGGTCCATCTATTTTTCCCTCTCTATTTCCAACACCTGGCAACCACTGATCTTTTTATTCTCTCCATAGATTTGCCTTTTTTAGGATATCATATAATTGGACTCATACAGTATGTAGCCTTTTTAGATGGGTTTCTTTCACTTACTAATATGCATTGGAGGTTCCTCCATGTCTTTCATGGCTTGATAGCTCATTTCTTTTTTACATTGAGAAATATCCTGTTGTCTGGATGTACCACGGTTTATTTATCCAGTTACCTACTGAGAGCACCTTGGTTAGTTCCAGGTTTTGTTATTTATGTATAAAGCCCTGAACAATTTTGAGGTAATTCAAAGTAAAGGTGAAACGGGAATACATTTACCTTGGGTTTAGTGGATACATCCCTGTGATTCACAATCACTTCCAAGTATCATCAAGCATTGCTAGCTATCCCAGTGCAGGAACTCTTCCAGAAATATTACAGTACCAATCACTGTGCCAGCTCCCCTGGCATCATGGCACAGAGGTGCTGGGTGGGACATCATCCTGCAATATTAACGTGTTCTCCTTCGCTTGTTCTCTGAAGTGTGAGGGTAGAAGAAGAGAAACAAGGTTTGAAGTATGAAGCCGGAGGCCAGTTTGTGAAAATTTCATCAGATGTATGACATTGTAAGTTGAAAATTTTAGGTTTTATCAACACGGAGTCAGATGTAAGTTCTAGCTTGTCAGGAATATATTCATTAATGAAGCATCTTTCTATCAACTGTGCTCGAGGAAATCTGAACTACCTATTCTCTGGGTAGAATATAGCCAATGCTTTTTGTCTTAAGAAAAGGTGATTAAGGAACGTCCAGCCAAAAAATAAAGAATAAAAGTTTTATAGAGCTATGTTAGTTATTTAGTTAATAAAAATATTTTGGTTTTGTTGGATTTCTATGCTCTGTGTAGTATTTGTCAGTTCATGTTGTATAATTTGTTGAGATTTCTTATCTCAATTATATATTAAATATACTTCCATGACAATACTATATATATATATATATAATTTTATAGTTTTTTCTTAAAGAGGGACTCTAAGATTTGTAGAGCCTTCCAGCCCACTAAGACTAGATCTTTCCATTCCTCTTGACTCCTTTATTTTAAGATTTCTTTTGCTCATGTTCAGGTCATTTTAATATCCAACACTAAAGTGAGTATTATTTTAATAGGCTCTTGACTTTCAGGCAGGGTATGAATACAGGAAGAAGTGGGTAAACAGCTATCCCTCCCAGCCTCACCCCATCTGAGTGTGTCTGTGGACTAATGTCTTTCCTGTACATGCTGAATGGAAGGATTTGTACACTTGGCTTTTAAAAATAATCTTTCATCATATAATTAAAAATGTTGCTATTACACTCATGGAACAATTAAGCAATGATTTATAATTCTGCAAAACTCCTATATTTTGTTAATGTTAAGATACATTATTGACCTTTTATTGCAACATAAGTGAGTTCTTTTTGTGTAACTGGGGGACATTTGATTATTGTTAAGTGTGTATTTATTTTTTAATAAAATTGTTCTATACTTGCTTTTTAACTTATTTGCAGAATGCAGAAAAGGTTGTAAATTATATATATATATATATATATATATATATATATATATATATATATATTTTTTTTTTTTTCCGTCTGTGGAACATGCTGTTAGGATTGGACCTATTTCACAGTTGGTAGAAAATTGATGTAAATTTCTAAGCACCTTTGTTCTTCAAACCAAACCTCACTTTTGTTGTCATTTATTTGTAATTCAAGATTAGATCCAGTTATTTTGCATGAGCTAAACACATTTCAATCTCATTTTGGGTGGGTGGTCTTTGCTTCAGGAAGATGAGAATTTGCATATTTTGGTTCTAAATGGAGCCATAACAAAGGATTTTAGATGAAGTGTTAGTTTAAATGGGGAATAGCTAGAAGAAGGCTGGGCTACCTTTTAATTCTGTGAGTTTCCTGAGTATTGCTGAACCTTGGCGCAGCCAACCATTGTTGACAGACATAAGGGAAGAGCCCATCCATCGTTCTGTGCCTGGATATTTACATATTTGCTCCTGTTCCTCTTCCCAGAGGGGGCGGCATGTGGTGTATGTGCTTCTACTCATGCTTGTGCCACGCGACACATCAAAATTATGTAGAGCAGGTGAGGATTGCAAGTCATGAGACTCTTTAAATACGTTTTCCGGTATAGCCTTCAATTGTCAAATCTTATGAAATTGTCCTTAAATTATGCAAATTGTGTTATAAAAAGGAAACAGCATAAGAACTATGTCGGTGTCACATTACAATGACTATAATGCCACATAAAAGAAAAACAACTTTTAAATTTGATTTCATTCATTTGTTTTGGGCAACATGCTTTCAGATACAAAAAATTTTCTTAGTCCTACAGAACTGGAGTTCAAAAACACGAAACTTGCTATATCCCAAACATCCGTGAGGGGTTGAAATGGAACCATCCATGTTTTCAATCCTCAGCTCCTTCCTGAGCCCCTGCTGCATGTTGGGCACAGTTTTCACCATGACAGACACAGTGGTCAGCATGGTCCTTGCTCTCAGAGGCTTCTCTTTTAGAGTGATGAAAAATAAAGCAGTGAATGAATGCATATGAAATATAAGCATTACACAAATAAAGAAAAATAAAGTAGGGTAAGGGAGCAGAGACTGAGGGAGATGGCACTTTATAGAGCATTATCTGAGAAGGCTTCTTGGAGGTGGTGCCATTTGAGTAGAGAACCTACCTGCAGTGGGGGAGGGGATCATGTATGGTTCTAAGAAGAAAGCTTTCCAGATGAAGGGAACTGCGAGTGCAAATGACTTGAGGTGGGAATAGCAGGGCTTGTTGGAGGGATGGCCCAAAACCGGTGAGACTGGAATGGAGTGAGTGATTGGCTGATGTAGGGGA
Organism: Hipposideros armiger; assembly: GCF_001890085.2. NCBI lineage: Eukaryota > Metazoa > Chordata > Mammalia > Chiroptera > Hipposideridae > Hipposideros > Hipposideros armiger. The sequence goes on from NW_017731436.1 coordinate 1,588,204, forward strand.
CGGTGAGGTAGGGGAAGCCAGGAGGAGCAGTGATGTGCTTTGATTTTCAGTTTTAAAAGATGTCTGCCTTGGACAGCGGGTACCGTAGGAAGGCAAGTGTGGGAGCAGTATTTACAGAGAAACCACCCCAAGATATAGTACCTTAAAACAACAGGCATGTATTTGGCTCACAAGTCTCTGCGTCAACAACTTGGGCTGGACTTGGCTGGCAGTCTCTGCTGTGCTTAAATATTTTAGTTCAGAGGAGCAAGGTCTTAATGACATGCTTGGTTAGAGAAGACTTCATGGAGGAGCTGACACTTGAGCTGTCTCTGAAAGATATGGTGGGTTTGGACAGATAGCCTAGGGTGTTCTGGGAGAGGGGCAAGCATGAATGAAGGAACTGAAGGGTGAATGCAGATGGTGTGTTGGGGATAGGGTGGGGGACCAGTCTGACTAGAGATATGGCAGCTCTGGGGTGGTGCAGCAAAGATGGTAGGGTATGGCCAGGCTTTGGAGAGACTGGATCACAAGAGTTTTCAGCTCTGAGGTGGAAAGGAACAGCCATGGAAGGCTTGTGAGCATGAAAGTAATGTAGGAGATGAAGGAGAACCTTGGCATGATGGTGGGGACAGGGTGGGGCTGGGGACTGTGCACCCTCTGGGGCGCATGTTGCTGAGAGGGCCCACCCTGGAGTGATTACCATGGTAGTCAGGAACTAGGTACGCAAGCTAACTTTCAAGGTAAGACAGGAGGACGAGCAGGTGGGTTAGATGTGGGAAGGGAATGGAGGGGTTTGTAAAAGGTGGTCCTGTGGCAGCATTTCCTAGAAGTGCGTTCTCTGTTCCACAGTATAATAATATGTACGTTGATTACGTTCTTGTATCATCGCGATGGTCAAAGATGAAAAACAAGTCCAGGAATTCAGAAGGAAGGGATTTAACACTGGGGAATACTTACCTTTCAGAGAGAACGGAGGTTGTAACGTCTCCAGGAAACTATCAGACGCATCTGCCTCCAGCACAGATGGTGGTTCGCTAAAAAATCCTGCGCCTGCCAAAGCCCTCACTTGCCCCCACCTATTATGATGACGGTTTCTTTTCGCTTGCTTTCCAAATCACATGTGAGTGCTCCTCTTGGGTACAGTCTGACTGGGAGCCCTGCAGGCAGAGTTTCGGGAATTGTAGCTGTAGACTTCCAGCTCTGCAATGCAGGGGGCAGGAGGAAACGGTGCTGAGCAATCAACAGGCCTTCTGACTCGTGTGGGTCCTTCCTTTCTCTCTTCCTTCCTTTCAAGTCCAATTCCAACTCCTGCAGAGATCCCTGCCCTAGTTTACAAGATTCCTTTTAGCAGAGTTTGGTTAAAATCCACCTTGGCATACCCACAAGCAGTTGCAAAGAATAATTTAATTTTAAAGACCACTTAGCGGTGTTTCTCATTGTTTTCTATTATGGAGCAAAGCTGGATAGAAAATATGGTGAAATAACTTATTCGATTGCAGGTAGACTCTCTGTACCTGCCTTATATTTTTTCAGCATGTATGTCTCTATATCTAGCTGTATAGCTCTGCATTTATCAAAATAGAGATATGAGTGTATAACTTGCTATACTTGCTGATTGGATTCAGGCTCTTTTGGCACTGCAACATCAGAACACAGAGAGAGATGGGGAGGTGTTGCTCAAGATTTTTGAAGAGCTCAGTAGGCCTACTCCCCATTTCCTTTAACACTTTGGTGGAGCAAGAAAGGAAGAATGAATGAATAAAAGAGAACAGAGAATAAGAAAACTTAGAAATAAGACTCAACAACAACCAAACGAGGTAGATTTCTGGCGTGCGTTCTTGAGTCTATTTTGCTGCCATGCCTGTCAAAACTGCTCAGGGGCCCTTCTCCCACTGTCTTACCAACTCTTCTCCTTTTCCTTCATTCTGCAAACAATTATTAGGGGTCTGTTGGATGTCAGAGGTTATTTTAGAATTGGAACATGAAAGTATGGCTACGCCACATCTTTAATGTGAAGAAGGTTCCCATTTCAATTCAGCTCCCTCAACGCCCTCCGCTCCACCCCCGGCATTTCCCTGTGTATTCTCCTGTCCTTTCCTCCTGCTTTCCTCTCTCAAGGGGGACACTCCCCTTTACTCTTCCATGCTGCTCTCCCTGTGCTGTGAGTTGAATTCCCTGCGATCTCCTCCGGTGTCTGGCACCATCAGTTTTCTGCATTTTGTCTTGTTTGCCCATCCTTTCCCTTTCCATGGGTCTCTCTGTCTTTGATAGATTAAGATTTCCCAATCTGTAAACATATCTCCCCTATCCTCTGCGACCCCTATCAGTAACTCTTAATTCCTCTTCGCTTTACCTTTAAAATTCTTGAATGAATAGCCTATGCTTCCTGTTGCTTATCCTATACTGCTCACTCTATCCCTTTAAAATTGACCTCTGTTTCCAATGTTCTATTGGAACTTCTTCCTTGAAGGTCATTAATGGCCTCTAACTTCCCAATCGAGGGTCTCCCCTCCCTTGATCTTGCTGGAGCATTTAATATTGTCAATTAATCTCTCCAGCTTAAAATCCTTTGGCTCTTTGTTTCCACAACAGCTCATTTTATCAGTCCTCCCCTTTTTGGTTTCCTTTGTCTTCTTCTTCTTTTACTCATTGTCTTTGCTTCCCCCACCCCAAAATGTAAACATCCAATTATATTATTATTATTGCCATTATTATTATCACTAACATTTCTTTCTAGACAGCTAAGTGTCCACAGACACTCTCCTAAGCCCTTTCCATATATTAGCTCAGTTAATGATTACCACAATTCTATGGGGTAGTGGCTACTATTATTCCCATTTCACAGATGAAGCTATTGAGGAACAGAGGTTAAATGGTTGACCAAGATTGCCAAGGTTAGTAAGTGGTAGAGCTGGGATTCGAATGTAGGCATCTGACACTGGGGTCCAAGTTTCTAACCATCTCGATCACCTTTTCTACTCATCTCTTGATTTTCCAGGCTATCTCCTCTCTGCTCGGGCTTTGATGCTCATTCTTTGTGTATAACTAGCACCTGTTCCCGTTCTTCCCACCTTTTTCACACCACTGCCTCCACAGGGCAACTTGGATGCCGGTTAACGTCCCAAAATAGGTCCCATCAAGACTGTGTATTTCCTCCTGAAACAATTTCACCAATCTGATATCTCTGTCTTTGTTAATGGCCCCATCTGGTTCTACCCTTGGCATTATTATTGATGTTTCTATATTTAATCACCCTGTAAATTCTACCTCATCAACATTGCTTCTTCTGTACTGTTACTCCACCTCATGTGTGATGTTTCCTCTCCTTTTAACAATTCTATGCCATTTTCCTGTTCACAAGAAACATGATTAATGGGTATGAATAAATATGTATAGTTGTCATAGAGTGGGCTATCTGGCAAATCCTCTGGGTTTGATATGTCACCAAACGGTTGCTCCATTTTTAAGACGTTTGTTACTCTGTGTCTGGGAGCAAGAGCCTTAGCCCGGCCAGGTGTTAAGTGCAAATGTTTGCAACACTGAAAAATAGTCTCCCAGGTACCTCTACAAAAAGATGCCAACAGCTTTGTGAGTTGGTTTCCAAACTCACTTGAAAAACTAATTCTATGTGATCAACAGAGGATGGAGCAAAAAATTTTCATGTGAGAGAGTTAATTGATGGATTGGCTGGCTATATGCCAGGCTGGATGACTAGACCCCTGTTGAGTGGGGACCATGGAAGTGGGTCCTGAAGATAAGCTTCTAGACAGACAATGGCCATGAACCCTGATTTGGTGTGTTGGTTCAGGCTCCTGCTCTCATACCTGGTCTCTGCTCGGGATACTATGTTCTGGATTTTACCGTTTCAGCACATGAATATCCTGCTCTGTATTCTTAGCCATAAGATTGATTTTCACAGCAACCTCATCTAGTACATAGGCTTTCCAACTTAAAAAGAGTAACTTTTCTTTAAAAAAAAAAAGAAAATTTTGTTTTCAAATGAATGATACATAAAAGAGATATACTCAGAACCTAGGGGTCCTGGGCGGGGGGTCGGGGGGGTTCCTGTCTAGCCCCTGCCTATTCTCCCCGACAACTCTTAAAGAGGGGTTGTGAAAGCATGGGGTGTGGAGGGAAAATTCATGTGGAGCCCTTATGTGTGGGGCCCTGTTTCTTGGTGTCCTTGGCTAAAACACTTAATTCCTGAGAACCTTACTTTCCTCGTGTTTACAGTTTGTCTATTAAATAATACTTGCCTTACCTATTCTTACCTCCAAGGATCTTATAGGTAAGCTCCTTTTTTCTAGAGAACAATATTAAAAAAGTGAAAATTATCCCCCAAATAGAAAAGTTTTGCAAGTGTTAATTGCTACATTCAGATTAAAAACAACTGAATTTAATCAATATTTGTTGATTTTTAGAATAATTTTAACAAATGAATGGGTGTCTATAATTATTTTTAGCTACTATACATCTTTCCCATTGCAGCTCCTTCAGTAAACAATTCCCAAAGCTGCTTTATTAAGCAAAAATAATATAAATGTGAATAGCAAACCCCATTCTTATTAAATGAAAAATGGGTACACCCTATGGTGTGTTTTATGCTATTACTGTGGGATTTTTTGAAAACATATTGTTGACTGAAAAATGAAAACATTATATTTGTTCTTATTTTTCATGTTCTACGAGTATATCTGAAAGCTGTAAGAAAAAAATGCCCAAAGGCCAAGGTAATGGGCATTCATTTATGTATTCAGCCCTTTATGCCCTGCAATAGAATTCAATTGGTGACTGTATTTTGCATGATTTTCCCATAGAACATGCTGTATTTAATAGCATCTGGCACATCTTGGAGAGCCCCACTGCATATCATCGATGTTTAAATCGTGTTGAATACTTTATAGAAGCAATTTCCATTCTGTTGTATTCTTTTTGCAGATTGTGATCTGAAACAGTTAACAGTGATAATACCTTTCTTCACTATACTTATTTGTGACTTATCACTGTTATAGATGAAGAAACAACATTTATGCCTCACTGTTTCTATTCCCTGGTTCTGAGGCTGACTTCTCCTTAGACAATACCCTGGATTTCACATTTGGGTCTCTAGTGCCAGGTGGAAGCTAGCATTTGTGCACGTGGACTTGATTTGTACCTGTAATAGTCAAGTAGAGTGCTCGATTTAATAATGACTGGTATCTACAGAGACCAATGAACTCAATTGTTAAAGTAATGGAACCCACACAAATACCCTTTGAGGAATGTGTCTGTCTTGCGCAATTTCAAATGCCCATGAGCACACACTTATTCCACGAACACTGAGCAATTGGCTCAATGGGGCTACAATGTTAATAAGACACACTTCCTGCTCTCAGGGGTTACATAATCAAGCAAGGAGGAGTTATTCAACAATAACAAATATTTATCAAATGTCTCCTTTGTGCCAGGCATTGTATTATTCAAGGCAGTACAATTGTATTTTATTTAGAATATTTCAAGGTAACTCACAAAATATCCAATTTGAAGCTTGAATAGGGAAACATAAAGACTTTGAAAGTCACTGGTATAGACTGAATAGCCTTAGTTGTCCAGTAGACCCACCAAATAGACTCTACCTTGGTACATCTGGCATCCTGGCTGGTAAGCCAACCGCTGTACATTAACCCATTTGCCATTTATCAAAGACGTCTCTAACTTTCTGCTTTCAAGGTGTAGAGGCTAAAGTTTCGACCTAGGGAAGAGAAATAAAACCAGTGTAAGGATAGGTTCTTTTAATTCATTTAAAGGAATGTGGAGATTTGCATTTGAATGATGGACTATCTAAATCTCACTACGTATATATTCACATACCAAGGTAAGTGCTAAGATACTTTTTATGTGTAAAGTGTAACCATATCATAATGAAATTGGTTGTAAAATACACAAACACACACATCTTAATGTATATGTATGTGTTTCTATAGCTCTCAAATGTCTGTTGTCAGATTCTACGGGCAGGTATTACTGAATTCATGCAGTAGAAGATAAAGAAGAAAAAGAATCTGTCAACATTCATCCGTTTATTCATTCCATCATTTAGTCTTTAAAAAATATGTATGCACTAATTCATATAAATGTTTAAAGAGCATCTATTATGTACTAAGTACTGGGTATTAGAAAGAGAAATGAATTAGACAGCATCCTTGCCCTCAAGTGCATGACAATAAATGCCTTTAATACAATGTGATAAGAACTCTTGCAGAGGTAAACAATGGATAGAGTGCTTTCATGAAAGGAGGGACATGACTTTTGCCTTGGGGCCCTGGTAAGTTGTGGTGACTATGAGAGTTAAGCTTTCTTAGAAGAGGAGCTGGTATACAAATGGGAGATGGGACAAATCGGAGAGCTCCAGGCAAATAACAGGTGTGGGAGGGCTTGAGTGGAGGCACTTCGGCTCAGTGTGTACGTGAAGGCTCGTAGGCCCCCTCCCCCTCCCGTTTAGCTGAGGTGGGTCAGTTGATTGGAGTGTGGGTGATCAGAGATGATTGGCCAGAGGTGAGAGGCCAGATCATGGAGGATCTGCATGTGTGTGATGGTGAAGAGTTTGGACTTCGGGCAGTACTCTTGGCAACAGAAGGCCAACAAAGGTTTTTAAGCAGCTCCACAATCACGTTTTCATTTTATAATGATGCCTCTGGTAGTAGTGTTGAGGGTAGATTCAAAAGGGGTCTATCTGCAGACAAGCATTTAGTTAGGAGATTCTGATCAAACCGCAATTAGTGCAGAGGGGTGACTAAGGATGTCAGAGACAGGGACATTCCATAGGGATGGGATGAACGGGGAATGGGGATGAGGGAGAGGAAGGGACTTTGGATGAATGCCAGATTTTGGAAAACTAGAGGGGTGGCAGTGCCGTACTTACCAGGGAGAGAAATGGGAGAGAAGTGCTATTCAGTTGCAGATGATACGTTTAGATTTGTTCCTGTTGAGGATGAGGTAATGTTGGACTATGTAGGAGGGGAAGCCCTGCCGGCCGTTTTTGTGATGTATAACTCGCCATACTATGCAACACGGGAACATGAAGATGAAAGGAACATGAGTTCCTGCAAAGAAGCCACAGTCCAGTGGAGGGGTTAGTGTCCACACTCTAGAAAGATGCAAGCCAAGGCTAATCCTGAGCCAAGACAGAAGACATTTCCATTTGTCCCTCTGCTGTACATCTCCTCCTTAAACACAGGCTCCAGCCCTGCCAGACTTTGGAACACATATTTAATTACGTCACTCCCCAGTTAAAAAACCCTTTGATGGCTCTCAATGGCTTATGGGATAAATCCCATGCTCCTTAGTGTGTCAGTTAGGGCTCCACAGGGCTTACATTCCACACCCCCTTAAACACCCACAGATGGAGCCAGTTCACTTGACCAGCGGCCATTGCGTCCGTGAGCTCACACTCCTGAAGTTGGCCTAATATGTTTTCTTGGCTTGGACAGGTATCCCCAGGTGCTCTGTAGAGACAGTTTTAATCACTAATACTCAGCCTTGACCTCTGCTGCACCTAGAATAATAACTCCGTAATAGAAGACATATGATGAAAAGTGGGTACTAGTTGGAGAACCTGAGTTCTAATATTGGCCCGATGCTATCCAAATCACATGGTCTACTGTCAATCACTAAGTTTCTTTAGATTCATCTTCTTCATCTGTAAAATGGAGGTGAAAATGCTCTTGTAGTTTTCCCTGGGAGATGGAGAAGTTCAGAGTGATAAATAGACATAAAGTAACTTGTAAATGAAGTGCTTTAGAAATGTATTTTATATAGACATTTCACTTTAGGCATTGAAACGTCTATTTCTAAATAATAAGACAAAATGCACAATTAATGACATCTTTCAATTGCAAACCTTTTTTCTTCCTGAGAAATTTTTGATGAATGTATACTGCAAATAGGGAGGTACTATCTATCACCAACCTACATCGATCACTTACTTTGTACTTGGTGCCTTGCTAGGTACTAAAAATTTATCATTTATTTTTCTCCTTTTGGAGATGGTGTATTTGTATGTCACAACTGCCTAGGCTACAAATTATGTTATCTTATATTTCAAGGAAATTCAATTTTATCTCAGATTCCATAACTAACTTTTACTTAGGTTTGGCTGTACAACGGGAAATAGATAATTTCTTGTACTTTTGCTGGATAGTCCTCAAATATTTATGATCCGTTATTCTTCTCTCCATGTTACTGTGATGGCATATGAAAGGTCCCTCGATGAAGACACTGCCGCTGGAATGACAGTGATGGGGCTGGAATGACAGTGATG
>NW_017731436.1:1596901-1634783 GCF_001890085.2 Hipposideros armiger
GCATTAAACTTTTTATCTGATTGTCCACGCATCTCTAAAAGTGAACACACAAACACGGGGTGGGGGGGAAACTAGAAAAGGGGCTACTTTTAAGATAAGTGTCTGAATGTCATCTGAGACAGGAGTCCTAACTGGCTCTGGACAACTATTATAAACATTCCTTGTTCCTCTGATTTGACCAGAGCTGCTGCATCTGAAATAATTGTTTCTTTTTTCCTTTATGTTTTTTCTGCATATGCAAATACACAAAATGTTTACATATCCCCACTTTCTGAAAATTCATATTTTCATCACTTATTTTTGCCTCCTATGTGCTGACCTTTAGCTCCAAACATCACTTAGCAACAGGTATTACTAATATTACTAATAGCAGGTATTACTAATATCATAGCTGGTGGTTATTGAACATTCCATGTGCCAGACTTTGTGCAAAGTGCTTTCTTTATTTACATTATCTCATTTATTCTTCACCACATAGGTTGATAAGAACGACTATATTAATAGACAGGGACTATGATATTTCCTTTTTCCTGATTAGAAAAATGAAGCATGGAGAAGTTAAATAATTAGCCCAAGGGCACACACCTAACTTGTGGTAGGGCAGAGTCTAAAACCCAGAACTTTCTGATTCTGAGGCCTGGACACCTAAACACTGAGTCAGACTATCTCCTGACGATGTGTTTCCTGGTTACATTTCTCTTTGCAAAAGCTATACCTCCTCTTCAGAGAATTATGCATTAGTTCACATCACATATTTCTTCTGTTCTCTCATATTCTTCCCTCTGCCTAATTAAATCCCAACATAGAACTGCTTGAAAGCAAAGTGTCTGAACTGGAGGGCTTTGAATGAGCGACCAGAGTGATGAGTGACCTCCTTTGCCCTTGGGGTTGCCAGGCCTGTCCTTGGGTGGCTGGTGGCTGTGGCCATCACTGCCTGTGAGCAGCAACTGTTGGCCCCGTGATGTACATACACATATATATTGTTCTATTTATGTGATGTAAAATGAAGTTGGGGCCTGTTAGCATCCATGGCAAGCTTGTCTCTTCCAGGAAGGCTTCAGAGAGTTCTGGCTCCTCAGATCTCAGAGCATTATCTTCTCTCTGTATCCAGCTCTCAATGGATCATTGTTCACGTCCACAGATCTCTCTAGACTCTAAGTTGACTTCAATTAGAATAATACTTCCTGAGGGCAGTGTGAGGCACATGGGAGTGGTTTGTTGATAGGCGAGCATTATAAATAAATAAGCAACTAAGCTTTTGCCCTGTAGAGCGACCTGTTATTTTCTTGTGACTAGGTTTGTAAGTCAAAGTGGAATAGAAAATTGAAGTAATTATCTGGACAATTTAGCAGGAAAATAGTGGCAGGCTAAATTTTAAAGATAATGTGTGACTGTTTCCCATCTCACTTAGCGAGGGAATCTGAGCTGTGTTTGCACACCTGGTTCTATATGTTAGGATGCAGCTGTCAGCCCTTTAGGAGAGGACTCTGGTTGTTTATCCAGAGAATTCATCTAAATCGCCTCTCCAGCCTGGCCTCTGGCGGTCTCGTAACGTACACAGCACAATCATGCATCATACTGTCTGCAGTTCCCCTTGACCACACTGTTGGAGAACCAGCGAACCATTTATAAATATACCTGTGCCACACGTCTAAAAAAAATGTTCCTATATGGGAAGTATTGCAAAATGCCATAAGGTACACTACACATGGGCCTGGATAAAATCCTTTCTTTATAGAACCATCACTGGTGTAACAATCACCATCTAATTAAGGCCCCAAAGCCCATTCCACCAATAGCAGCAAAGGACACAACACCACCGAAGCACCTCTTTCTCCCCAAAGGCACATTATTTTGTGCTGGAGACTCTCCGTAGGTGGAAAAGCACAAAGAGAGACAGCAAAGCATTTGGGCTCTTCCATTAGAGCAGAATGCTGGGGGGTATGAGTAGGCCAAGAAGGGGAGGAGATGCCTTAGGTCTATTTCTAAATAACACATAAAACCCGCCTCTCTCCTTGAAGCAGTCACAATACCCACAAACATTTCCCTTCTTGACCGGACTGCACTTGGGTATTTCCTCTTTGATTTCTCAGATCCGTCTGTGGTAGTTGGTATAAGCCAAACAGATTCTTCCAGCGCTTAATAAATCCAGAAGAGGCATATAGGGGAGCCCTTATAAATATATAATAGCCACCTCTGGATAACACTTAGACATTTTAACTCCCTGAAAGTGATGTTATTTTTGAGGGTCTCCAATTGTAACATCATGAAAGGAGCCACACGGATGATGTGGAAATGGAAGGGGATAATGCATTTAACATGGCTTTTTCCGACCACTCTTTCATCAACTATTGATTTGATTGCAAAAACCTTTAGTTAGTGCAGGAATTCCACTGGTAATAATTAAATTTTCAAAAGATACGCTCGCTCGTAGGAGAAATGAAGAGGGGAGCAGGAGCGGGAGGGGCTGCATATGGAGTGGGTTCCACGAATGTTAATGACTCTGTTAGAGTTACATAAAATTAACAGAAATTAGATCTATGGTTATTGAAGAGCCTCCTTTATATTGAGAGGAACCATTTAAGTATAACGATTGGGGATTATGGTTCAGTGGAGCTTTTTAACTGTTCATTTGCCTGCCTAACTGACCGCTGGGCGGGGTGTGATAAATTCAGGGTATTGTGAAACGGCTCCTGTTTTCCTTTCATTTGGATTCCTTTACCCAGTTTTCTTCAGAACATCACAGAGAGGGCTAGCGTTGGGATTCATTTGTCCTCAGTGAGTTTTACTGAAACTAACAGTTCTTGCAAAGTGTACGGTAATTAATTGTTTCCCCCCTATCTATCTCGATTTCTGTCTAAAAGACCTCCCCTCCCCCGTTTCTGTAGATTCATATTGGGATGTAGTTGGAGTGTTTCCTTCCTACACAGGCCCCACAATCGCTAGGAAAGGTTACCATGATCTGTACATGCAGTATCTCAGAGTAGAGGCAGGTGAAGTTCTGAGAATAGCAACATTTAAGACAGTGGAGTATAGCTCCTGCACTTGACGGAGTTTTTTTTCCTCCCAATAGAAATATTTTGTATGGTAATGTGCTTCTGGTGGCGAGACCTGGTTTTTTACTGCTAACTCCAACATTGGTTGCTGAGTATGTTAGCTCAGGTTTCATGGGAAAAGATATTCTTTGTGAGTAATGGGGTGAGAAGTGAAAAGAAGAATGCAGTCTGACTGCCTATGATGAGGACTTGGCAAGAAAGAGTTAAAATCCAGCCTATTGTCTGAGGCGTGTGCTTACTGTTAGGAAACTGGGGCATATAGAGTAATTCACTGGGGGCCAACTGTTTGATTTCTCTCCCTGCTGCTTGGCGCAGGAATGAAATTGTATCTGTGTTTATAGCAAAAGGTTGGATTGTATTCTCTTTTGCAGGAATTAACCCCCACAGAATAATCTGTGTACAACCAAGCAAAATTAAGCCAAAACATAAAGAGGAATTGGTGGGGTTATTATCTCAAGGCAAATACCATTGGTTTTGGTATCAAAATGGTGTTGGTGCTGCTTGCCGTCCTGTGGGTGACCTGTGTCCCTCGGGAGAGAGATGTGTGCAGGATGTTCTGTAGCCTTGTACCTTGGCTTCCCTTTCCTACTTTTGGTTCTGACATAACTCAGGAAAGCACGGCTCTTCCTGAGACTGGACAGACGCTTCGTGGTGCCCTTAGCATTCGCCAGTACCAGGCAGCCATAATGCTTTATTGGACTGTGAGTCCATGTCAAAAAGTGTGCCACCCATTAGCCTGTGACTTAATGTGCACTTACTCAAGGTGAATAATTCAGGTAGTTTGGGGAAAGCGAGGTTTTTACACAAATATTAGAGTCTGCTTTACCTGCTTGTTGTATCCAAATGCCCACCATGTATTAGATGTGAGATGGCCAATGTTAAACTGATGAATCAAGGCAAATGATGAGTTTTGTTCTGAGGGGCTGTGCAAGGAAGTGACAGGAGGATGAAAGGATGATAAATTGCAGGATGCTATGTTCGGCAAGCCTCCCCCCACATGCGATGCTATTTTAAGTAGAAGTTCTGCACAAGGTGGTTAGATATAAGCAGCCCTCATTGCCAGGGACAAAGGAAACCTCTCTCAGGTGGGGGCTGAGGGCCCTGGTTCTAGATCCACAGGCAGACTTTTAACCAAAGTGCTTTAGGGCTTGAACGTGCTGGAACGCAGAACCTGCCACTGGGGTGGGGCCGTTGTCCGGCTTTATTAGTTAGTAATCTTGTTCATACTTTAAAACCATAAATGATATTTTGGAATATTATATTTTTCAAATTGCTTAGACAAAAATAATAATCACATAAGCTTTGGGGTAGATGAGGAAGAACGTTATTTTGCATAAGTCTGGCATATAAAATATATATGTAACGCTTATTCTCCACTATAACGCTTGTTTTCAAATTGAGACTCCGTTCCAGTGCCATTGATATATCAAGAAAGAAGCTGAATGCAAAGTGAATTTCATTTATGTTGGCTTATCTGTGAGTTCACCAGAGATACACACCAGGTAAATGCAGAAAACTGTGGTATGGCCCGGGGTGGATTGTGCCCACTGTCACTCCTGCCGATCCGCATAGTGGTTTCGCCCATTTGGGACCTGAACCAATAGCAAGGAGCTGTTGCCCTCTTTTCTTTATTTAATTTTTACTTTGTTCGCATCTTATAATTAATGGCTAGTGAAAGAAAACAAGTGATTATAACACTCCACTGCCTTAGGACAGCAACTGTGACTTAAATGCTAACCTTCTCGCAGGGTTAGAGTGGACATTTAAGTGTCCTTAACCCAGTGACAACTAATAATCTTTATTAGTTATCAAAAACAGAGAAAATTAATAGATTTTATTATTGTTCCCATAGCTGAAAAATTTCACAAATGATACATTTTCTCTGTGTATGTGATTCATTGACTGTAACCAGAATATAGCTACTAAACTAGATACCTACAATTACGAGTCTCAGGTGGGTCTGGCTACTTCTGGGGGTTATTTGGTGGGATGCCAAGGGGTATTGTCAACAATATGGTGGATATGCTCTATCTTTCCAGAGAGCAATGTGTACTTGTGGTGAAGGAATCACATATTTATTTTTCAAACATGTAAAATGGAAGCTTTTTACCCAAATGAAATATATAGTGAACCCCAATATATGAAACAGGTTTTCAGAAACCATGTTGGCAACAGTAGTTGGCTGATTTGAGTTCTCCCTCCACACGCACCCTGGGGTCATCCTGGGATCGTGTGGCCCCTTCCTTTCTGGTGTACCCTGCGGAAATGCTTGGCACACCACAGGAATACATGAAAGGCACACACCTCAAGTGTCTGCCAGCTACCTCAGTTGCCCACGTGTGTGATGAGCCACACCCGTGCACAGAACGAGTGGTGTCACAGCTTCCCATGCTGGCCAGATTACCCTCCTGCCACCACTTCACAACAAGGCACAAGCAGCAGCCAACCTTATGATGCCCACAACACTATGGTGGTAAAATGACATATTTGTTGTAATATATATGATTTGTTAACCATCTAACATATGCACTACTCTTTTTAATAGGTTCTTATTTAAAAATATTTTTTTAACATGCCACTGACTAAGGTTTGGAGTGTTGTGCCCCAATCTCATTTTCTCCATAAACCCTAAGGTTTTTATTGTGTTTTTTTTTTATTGTGTGATTGTGTATAGTGCAGTGATATTCAGGAATCCATATGTCACATTACGGCAGAACTGATAGTATTTGTTACAGTCATTCAGCAAAAACTAAAATTTCTCCCTCTCTCTCCTTTAAAAAGATGTGTTTTCTGGTTCATTAGAGCCTCTTTTAGTTCTTAACTAGTTTAACGTAAAATAGTATTCACCATCATATGAATATTTAGCTTTGTGAAATCATAGTTCTCTTCATATTAAAGAATCTTAATAAGTGTTTGTTGAAATGATTTGAATTGGTTTATTCACTGGTTACATAATAGAACCTGTAATTAGGGATGCTAAGATTCCTGTCTCATATCTAGTCAAGATCACCATACTCATACCCATAAATGTTCCAGCATTTTTTCTAGAAATAAAATTCTGTGGAGACAATATTTCCAAGGGTCAGGTTTAAGGGTAATACACTGAAAGCAAGATTTTCATGGAAACAAGGCATAAGGGTCAATTCACTGTCTTTCTCTTTGGTTTGTAAATGTCATTAGTCACAGTTTTATCTAGGAGTGGACTTGTCAGAAACTCTTAGCATGGTCCTCCCTATGTTCCTTTCATTCTTACCTTGGAGTTGGCTGCATTGGAGGCCTGGTCACAGCTCCAGCATTTCAGATCCGATTGACAAGTGCAGTTTAAGGAATTGTGTCAAACTACCTCATATATGGCATACGCACAGATAGCATTCTTTACTAGTTTTCAATTCTCTCATGATTCCTTTCTTTCAGAGGAAGAAAAAGAAACTGTAGTAAGTATAAAACTTCCCAATGCTTTTCCCCCCTACTATAGAAAGCATATGTTTCCAATCCCTGTGCAAGAAGAGAGAAACATTTTTTAAACAGATATTTCCACTGGTGGTATTCTGAAATTTAAATTTGATGACTTTCTTCTTCCTCTGAGATTGAAGCAAATAGAGGTTAGTGCACTCCTGGAGCAGATCAAAAGGTTCTATTTGGTGGAAAAGTTTCCCAGATAGAAACTGGATTCATTGTCAGTGAATTTTGAAACATTCAAACATACTGAGATTTTATACTTAAAAATTAAATTAAAAATGTTAAAAATAATTTTGAGATTTAAAATTTAAAAGCTTTTGCTCTTGGGTAATTTTATTTTCTGTCATTGTTTTTTTCTGATTCTTTTTTTTTTCTTCTTCACTGTGGTAACAGTATTGCACAGCTTCTGTGCTGATTCCTTTTTAATTCTTGCTCCTATTTGCAAGAAGTTCCTGTAGTGGACAGGCCAAGCTCATGGCTATCAGGAATTCTCCTTACCCCACAGGGTCGTGTGTGAGAGAAAATTACTTTACGCCTTACTTCTCTTCAGTTAGCAGAATTTGGTAATTGTAGGCCTGTTTACAATCTTATTTTCTCCGTAACCACAACTTATGGACAGATTGTTTCCTGCAAATATGTCTTGTTTATGTAATTCTTTGTTCAGACTCAGCTATTCTGGACCTGATTGAATAAAACTAGAGAAGAACATTGCCCAAAGGGAAGTCAACATGCTGTTGGTGGGAACGAGGGGTGGATGTGAGAAAGACAATCAAATAGGTCTATAATACATCACTTGGAACTAATTATACTCAAACTCTAAAGGTAATTCTCCAAACTAACTGATTTAACATTTTCTACTCCACCACACTGAGACTTCGTCAGAATGGTCACTGCATAGACAAGGGACTGACAGTTCCAAAAATTCCCTTTCACCCCTGTCACCTACCTCATGGGAAAAGAGCTGAACGCAAAGCAATCAGAGGAGTGCAGATAAAGGGAAATCAAGGGAGATGACAAAATCTATAAACTATATCCCAGTGTTTTCATAAAGGAAGATGGAGCTGGGTTCTAGTCGGGAACTTTGACCAAAAATAAATATGAGGACAATTGGGATAACCGATGAATCCAGGAATTAAAGAATTTAGGCTGTTTTAATTATGTTGGCCAATTAGTCTTGTTGTACAGTCTTGAGTAATCACATCTCTCCCTGACCTTTGTTTCTTAATGTTATACCTTAGTTTTTGGTGGCAGATGTTTCCCCTTTAAAACCAGAATGTATGTGTTAACTCAACTTCTCCGCTGGGTTTGTGTGATAAACAGGTAATAAAGTAGTTTCAGGGATTTCAAAAATAGAGTGTCCTAAATAGCCACAACAAAATAAATACGTATATTGAAGAAATTTGTTAGTAATGACCCCAAATGTCCGGAAAAGAGTCACTGTAGGCAGCAGATGTTCAGAAATCTCAAATTTCCTGCGAGGCTTGTTAACTTGCTTTCAGTTTGCTGGGTTATCTTCTCTCCCACAGACTGAGTGAAAGACCGGCAGATAAAATCATTTTGCAATACAGAAGCAATCATGCCAACATTGTGCCAGGTAATAGCCCTGTTTAAGTCCACAGGTGGGATACTTTATTGACTGTAAACTCCTAGAGCCTACGCACAAATATTGGCAGGCAGGTAACCAACCAACACTGGAAACAACAGGCAAATAGATGAAGTAGGAGCAGGGTCTGAGAAAAAGACCCTCATCGTTGTGGGCACGTAAGTGGGGAATATTTTCCTTATCCCTTTCTTCTTCCCGTGAGCCATCCTTCACTCATTCTCCCTCCAGTGATTGTTTCTGGCCCTGCCTGTGGTCCACATCAGTGGTTTTCAATCCTGGCTGCACATTGAAATCACCCCAGAGGTTTTGAAAACCACTGACACCTAGTTGGCACCCCCGAGATTCTGGTTTATTTGGCCTGGGTGGGGCCCAGGACTTGCTGAGTTTAAAAGCTCCCCAGGTGATTCCAACATGGAGTCAGTGTTGAGTGGCACTGGTCCCATCAATTTCTTTGCAGTGTAGCCCTTACCGGGTCTAGGGAAGTGACTCCTAACCTTGGCTGCCTATTAGAAACCCCTGCACAGCTATTAAAATGGCTATTTTCAGGGTACACACCTGACCAGTTAATTCTGAATCTCTGGAGCTGGAACCCAGGAATTGTTATTAAAAAAACAAAAACAAAAACCAAAAAACTCTTACAGGATTCAGTGGTGTTGCCGAGGATATGAACCACTGATATAGAATGATGTGGGGGCCGTGCAGGAGAACAGGCCACGTGTGAGAAGTACTTGCCATGGAGAGATGTACTGTGAGGGGATGCCTGGCTGTGCCATAGAAGGAAAGAAAAACCCCTAGCACCTAACAAAAAATGAAGACTTGAATGGACTTCCCTTGTTTGCAGTTTAGGAAGTTGGGATTTTTATGACTTTAAGGGAGCACCTGACCTCCATGGGGAGAATCCAGGAGGGGACCACAGGGGCACCAGGAGAGGGAGTTAAGCAGGTGGGATTTCCTTGGAGTGGCTACATCAGGGTGAGAGCGGGTGGGGGTGGGGGTGGGGGCTCTTCATCTGGAGGTTTCTAGGTGAGCATTCGCCGCTCTTCCACCCTCACTTTCTCACCCGACCCTGCCATGCAGCACCCTTCTCCCCCTTCTAGAAGATCTCTGGCTGCCCAGAGCTTCTGGTGACCCTTGTCATAGCTGACGCAAGCATCTCTCCCCAGAAACACCCAAGCACCTATATCAAAACAATGGAAATCATGATAAACTCATCTTCATTAAAGAGTAAATACCCACTACCCTTCACCAAAGGGGTTTTCAAACATCTGTGTGTTGACATAGAAATTTTTTTCAAGCTTCTTTGACTTGCAGGTTCCCGGCTGGCCATCTCAGAGATCTGACTCAGTCAGTCTGCAAGGACGTGCTGGAGTCTGCACCTTCCGATAGCTTCCCCCAGTTCCGATGGCCTGGATTCTCAGGCCTCGAGTGGCTTGCTGGCTTTCAGAGGAAAGTGATTGATAACCCAAATGAAGATATGACGCTCGTCCCTTACACCATATCCACTCTTCATCTTTAATATTATTTCTATAGAGTTGGGGTTTGAGCCCATATCTATTATGTGTTTCTATGACGTTTGCTGTTGCGATAAGTTGTAAGCAGTGTCTGATGTAAAAGTGTGTAATAGGTACATGTCCTCAATTCCCAGCTCTTTCATAATGAAACCTATCCTCAAAAGCATGCTTGGACAAACTGTACAAAAGCCTCAATAAAATTTGTATAATCTCAGAGCAGAGCCATAATGTAATTTTCTCTGTAGTAAGCTTCTCCCAGACATGGTAAGGGGATGCCTTGTAGAAAACTATCTTTCTTTTCTCAGCTGGACAGCCCCTATCACTGGCCCTGGCCCTGGCCATCAAAAGTGACCTCCCTGGCCCCTTATATGTTTATCTCAAAGATGTTTAGGGTGAGAACATGGCCTGGGGTATTCTTTGATGAAGGCTTTGAGCCCCATTCAGTCCACGCTGAAAGCTTCCCCTACAGATGTCAAGTGTGCCTGAAATTGGGTTTTCCTTAGCATAAGTGGGATCTGAGGAAATTGAACGTTTTCTAAAATGGAGATAATTTTTATAGTCAAGTATATTCAAAGGTGGACAATACACCAAAATCATTGATTTGGGGTGCCTACTGTTTGCCCAGCTTTGAAACACAGGAATTTTAAGTTCATGTCTCATTTTCTCAACAGCCAAGCAATATAGGAACTACCTCTAGTTTTCTCATGAGAAAATGGAAGTGCAAAGGAGAAAAGTAACTTGTTCAATGTCACATGGATGATAAGTGAAAAAGTCATGATTCAAATCCAGATTTACCTGAACACAAAACGTGCTCTTTCTATACTCTCCACTCCTCTGGAAACTGCCCTAAATGAACAGTAATAGTTGAATTAAAGTGAAGGCAGCAAGGCATTGAAAAAGCATCTTCTCATCCTGCCACTGCCACTAACGGGATACAAGACATGGCAAGTCCTTTAATTTCTGTCAAAAGGGCTAAGCGTCTGGAAGCTTCATTTTTCCTTACCAGAGAGATCCTCCTTTTTATTTCCTTTTATTTTGAGCTTTATGTAAGTGTCCTTGCATTGGAAGAAAGAATTCTACAACCAAAAAATTTTTCGAAAACTGCAGAATTAGATGATTTCCGAGACGGCCTCCAAGATCCCTCCCTGTACCACGATTTAAAAATTCTAGATCTCAGAGCTGGCTCTGAGGCTCCTGACAGAGATTCTGGAGGTCCTCGCTGCCATGATTCTAGAAGGTGAGCCTCCTCCTTCTCATCTCTCACCTGGTATGACCAGCTTACAGAAGGCAGAGGGAACTTTGAGTGCATGTGCTTGGGTGAGTCACTTTTAGGTACCACATTCTGTTCTATCACTACAGACAACGGAAGTAGGAGCTCACGCGTAGGGTGGATTCACAAGAAGACAACCAAATCTAAATGGGTGAAATCCTGTTTATTTGAGGACGTACGCAACGATGCCCGAGGTGGGATTCAGGAGTGTACTCTGTCCCACTTACCATCCTGTTTTTCCTCTAGAGACTTGTTCCTTGAAGCGTAGCTTTCGAATCAGCCACATCAGCGTCACCTAGGAGCTTGTTAGAAATGCAGAATCTTGGGTCTACACTAGATCTATTCAATCAGAATCTTCGTACTAAAAAGATTTAAGTGAAATCTGTACACACATTAAAGTTTGAGAATTCTTGCACTTGAGTAATATGTACTGGAAAACACTGCAATGTAGGATCAGAAAACTGTGACAAAGCAAGAAAGTGGTAGAAGATTTTTCTTAGATACTGGATTGTCCAAACAAACAAACAAACAAACAAACAAACAAACAAACAAACAAACACCAAATTAAATACATCGTGAAGCTAAGCAATAACAAGGGTAGATTTGACCTTACAGTGCAAGTTCCCCGCCCCCCCAACACACCTTCCCCCATCTACTTCCACAGTATTCTATGTTTAAAGTCCTAATCGACAGGCAGGGACTTGCTGGGATGCCCACGTTGGTTGCTGTGATATGGAACTCTATGTTGGGATGTAAGGGGCAGCTCAGTAAGGGAGCAGAGACGTTTGAGATGGGCTTGAGAGGGGGCAGGAAGTCATCGTGGATGACAGTCACTTCTCAGTGTCTGAACAACAAACTTGGGTAGAATCTGGCTGAACCTGCAGAAAGGCTGTCTGCTTAGTTAGAAATAAATCATGTGGGGCTGGACTTCCATGAAGACTGAAGGACCTTAGTGCCTGCAGCTGAGCAGGACTGAGGATGGAGGGGACTGACACTAGTCTATGCTTGCTCAAGGGCTCACATTGCTGTTTTAGTAGGAATAAGTCCTACTGGTTGCTATAACAGATATCCCTACCTCTCAGGGCTTAACCTGATAGAAGTTTATTTCTCACTCATGCCACAGTCTGATGGGGCTCCGATGGCTATCTGAAGGCTTACATAAGGGACCCAGACTGTTTCCTCTCTGTGGCTCTGCCCTCTCATGGCTTCAGGTCACCTTGTCCTCATTCAGGACTCAAGTTCAAGTTCTCTCTTGAAGAGAACTGTGTGGCATGCTTCCATGGGCCAGGCCTGAATTGGCATCCATCATCCAGAGTTTGGTCACATGGCCTTACCCAACTACGGGAGAGCCTGGGAAATATGGCAGAGAGGAAATAGGTTTGGGGGCCATTGAGCAGAATCTGCCATTGACGGGAAACAGAAGAATCAGTAAGCACTGCCTCACTCATTGGGAAAGTAATGGAAAAAAAAAACAAACAACCCTCCTCTTCCTGTGTTTATTTAGGTGAAACCCATTGGAGACAAAATGTATTTTTATGCACATGTTCTATATAAGTGAGCATGGGGAATACAAATTTGACGATGTCCTAGAATTGATGGCTAAAAAGTGCACACTGGAGAGTGCATCTGAGGACCATAAGGAAAAGTTAGGGACCTAGCAAGAAAACCATATGCCCCTCCACATGCCTTTAAGATCAAGAGGAGCACACTAGGTGGGCACTTTTTAAAAAGATCATCTATGTATATAAATGGTGAGAGGGAGGAAGGAAGGAGGGAAGGAGGGATACCAGGAGAGAAGAGAAGGAAGGAAAGAACCTTGTTGGTACAACACACTTCCCAGGAGGAATCTACTTGTTGAACCGGGCTGCCTGAGCCTTTGCCTCCATGTTTTCCTTCCTGGTTGTCAAGCGCGGCTTTGGTCATGTGACTACCATCTGCGTGCCTGCTCTATCCCTTCCTCCACTCTTTCCTGTTCGGCCGTCCTGCTCTCATAAGAAGCACCAGACTTGGTTTTTGCCCCAGCTCTGTCCTGCTATTACCTCCTTTTCTTCTGTTCCTTGATTTCACTCTGAGCTTCTCGTTTTCTCACCTTGACCAGTTTAATGGCAGAAAGAAGGAAACCAGGCTTCGTTGAGTGCCCATCACATGTCTGGGACTGTGAAACTGGCATAGTTGTACAACCAACCTTTGATGTGGGTGTTTATAATCCCAATATCAAGATGAGAAATGGAAAAAGAAACCCTGATGCTGAGAGAGGTTAAATAATCTTTCTATGGCCCCTTTGAGTAAGTGCTGGAGTTAAACTCTTTTCAGTCCAGCTCGGGTCAGCCTGCCGTGGACCCTCATTACCCCACCATCCAGCGCTGGAAGGTTTGTCTGCACTGGTGACACCTTTGATGGTCAACTCTGGTAGATAGACTCCTCGGCCTGTGACAAGTCATGACAGAAGCCTGGTCATGGCAGAGTCTGGGTCTAGACTGGGGCAAACACTGTGATTCTGCTTGAGACTCAGAGAAGAAGAGGTTAAAAATCAGGGATGGGCGCTAGAAGGAGAGGGCACAGCCTATATCTTTTGCTTCTTCTAATCGCCACATGATTTATATGTGGGAAGCACTTAATAAATAGCTGTTCAATGAATGAAAACCCAAATCCCTGAGACAATAGCCATGGGGCTGACCAGAAGTGAATATGAAGATTTTCCTATTTGGGGTCGTCTTGGTGTCCTTCCCGGAAGCAGTGGTCATCAGGAGGACATAGAAACTCATGACCAGATCATTGTTCTTGGGAAGCAGTGTGCACTTAGCCCTACTGTGTGCTGTGGAGATGTGCAGGGAAGTAGCATAGTGACAGAAAAGCATATGGTTTGGAGCAAGACAGATGGGTTTGAGTCCTGACCTGATCACTTACCGACCGTGTGACTTTGGGTAAGTCACAGGACAGGACTGAATCTTAGTTCTCTCATTTTTAAATTTTGATTAAGTAACAACTACATTACAAAGGCTATTGTGTAGAGGACATCTGTGCACATGTGGACGTGTGTGTGTGTGTGTGTACCTGCACAAGCATGATGTGTTCTGGCAAAGAGCAAGCTCTAAATAAATCGTAGCTGTAATCTTTATTCCAAGCAGATGTAGTCTCTGCCCTGTAGAAATGTGTGCTCTGAACCAGCTAACATTTACTCTGATTCCTTATTGGAGTGATAAATGGCAGTGACTGGGCAGGGTCAGCCTTATGTTCAGTAGGAGCTAATGTGATCTGAGGCTTTGCTACTCAAAGTGTGGTCTGTAGAACAGCAGTAGCAGCATCACCTGGGATCTTGTAAGACGTTCTGACTCTCAAGCCCCACCCCAGACCTCTGAACCAGAATCTGCATTTTAAAAAGCTCTCCAGGTAATTTGTATACTCATTAAAGGCACTGGCAGGATCTGCAAAGCTTAGACACACATCTTCAAAGTCCAAAGAGGATAATTCTTGATTCCTAGCTCAAGGAAGAAATGTTGGTGTTTCTCGAATTTTCTCTTTGGGGCAGCTATCTTTGCCATATGGTATGCTGAGGGGTGTCCCATGGCTTGTCCTCCATCACATGAAGTGGTCTCTGCCAGTAAGCAGTGCTTGTTTTGGGTGTGGTGGAGATACAGCAAGAAAAGTTCCCCATTTGCTTCGACGTTTGACTTCCATCTAACTGATTGCTTTTGGTGGCTGGTGGGCAGGGTGCGTGGCCGGCGCTGCTGAGTCAGGTCGTGCTGGGGAACGGAGAGGTTGTGTGTTTGCTGGTGGTGGCATCTGCAGTTGTGACCCATGGCCTCCACAGAGCACAGTGCAATGGTTGCCATGGCAACTGCTGTGCTTGGTCAGGGGTGACTAGCTGAGCTGCAGGAGCTGGACCAACGGCCCCTCCCAGTGCCCTCCTGTCGCTGACACAGCAGTACAAGTGTGACTTGGCTCCTCACGCATGGGAATTTGACAGAGAGGCAGAGTGAGCCTTCTTGTTCCTTGTTTTGCCATATGTCCTTCACTCTGGGGAAAGCCAAGAGAACTAAGAAATTGAAATGGAAAGAAGTTAATACGAAATTGGAAGTATTTTGTGCTAAGCATGATGAATGAATATGGAGCACACAGAGTCCTTAGGAACTAAAGGCACGAAGCAAGGGACCCCTCCTTCCCCACCCCAGCACTCCTGCTTCAGAGCCAATCAAGATGAAAGCTCAGAGAGCGGCTCCTCTAAGCCCTTCATTTTACAGATGACAAGTTGGAAGCCCAGAAAGGGTCAGTGATTTGCTCCATGTCACACAGCAATGGGCGAATTAAATAAACTCAGTCGGTGATCTGTAGAAGCTTATGGCTTATAGAAGCTAAGAGAATGGCTGATTCTAGAGCTCGGGGTTCCTTGTCCCTAGGACAGTGCCCTTTCTGACACCACACACTGCCTCTTTGACTTGCTTTCTCTGTTCTTTGGCTCTCCAGGTTTGCCAGGCAGAAGATAGTAATGTCACCGTCCTCTGCTTGCTGGCGGTGTGGCCCACAGCAAGAGTGCGGCCCTCAGAGTCGTGCTGACGTCAATTATGGCCCTGGGTCTGATACGTACTAACAGTGGTTTGGGGTCAAGTTATCTTCCTGCTCTGAGTCTAGATGATAAAATGGAAATCATAAAAACAAGAACATCGAACTCGCAGGGGGATATAATGTGCCCGGCATAGTTGGTGTTCAGTAAATGTCAGCTTTCGTTCCTTCCCTGAGCTTGGTGTGGAAGGGGCTTTCCTTTATGTACCTGACCTAATTACTATGGGAAATTGGTAATATTGAACGAAGTGCATGTTTTTAAATGCATGTCATTAGTGTGTGATTTCAGGCAGTGATGAAAGGAGAGGCAAAGAGCTGATGGGTTATAGCCTCTAAACCTCCAGCAGTCTGTGGTTCTTAGGTGACAATAGCTAGTACTTGAAGCCACAATGATAAAGCAATACAAAAATGTACCAACAGCTTTGAGAGGTGTGAATAGAGCGTATTGAATTTGAGTCAAAGAGAATTATTCTACTATTACATAAAAGGACAAGCAGAGTCTCATTTCGAAGATCATTTTCAATTCTTATCACTTTGGTGTAAAAAGGATATTGTAGCAATGGAGCCGGTGAAGCTAAAGCAATGAAAATGACTCAGGGACTCAGGGAACTTGATCATATGGAATAGCCAAAGGATCTAGGCTTGTGTTGATTATAAAAAGAACAAATGGTAATGTCACGGAGGCGTAGGCAACCCTGGGGATAACAGGGAGAATTGCTACTCCTAAGCTACTGCATGTGTGCATATGTGAGAAGGGACGTTGCAGGGGGCGGACATTCAGTTTTGTGTAACATAGAAGTAAATTCCCAAAGATTCTGGGTGTTTACATAGATGGTGTATTAGTTTCCTCGGGCTGCCATGACAAAGTACCACAGATAAGGTGACTGGAAATACCAAAAGTTTATTCTCTCACAGATTCTTTTCTAGATTTTGGATCTAGAAGTCCAAAAGCAAGGTATTGGTAGGGCCAGGGTCTCTCTGAAAGCTCTGAGGTAAAACGCCTTCCTCCCCTCTTCCAGATTCTGGTGGTTGCTAATAATTTGCGGCGTTCCTTGGCTTGTAGCTGCATCACGCCAATGTCTGCCTCCACCTTCACATGACCTTCTTCCCTGTGTCTGTCTGTGTGTCTTCTTCTCTTCTTATATAGACATCAGTCCTATTGGATTAAGGGCCCATTCTATTTCAGTAGGACCTCATTTTAACTAATTACGTCTACAGCAATGATCCTATTTCCAAATAAGGTCACATTCAGGGGTTTCAGGGGTTAGGACTTGACTATATATTCACCCCACAATACATAGAGATAATTCGTAGTCCATTGAAAATTACACTCTGCTAGCAGTAAGGTAACCACAGAACTTTTTGACCTCAGAGGTTTTTTTTTAACTTAAAATTTTTTTATTTTTGTTTTAAAATGTGTGGTGAAATAACATAATAGAAAATTGACCATTGTAACCATTTTTTAAGTGCACAGTACAGTTGTGTTACTCTGTGCAAGGCTGTGGGGTTTTTGAGGGCACTGTGGTTGGACCATATGGGAGACGGCTGAAACGTACCACAGTCAGGCACAGAAAACTCGAGTAAGAAACCAACCAACTCGACTGCCATAGGCAATGTGACTTCATTTTTGGGCGAATGTTTGCTTTGAAACTTGAAGTTTAGGCAAGAAAACACACAAGTCTAGAGATGAAAAGGGAAGCCATGGGAAAACAGAAGTTGAAATACACTGAGTGTAGAGTAGAGGTGAGGACATTTGGCTGTGGTGTTGAAAGCAGCAAAAGCCTTTTGAACCACTCATTCTCTTAGCTCTAGAAGCTTCCCTTCTGTTGGCTGGGGAAGGGGACGTGCGGTGTGCCACCCAGGAAGGCAGGAGGAAAGCTGGGACATCTCGAAAACCCCCAATCCACCTCAGGGCTTCGTGCTCTGGTCATGGTGGGGGGAGGGGAGTAGGGACCCCCCTGCAGAGAAAGGACACCCTCCTCTCCTCAGCCGGCCAGTGGGAAGCAGGCGCGAGGGCAGAGAGGGAGACCATGGCTGGGACGGGCGTGTCCTTCTGCGTGTTCCTAGTCTGTTTCTTTCTACATAGTGTGAAACCTGGTCTTCCTTTTCCAAGAAGGGGGGTGGGGGAGGGAAAGGGGAAGGGAGATTATGGTTTAGATGAGGTGATCATGGGATATCAAGAGGAAGACACAGCAGTGTGAGTTCTCTCTTTCCCTTCCCCTCCCCTCCCCTCCTCCTCTCCCTCTTTCTCTCTCCCCCACCCCTCTTTCTGCCACATGAGGTCACAGTGAGGAGAAGGCAGCGTCTGCAAGCCAGGAACAGAGCTCTCATCAGAGTCTAACCTGAGGGTACCTGGATCTTGGACTATTCAGACTCCACAGCTGTGGGAAGTAGACGTCTATTGTTGAAGCCACTCCGACTCTGGTGTTTTGTTAAAGCAGCTGGAGCAGACTAACAACGGGATTTGGGAACTGGGTCTGATACTGAGCTCAAGTTGTAATGGAGAATGCATGAATCT
This sequence comes from Hipposideros armiger, assembly GCF_001890085.2. NCBI lineage: Eukaryota > Metazoa > Chordata > Mammalia > Chiroptera > Hipposideridae > Hipposideros > Hipposideros armiger. The sequence goes on from NW_017731436.1 coordinate 1,614,879, forward strand.
GCCTGAATGGGCAGAAGGAAAAAGCCCCTTTACATCTAACACTGAAGCCATCTGAACCTGTATGTCCAAGCCCCATTTGCCCTGCCCTTTGCTGAGTGTTTCTGCATCTCTGCACCCTCCGTTCTGAGTCCCTAGTCAGGCCGGCATTTCACTGTCATAGGAATCTTTTCCTCCTTCACCCTTTCAACAATGCATGGTCGGGTGGGTCACATCTTTAATGCTGATGGCTCGGAACCCTCTCATAGAACAAGACTGGGGTGGCCTGATAAGTCCTTTTCCTCCTCCTCTTCTCTACCCGTTCCCTTTCCTTCGGTTCTGTGGCGCTCGTATGAACCCCTCAGTGGCTTGTCAATGACACCTTCCCGCGCGTCTCATCTACAACCTCATGCACAAGGTCCTGGCACTATCTTTTAAAACCCTAATCAGAGAAGGGGTGCCAGGATTGTTTATGAGTCCTTCCTATAGTGTGGATGGGAGCTAGCCTCCCCTTCAGAAGCAGCCTAAAGCCCAAATAAGTCTTGGCTGCCTGGAGCCATGATTTCCCAGGGTTTGTTGACAGGGAACACATCAGCACACAGTGCTTGCTGACATCAGGAGATGTAAATGTGCGAAGAGGCAGGCCAGGAGGCTGCTGACTGGGGAGCTTACAGCAGGGCAGATAATAGTGCAGCGTAGTGAATTATTTTTACGTGGATAATTAATACTGGAGAAACAATGTAACGACAGAGAGCCTCCCAGGAGAGAACACTGTCAGTCTCCTTATTCATTTATTCTTTTCGAACTAAATTGATGGGCCAGTCGGCCGCCTTTCTAGATCCACACGGATGATGAAACTGCAAACAAGTTTCATTTAAATAATGGGCGAATCTTCCAATTAGTCAAAGCCTAATCCTCGTGCCTTAAAAATGACAAACTGATCTTCACCACCACCTCTGTTTGTTGAAAAGATAAAAAAGGGGAGGGGGGGAATCCTAAATAAAAATATTGATTGAAAATAATTTAGATGCAAGAATCTACTGCATTAATCTAGGGTGAGATTTACAAAGTCAATAATTGTCGTAAAGATTCATTGGTCAACATTTAAGGCCTAATTTAAAAATATGTATTTTGATGGTTTTATTCCTAGAGCATATGCATTTTCTGACTATCGGAATATTTTAATTTCTCTGTAAAACCAAAGAGGAGTTTTCAATAAAGGAGCAGGTGGAGCTGATATAAATAAGTAGGCATTTAAAAATAGGTACCTTAAAATGAATTTATTATCTATATGTTCAATGTTTCTGCTGCTGATGAAGATAAAATGAATCCTGTCCTGGGTAACTATTTGAGTTCTGGTTTAGAAATCACTTGCAAATATGTAAGAACAAATCACATTCAACGTGTTCATCATTATTCCTTTATCTAGCCAGCAAGCATTTATTGAACAGCTATTATGTTGTAGGTCCTCTTCAAGGAACGTAGCTAGCAACAAAAAATACCTGTCTTCAAGGAGACACACGTACATAAGCAACTGTCATAAAATTAAGTTACCAATTCTCTAATTTGTAGCACTTTTCAAATTGTAATTTGCATAGGAACGTACTTGAGAGTGTGTTAAAATGGTACTAGACTAATGGAGGGGATCACTTAGTAAATTATATAAAATGTCTTACCACTATGCTGTACAGCTGAAACACATATAAAATAATAATGAACGTCAACTGTAACTGAAAATAAATTTTAAAAATGAAGATTCCTAGTTAGTTGGTGGTCTGGAGAAGGGCCTGAGCTTCTGCATTCCTGACCTGCTCCCAAGGGATGCTGGGGAGCCCTCTTGGAAGACAGGCTCTCAAAAAAGCCACAGTAAGCAGCTGGAGAAGGGAGAGGGGGCATTTCAGCCTGTGGGGAAGGGCCTGTGCTCTGCAGTGATCAGGAAATGGCTTCCTGAGGGAGCAGAGGTGAACTGAGAGGTACAGAAAGGAGCAGGGGGAAGTCGGTGGGGATTCCCTTGGGAAGGTGGTTGTGCCCTCACATTCCAGCCTCAGTCTCAGAGGTCAAAGAACCCCTGTGTTTGGACAACTTCTATCAGTAGCTTGATGTGGCTGGAATGCAACTGAGTCATCAGTTGCACCTGTTGAGGAATTGGTGCCCCTCTTCTGCCCTTGTCCTCACCCCTGCACAACTTGTATACACTTACTTTCTTGAGCTAGTAGTACTTGGTTTCTAGTTTCTCTGAGCTGAAAAACTGACACAGTGAGTGCACTTGGGGAAGTGTCGTGTGATGAGGAGGGTGAGTGAGCAGGGACTACAACGAATTCTGAGTTTATCTTAATGGTTTTAGGATGAGCTTCGAGGTTTAAGTATCTTAAACAGTCAGGGTTGCTATGCAATGTGTGTGTGTGTGTGTGTGTGTGTGTGTGTGTGTGTGTGTGTGTGTATGCGCAAACGCATGCGCTTTAAACTTCAACACCAAATGAGGAAACAGTTTCACTCAAATATGACATAGAAGTCTATCCATCCATTTAGAGGATAACAGTTAACAGAAGTGGGTGGCTGGAGTGGGACTTGGGCCATAGAGAGACAGTGCCACACCATGACACGAGGCCTCATTTTCCTCACCTGTGAAATCTTTTTTATTGGAAACTAAAAAAAAAAAGTTCCACCTTTGACATGACTTCATTAGAAGCCTCCCAACAGACAGCTTCTTGTCTCTGGGCCCAGGTCACTGTAAGTTTTCCTCAAATACTGTTCTTAAAAAAAATCACTTCACTGTCCCAGCCAGGACCTCTCAGTGGCTTCTTCCTGCCTGATAGTTTATTTATTTATTTATTTATTTATTTATTTATTTATTTATTTTAAAGATTTTTATTGGGGGATTGGAGGATGGGAACAGCGCTGGGGAACTGGGGGGAGGGGAACAGACAAGTTGCTGTCGTTTTGTTCTTTAGTCTAGTTGTGGAGGACGTTGCTTTACTGGTCCAAGTTGGCACCATCATTGCGCTCTTCCCGGGCGAGGCAGATCAGTTGCCGGCTTCTGGACAGCCGTTCATGGCGGCTGCTGGCTGCTCACGCTGGCTGCTGGCTACACACGGTAGCCCATGGCAATCCACTGCAGCAGGGGCTGCAGCCTACGCCGTTGCCTGCGACTCATGGCAGCCCAGCTCCAGGTTGAGCTGTTGTTCAGCATCTTAGCTGTGGAGGGCAGTGTCACTGGCCCTCATATGTGGGATCCGAACCAGGGCCCTCTGGCGTCCCAAGCCAGCCCTTAGTCCCAAGTGGCTCAGTCCCAAGCACCACTCGGCTGACCCTGTTTGATTGTTTAATCCAACACTTTTGTCCAGGCATTCCAAGTTCTCCTTTAATTCCTTCTCAACATCCCCCTTTCATTGTCGTGTCAGAATACTCTGTGAGCACTTTTCATTCCAGCTCAGCTCTCTTACTGTGCTGTCCTTCTCCATGCCCTGTCAAATCCTGTTTTAAAATTCCTCCTCTTCCCCCACTCCTGACAACTATTACTCCCAAGAGCGAACCTCTATGGAAAGCCTGCTATGGGCTAGACACTCTGGGAAGTATTTTGCACTCATGATTACATTAATTCTCATGACATTCTAGGGAAGAGACACTGGTATTATGCCCATTTTATGGCTGAGGACACTGAGGCATAGAGAGGTAATATTGGGTTGTTGGAAAAGTCATGACGCATTTTTGCAACGAAAAACAGAAAAAATACCTCATGACTATTCCGACAACCCAATATTTCTCGCTGAAGTCATAAGACTACACACCCCAAATTGGTGGAACTGGAATTCAGTCTTAGGTCAGTTGCTCACCAGAGCTGGTGTTCGTAACTACTAACAATTCTGTTTTCCATGTCAGCCTCTGTCTTTGCTTATGCAATAATTTCTACATAAAAGGTCTTTTCTCATCTCTAGTCAATCTTTGTCTCTTTTTGCCCTTCAAAATTTGACTTCCGAGAATCTTCCTTATCTCAAACCACGCTGTTCTGTTCTTTCTCACATTCCATGGCCCTTTGCCCTCCAGTGTGGTGTTGGGGTTTTGTCTTGTGCCCAGGCCAATGTTGCTCCCTAACTAAGCCCTGGATTTTCATCTGGGAATGTCTGTCTTTTCACCTTTACTCTTCTTTTGACTACTTTGTATGCACAAAGTGCTTTCATTAATGTGTGTCTAATACTTGCAAAGAAATGACTTATATTTATGGCGTTCTCTTAAGGCTCTTTCCTGTTAGGAAGGCATGGGAAAAGAAAAATTTTTCTATGTAAATTTATATCTCTAAACATATAAATTTCATCTATATAAATTTGCACTGGGTGGGTTGGTTTTCAAAGTGTGATCCACAGGCCCTTGGGGGTCCCCAAGGTTTTGGGGGTGGTCAGTGAGTAAAAACAATTTTCAGAATAACATTAGGTGTCATTTTTCTTTTGCACTAATTGTGCCAAAGCAATGATGGTACCAACTGTTGGTGTCTTAGCATGAACGAAGGCAGTGGCCCCAAGCTGTGTAAATATTCATTGCATTCCTCACTACTAAACACATAAAGAAAAAACAAAGAAGCAAACAAAAGTAATGCCAATGTCACTTAAGAATGTTCTTGATATAGCATTAATAGTTATTTTTATTAAACCTTGGCCCTTGAGCACACACCATTTTAATGTCCTGTGTGAAAAATCGGGACGTACACAGAAAATGCTTCTGTTACACAGTGATGTACAACGGTTGTCTGGAGGCGGAGCAGTTGTGTGATTGAGTCTTGAGCGGCATTAGCTGCTTTTTTCATGAAACGCTATTTTTTTTACTTGAAAATATCTCACAGACAAACTGGTTATTCATACTTGGATATTTGGCAGACATTTTCTTTTAAAAACGAATGCAGGCAGCCTGACTCTCCTAGGAAAACAACTGACAGTATTTGTTGCCAATGATAAAATCTGAGCTTTCAAGTGAAAATTGAAATTTTGGAGAACTTATATCTGCCACGATGAGCTTGATAGCTTCCCGATGCTTAAAAATGTTTAGGTAAGGTTGGTGGTAATATTAATGAATGTGGGGTTTAAAAAATTATTCTGTAATGACAGAATCAACAATTGGAAGATTTAATGTATTAAAAAAATAAATTAATATTTTATAAATTTATCAGTTCAAATTTTGGATGTAGTAATCAATAGATACAATCCACATGAACAAAAAGCTCTTTGGTGTCCTTGATAACTTTTAAGATTTTGAAAGGGTTCTGAAACCAAAAAGTTTGAGAATTGATGTACATAGTTGGAGAGACAGAGGTGGAGAGGACAGCTATTACCTTCTCATCTTCCACCTGTGAACAAGTGTCAACAGTTTTCACACAGTTGCTGAAGCCTCAATCATCCATTGTTCCTCTCTTTCCTTCATCTTCCACCCAAATCAGTTAGTTACCTGTCCTGTTGCCTCCACCTAGTAAATATAATAAAAATTCATCTACTCTCACCATTCCCACCTCCACTTCTACCACCAGGGTCAAGGTCACATGAGGGAGGTTGCAATAACAGCCCCTGATTTTGTCTTGCCTTCCTATATCAAACCTTTGAGTAGTTTCCTCCTACGTTTGCTCTGGGATTAGCCATGTGACTTGATTTGGCCAATGGGATGATAGTAAGCACGATATAAGCAGAGATTTGAAAATCACTTGTTTTTGGGACTTGCTTTCTCTGACTGCTTTTGGAATACCATGATTACACCATATGAACAAGCTTGGATGATGAGAGATACATGGCTTAGTCTCCCTCATCACCTCCTTAGCATCGTCACTCCAGTTGACCGTAGATACAAGACTGAGCCCAGCAGACATGTGTGAGGCATTGATGGAATGAGCGTTTCTCTGCTCAAAGGACTTGTGGTCTAGGAGGTAAGCTAAAGTAAGCCTAGGACATAATGCAAAGTGTTATAGGAAGTGATGTGTGTAATTTATTCCCCATTATCAGAGGAGTTTTGATGGAACCAGGAGGCAGAGGGGATGGGAAGGAGGGAAAGGTATGGAGGACAGTACAATGTCCAAGGCATTCTCCACTAGTATCCTGGTGTCCTTAGGATGCTAATTCTGGGGCTATGCACAGCTGAGGGCATCTGGTGATGTTGAGAAGGTGCCAGAAGGACCAGAGGTAATTGTAATGGTCCAGAAATGACCTTTGCCTTCTTATTAATTGTGCTTTTTCTCTTTCCCCATTTCCTCCATCTCTCAAGGTCCTCAGAACCATTTGCCAGAAGCTCAGAGTCCATTTGTCAAAGGGCCCTCTTAGGTCCTTCTGCTCTGAGCCTGCCCTTGTGCTCATGAGCAGAGCTCACAGCCCAGGCAGAGCTGCTGGGGGATGCAGGCTTGTCACACATCAGCAGGCAAAGGGGAGAACAGAAATGCGGCAAAGGGGAGTCTCCTTTCTTACCATGCCCCAGTAACAAACATTTCAGCAGGGCATGGTGTGTACTATGTATTTATCATTCCTAGGAAGTTGGGTGTAATTAAAATCGTCATTTTATAGCTGTGGACACTGAGGTAAAGGCGATGGGAGCCCACCTCCCTTAGGTTTATTGAGGACAGAATTTTATTTTCAGCCTTTGAGTTACATTATAAGCACTAGAGCTGAAATCATGTGATGCCACATTGGCCAGTGGATTTGATCAATGTAGTTCAACAACAGCTTTGTTCGGACAAGGAATCAGACGTTTAACTGAATTGACCAGTAGTTGAAATGGCAGTTTTGGTGCTATTTTGTAATATGGCTGAGGAGTAGCCTGCTGAGGGCACATTCTGAGCCATGTGATTTCTTTATGTAATAAGTTTCAGTTTTGTTGGATGGTCTGTTTATCTGATAGAAGATGAGGCAAAGGTGGGAAGGGTTTTAATAAAATGCTACAGTAATATAAGAAACCTAGTTTTATTAGATACACCAGAGGCAGTAACAGTGACAGAGGTCTCCGGGAATGTCATGAGCATTTTGGTTTGTAGATCACCAGAGTGGGAGTCATCAATCCTTATGATATTGGGGCTCTGAGTTTCATAGTTGTGAACATAATTGCTGTTGTGCCAACTTAAAAAGACAACTATTGCATGTTTAGAATTACTAAATTACACGTTTGACCCCCGTCGAAATTACCATTACATTTTGCATAGCACTCAACATGATGATAAATAATAATCACATTTAAGCATTTTGAACCAACTCCTTACAATTGTTTCCCCACTTGCTATTTTTTTTCAAGTGCTTTTTAAAACTTTTTCCCTCCTTCGATTTATATGACCTTTTTTTGTTTCATATATATAAAAAACTAGCTGGTTAAATTCCAGATTATTGTTTATTACCTAACTGTTCATGGAATGCTGTTAATAGAAGGTACGCTCCCCATTTAAGTTTCACCAAATTTGATGGACAATGAAGGCTCGTGCTATATTTGGAAAGGAGTGAGCATTACTTAGACTTCAGAGATGAGTCAAAATACAAACAGTTGGAGTGCATCACAAAAACCTTGGCGTTTGTAGGAAAAAATGAGTGACGTCTTTCAGCTTCCAGAGCCTGCATGTGCATAATCAGGCATGACACTAGGTAGAAAAGCGCTGAGCCATGGAACAGCTCGGCGTGGGGCATTGCAGACGCGCAATGTCGCCAGCATTTCCAACTCCCGAGGGTCCCTGCTATCACCTCAGACTTATTGCCTTAAACACAGCAACACTCTCAGAGAGTTTTAGGTTTAACTCTGCCTCTGATAGCTGTGCATTATCTGGGGGAAGTCAGTTCAGGTCTCTAAAAAAAAATCTCTTTCTTTTTCTTTTTTAAAGATTTTTATTGGGAAATTGGGAGATGGGAACAGTGCTGGGGAACTGGAGGAAGGGGAACAGACAAGTTGCTGTGCTTTTGTTCTTCAATCTAGTTGTGGAGGATGTTGCTTCACTGGCCCAAGTTGGCACCATCATTGCGCTCTCCCTAGGCGAGGCAGATCAGTCATAGGCTTCTGGATGGCCGCTCACGCTGGCTGCTGGCTACACACGGTAGCCCATGGCAACCCACTGCCAAAGGGGCTGCAGCCTACGCCGTCGCCAGCAACTGTGGCAGCCCTGCTCCAGGTTGCGCTGTTGTTCAGCATCTTAGCTGTAGAGGGCAGTGTCACTGGCCCTCACATGTGGGATCTGAACCGGGGCCCTCTGGCATCCCAAGCCAGCCCTTAACCATCGCACTACTCGGCCGGCCCTGTTCTTTTTCTTTTACAAAAGAAAGAGACTGGCCTAGCTCAGGGGTCGGCAAACTGCGGCCCGTGAGCCACATGCAGCTCTTTGGATACGTTCCGTCTCAAAAGTTTGCCGACCTCTGGAAGAGTCAATCCTGTCCCTCACAACAATTTAAAAATTATTCGAGAGCCATAAATATATTTTTACATAATCACTACTATGTGAATATTATCCTTTAAAAATTTTATAAATGAAACTATGATAGTTTTATTTTCATTTTCAGTTTTACTTCAGAGCCAGTTTGCCGACTCCTGGCCTAGCTCATGAGTTTTCAAACTTGTAGCAGGTGTCACAGCTTTTCTTACTTACACTTGCCAGGAAAGTTGAGCAAATGGAGCAGGTGACAGTGGGACTGCCCTGGCTGGAGGGAGGGATAGCCCTGAGGCTCCCTGAGGAGCGTTTAAGGTGCTGAGGAACACTGAAGGTGTCTGAGCGAGCCAGGCTCTGCGATCCCAATGCCCCAGTTAAAATGGGCACCGGGGACATGCCTCTTTACTGTCCGCCAGGTGACTGGCATAAGAAACTAGTATGGTCACTCACCTCACCGGTCCTGTTATGGTCTATAATATGTAAATTTTGACTCACATCTTAATTTTTGTACAAATAATCTATAACTTTGAAACAATAAGCAAAAATACCACCAGGAGACTTTTCCAGTCTTGGTTCTGAGCTGCATATTAAGGCAGGGCTGTGTAATACCAGGAAAAGCCTGGCTCCAGGGTGGGGTTTCGGGGTGGGGGTGGGGGTGGGGGGACAAGTAGGCCTGGGTTCAGATCCCAGCTTATTGATTTTGTGACCAGAGACCTGGCAATTAATCCTCTTAGCCTGTTTCTTTATTTGTAAAGTAGGCAGAATGAAACCTACCACAAAGGTTTACATGCTCTTTACATGAAAAAGCTTCTAGTGGAGAGCTCTGCATACATTAGTGCCTAATAATAATAATAATAATAATAATAATAATAATAATAATAAAACTGTTTGAATCAAACTTTTTAGCATTTTTTATTGTGCAGACATGGACAACACAAACTATTTTAATATCTATATAAAAGTATCTCTTGTCCATATTATTGTATTGACAGTGGTATCAGCTATCCTAAATGCTTCAGTCAACAAGGGGAAAAATTAAATGAGGGAAGGGTTTTTTGTTTTTGTTTATTTTTTGCATATTAAACCTATAGGAATATATTTGTTTTTTTGAACGTAGGCTCTCTTAATCTAACTTTCACGTTTCTACTTTTTCTAGAGACGTGGGTACAAGAAATATATCCATCTCTTAACCATTATATGAAAATCAGTGGCCCGAGCATGGAAATAAAAGGCAAGTGTCTGTGGTCTAATGTCTAACGCCTCAGGGGATGTTAGAGATGGGGACCCTTGAGGGGAAGACAGCCCTCAGGGGACAGTCCCCCTCTGCTCCTGTGAATTAGGGCCCAGTGTGGCTAGAGGACCCATTTTTTTTTAAAAGGAGGTGAAAATCCAATTTTTTTTGTGTGGAATCTCCTAATTTTAAATGTTGACTATTTTTAAAGATGGATAGGCGACAAGGAGTTCTGTGAGCTGCTCTCACTTAGCAGTTAGAAGCTGGTAAGAGACCAGGTGGGTGTCAGGGTGGAGTCACTGTGGGAGGCCCAGCCTGCCTGGCCCTGCCCCGTCGCCCTCTCTCTGTCCTCTAGGCTTCCAATGTAGAGACACAGACACGGGACAGCCCTGCATGGGAAGTGGGTCTGGTGGTAACAGTAAGACAAGAGTCTGGCTCTCCAATCTGGTGGGTCCTCGGGCTGGAGGCTACGCAGGGCCTCCTGCCCCGCTCTGCCTTCCCCCGCCCTGCCTTTCTCTGGCCCCCACTCCCCTGGGTCTTCTTCTGGGGACCAGACGCTCCCACATGCCTGCCTGGAGACAGGGAAGCTGAGGCTCAAGCGTGCCCAAGTCCCACGTCCACTTTTCACCCAGCTACGCAGAACCTAGAAGGGGCTGTGGGTGACAAAGTTAGCCAATTCTGTGAGAAAATGGAGTATAAGGAAGAATGTGGCCTCCTTCAGAGGCTGGGCCACCCCATGCACCAGTACATGTCTCCTGTGACTCTGAGCAGTCTAAAGATGGGGGGCATATATATATATATATATATATATATATATATATATATATATATATATATATATATATATTTTTTTTTTAGCTGAGCCATCCTCCCACCTGTTGGCAGCTCAGTGGCAACTCAGCTCGGGCTGGACTCGAACTGCTGTTGCTCAGAACTGGCACCCTTGCGCGAGCTCTTAACACACTGAGCCACTCGGCCAGCCCTGGGGGGGGGTGCATATTTTTTCTTAGGGCGTGGGGGTGGTGGGGGGGGGACGAGAGAGGAAAGAAGGCAAGTGGTTAGGAGGAAGATTCCTAGGATGAGGAGTGAGGGAAAATTTGACCTCTGGGTTATTTTATTTCTTCAGCCTCAAAAGTTGTTTGGCCAGGCGCGTCACTTCATAACCTCTAATGTCTTAGAGCCACATTTCTTCACCGTTTCCATGTCGGTGACACTAACTCAAGGGGTTACCACTTCGTGCCTGGCATAGCTCCCCGTGTCCACTCTCCCTTCCTCAGGCAGCCCTCATGCAGCGGCTAGCTGCAGCTTTCCAGAGCTGGGGCCCTTCAGGTCACACTCCTGCCCGGAAACGAGCACTCCATGTGCTTTATTGCAACAAGTCTAGATCTGCTCTCTGACCGTAACCTGTTCCCCACCCCCTCCAGATCTGGTCTCATGCCGCTATTCCAGGGTTAATTTTGAGAATTCCCCATGGTGCTCCCCTTGGTCCAGGCAGGCAGATTCCCCCCCCAAGGAGATGCTGATGTTCCCGGAGCCACCATGCCTCATGCTGAAAGGAAGGACTTCCATTCTCTACACTTGATTTTGTGCAGCTATGCACCTGTGTCAGGAAGAATGACTGCTGCTACTAGAAATCTCTCTTAACCCCAAAAAGTAGGACACCAAATGTTATAATACTATAATTATAAAACATTTACAAATGGGAAAAAACTACAAATATTTCAAAAATCGCATTAGTTGGGTTAGAAGGTAGAAATCAGTAGGAGATTCTCTATTTTGTAAGTTTTCTGTAATGTTGTTATACTGTTTTGATAATTATGCTGAAACAAAAGAAATGACTCTTACTTTTTAATTTAGTTAAACTCTGGACCAGTGGCAGATTTCCTATAATAGAAATTTAAAATTCTCTGGTTTCATGAAATAAAAAGTAAAAATGTGATGAGAAAAAAAAAGGATGAATAAGCTGATAGACTATTTGCAGCAATGTGCAAACTCAATATTAATACAGAGGGTGCCAAAAAAATGTATACACATTTTAAGAAAGGAAAAAAACTGTATTAAAAGTATAACACTCAATATATACCGATAACAAAAGATGAATACAAGTCACGTTTGACTTCTGCAATTACAAGAGGTACTCAAAGTGGTTACCATCAGCGTAATATTAATACAGTTTTTTCCTTTCTTAAAATGTGTATGCATGTTTTTGGCACCCTCTGTATATATACAACCATAGGTAAAGCATATTAAAAAAACATAAGGGTTAAAAATTTTCTATCTGTTGAATCAAGAACCTAGATGAGAAACTATAATTGCTATTTAATAAGGAAGGTTATTTTTCAGAAAAAAGTTCTCTGTTTTTATTCTTACCAAGGCTGCTATTAGAGATGAACTTTAAGGTTTATTCTTTTAATTTTTTTTTTAAACATACAAAGCCAACTTTTAAAAAAGAGGGAGAAAGAAAAAACAGCCTCTGATAGATTGCCCAGTAGAGAATTATTTATATGAAAAATCCTGCCTAAGCATAATTTTTTTGAGATGACATGTGCTTTCAAAATATAGTGTGATTTCATCTTGAATGTAAAAGTAACTGTCTTTTTTTTTTTTTGCTGACACCAAGAGATAGAGAACCTGCTGATGTAACACGCGTGGTAGTTGGCTCAATCAATCCTAAGCCTATAAATCCATGTGACATACAGTATACAATACAGTATTGAGGAAAGTACCATTGATTTATATAATTGGGAATTTGAGCAATAAATACAACTTTACTTAATTATGTTTGGTTTTCCTCTTCCAGCGCCTAATTCTCTGATGACTGGGGGTCAGTTATGATTCTTATAGAGCTGCTGTCTCTCCCACCCTGGTCCCTCTTTGGAGCAGAATTTTGGGTCAATTAGCATTGCTTTTGTGGTCTGTTGAGTGTGAAAGCATGCAGTGTGCTGAAGTGTGAAGATGGAATTGAGATTCAAGGATTATTCATGAATAAAACTCTAGCACATGACACTCAAGAAAAAACAAAACACAAACAGATAAAAGGAGGCCAGTTTGCCAACTTCCTGAGATTATTCACATCTCAGGCAGGTCCCAGCTTTAATCTCCCTCTAAATGGGTATTTTCATAGTACATGATCTTTTACTTTAGAAAGAATACTTGTTGTATATCATCTTCTCTCATGCAGAGAGACTGGGCTCAATAAACGTTTATTGAGTGAATAAAATTCCTCTCTAATGAAGTCCATGTACCCATTCCCGGCAAACCATTCTCAAATGTTGTTTTCATTATTTCACTTCCCGTTTCTAAAACCCCAGAGGCCTCACTTCACCCATAGCCTTCGTTGATCATTTGGGGTTCATTGCAATGTGGCTTCACCTCTGATTTTCTAGCTTTATCACCTGCTCACTGCTCCCCTACATAAGCCCACTGCTGTGCCCGACATCCAGCTACTCTCAGGCCCTGGAAGGGAGGTGCTACTCAGAGCTATAGAGGAGGTTTTCTCACCTTGCCCCCACTTACTGACCTCAGATATGTCCTTGCTCAATCCTCACTGCTTCTAGAAAGCTTTATCGGAAGCTTGCAGCCCAGAAGTGGTCCATCCCAACCTGTGAGTGGTCTCTAAAGCCCTCTTTAGAAGCCATGCCGGAAGTATCTGTACTTTTCACTTCACCCTTATTCCATTACTTTCCTGTGATATCAGCTGTGCAATTGCTATGGTTGTGTTTAAGTTTTGTCATGGTCTCAAGGGCAGGTGGCCTTATAATATTTTGGACTGCCAACAGAGCCCAGCACAGTGTTATGGACATAGACGTGTGTTATGTCATGAATTGTGTCTTCCCAAAACTCATATGTTGAAGTCCTAGCAATAAGTGCCTGTGAATGTGACCTTATTGAAAATAGGGGTGCTGCAGATAAGTAGAAGTAATGTGGGCCCCTAAACCAATATGACCGGTGTCCTTATAAAAAGGGGAAACTTGGAAGCAGAGACACACACAGGAAAACATCATGTGAGCATGGCCTCAAAATGCAAAGGACAGGGGAGCAATGGTTCCCTGTGGACTTCTTAAAACATTTTTATTTATTTTATTTTTAAAAAGAAAAGCATAACATTTATTAAAACAAATTTAAAAAATAAACTTATTTTTAGAGTGGTTTTAGGTTCACAGCAAAACTGGGTGGAAGGTTCAGTGGTTTCTCCTACCCCCTGCCCCCACATGCACAACAGCCTCACTCACTGTCAACACCCTGTACCAAGTGGTATGTTTGTTACAATTGGTAGAACTGTGTTGATACCTCATTATCACCCAAGGCTATAGTTTACCATTGAGCTCACTCTTTTTTTAGCTGAGCCCTCCTGCCACTTGTTGGCAGCTCAGTGGCAGCTCAGGCCAGGAATTGAACTGGCGACCCTGTTGCTCAGAGCTTACACTCTTGAGTGAGCGCTTAACCAACTGAGCCACTTGGCCGGCTCAATCAGGCTCACTCTTGGTGTGTACACTCCATGGGTTTGAACAAATGCATAATGACATGTATTCATCATCAGGGTATCATACAGAGTATTTTCACTACCCTAAAAATCCTCTGTGCTCCACTCATTCATCTCTCTCCCTCCCCCAATGCCTGTAACCATTACTGTCGCCATAGTTTTCCAGACTGTCACATGATTGGATTCCAACAATGTGTAGCCTTTTCAGATTGGCTTCTTTCAGATAGTAATATGAATTCAAGGTTCTTCCGTGTCTTTTCGTGGCTTGATAGCTCATCTCTTTGTAGGGCTGGACTATTGTCTGGAGATAGCACAATTTATTTATTCATTTACCTACTGAAGGACCTCTTGGTTACTTCCAAGTTTCAGAAATTATGAATAAAGCTGCTATAAACATTCATGTGCATATTTTGTATGGACATAATTCTTCAACACATTTGGGTATATACCAAGAAATGTGATGGCTAGATTGTATGGTAAGAGTATATTTAGTTTTGTAAAAAACTGTCTTCAAAATGGCTGTGCCAGTTTGTATTCTCACCAGCAATTAGTAAGAGTTAGTATTGTCCCACATCCTTGCCAGCATTTGTTGGTGTTAAGATTGTCATAATTCTAATAGATGTGTAGTGGTAGCTCATTGTGTTTTAATTTGCATTTCCTTAGTGAATATTGAGCATTTTTTCATATGCTTAGTTTCCATCTGTATCTGTATATGTTCTTTGATGAAATGTGTGTTCAGGTCTTTTGCCCATTTTTTAATCGGGTTGTTTATTTTCTTATTGTTGAATTTAAAGAGTCCTTGTGTATTTTACATAACAATCCTTTATCAGATATGTCTTTTGCAAATATTTTCTCCCAACCTGTGGCTTATCTTCTTCCCTTAACACGGTCTTTTGCAGACATCATTATTTTATGAAGTCCAGCTTATTATTTCTTTCACAGATCATGACTTCCTTTGGTGTTGTATCTAAAAAGTCATTGCCATACACAAGGTCACCTAGATTTTTGCCTATGGTATAGTCTAGGAGTTTCATAGTTTTGCATTTAGGTCTATGATCCATTTTGAGTTAATGTTTGTAAAGAGTGTAAGGTCTGTGTCTAGATTCAGTTTTTTTGTCTGTCCTGCTATTCCAGGAGTTTTTATATATTGAAATAACTAGTTTTGCTCCATTGTAGTGCCTTTACTCCTTTATCAAAGATCAGTTGAATGTATTTATATGGGTCTATTTCTGGGCTCTTTATTCTGTTCCATTAATCTATTTGTCTATTCTCTTGCCAATACCACCCTGTCTTGATTACAATAGTTTTAATGAAGAAGTGAGTCTTGAAGTTGATTACTGTCAGTCCCCCAACTTTATTCTTCTCCTTCAATATTATGTTGGCTCTTCTGGGTCTTTTGCCTCTTTATATAAACTTGAGAGTTGTCAAAATCCACAAAATAACTTGCTTGGATTTTGCTTGGGGTTGTATTGAATCTATAGACCAAGTTGGGAAGAACTGACATCTTGGCAATCTTGAGTCTTCCCTTCCAATAACATGGAAATTTTTGTTAGGTTGTTAGATTTATATCTAAGTATTTTAATTTTGGGGGTGCTAACATAAATAGTATTGTATTTTAAATTTCAAATTCCACTTGTTCATTGTTGGCATATAGAAAAGCAATTGATTTTTGTATATTAACCTTATATCCTGCAACCTTGCTATAATTTCTTCTTAGTTCCAGGAGTATTTTTTGTCAATTATTTTAGATTTTCTGCATAGACAATAATGTTATTTGCAAACAGACAGTTTTATTTCCTCCTTCCCAGTTCTTATACCTTTAGTTTTCTCCTCATGTTTTTGATTAAGCTATTACTTCCAGTATGGTGTTGAAAAGTAGTGTTGGGAAGGGCATTCTTGCCTTATTCCTCATCTTAGTGGAAAAAGCTTGAGTTTTTCACCATAAGTATGATATTAGCTGTAGGCTTTTTGTAGATAACCTTTTCAAGTTGAGGAAGTTTCCCTCTATGCCTAGCTTTTTGAGAGTTTATCTGAGTGGATGTTGAATTTTGTCAAATACTTTTTATGCATCTATTCATATAATCATGTGATTTTTCTTTTTTAGCCTGTTGATGTGAGAAATTACATTAATTGACTTTTGAATGTTGCACCAGCCTTGCATACCTGGGATAAATCATACTTGGTCATGTTGTATAATTCTTTTTATACATTACTGGATTTGATTTTCTAATATTTTGTTGAGGATTTTTGCATCTATGTTCATGAGAAATATTGTTCTATAGTTTTCCTTGTAATGTCTTTTTATGGTTTTGGTATTAGTGTAATGGTGGACTCAGAATAAGTTGGGAAGTATTTCCTCTGCTTCTATCCTCTGAAAGAGATTGTAGAAAATTGGTATCATTTTTTCCCCTTTAATATTTGGTAGAAACCCATCTTGGAGTGGTACTCTCTGTTTTAGAAGGTTATTAATTATTGATTCTATTTCTTTAATAGGTAGAGGCCTATTCAGATTGTCTATTTCTTCTTGCATGAGTTTTGTCAAATTGTATAATTCAATGAATTGGTCCATTTCATCTAAGTTATCAAATCTGTAAGTATATAGGGTTTTTCATAGTATTCCTTTATTATCCTTTTAATATCCATAGGATCTGTAGTGATGCCCTCTCTTTCGTTTTTGATATTAGTAATTTGTGCCCTCTCTCTTTTATTTTCCTCATTAGTACAGCTACAGGCTTATTAATTTTCTTGAATTTTTTAAAGAACCACCTTTGGGTTTTTTTATTTTCTCTATTGATTTCCTGTTTCCAGTTTCATAAATTCTCTTTCTAATTCTTATTATTTCTTTATGTTTACTTTGGACTTAACTTGCTCCTCTGTTTCTAGTTTCATAGAGTGAAAATGTGGGTTATTAATTCTATTTCTTTTTTTAAAATTTATATATTCAATGCTATAAATTTCTCTCTAAGCACTCCTTTCACTACATTCTACAAATTTTGGTAAGTTGTGCTTTAATTTTGATTTAGTAACAAATATTTTAAAACTTTTCTTGAGTTTTCTTCTTTGACCCAAGTGTTATTTAGAAATGTGTTGTTTACTCTCTACATATTTTGGGATTTCCCAGTTATCTTTCTGTTATTGATTCTAGCATATTTGTTACTGCTTCTATTTTTTCTTTTTCTTTTTAATTAAAGTTTATTGGGGTTACAATTGTTCGTAAACTTACATAGGTTTCAGTTGTACAATTCTGTAATATATCATCTATATATCACATTGTATATTTACCACCCAGAGTCAGTTCTCCTTCCATCACCATATATTTTATTCCTTTTACCCTCATCTACCACCACCCTCACCCCTTACCCTCTGGTAACCACTAAACTATTATCTGTGTCTATTAATTTTTGTTTCTTCATTTGTTTGTCTTGTTCCTTTAATGTTTTCAGTTTTATATACACCCTCATACACTGTTTGAGGTACAGCCTCACCTCACCAACCTGCAGATTGGTGCAGCCCCTATGGAAGGCAGTGTGGAGGTTTCTCAAAAAATTAAGAATAGAATTACCATATGACCAGCAATCCCTCTCCTGGATAACTACCCAAAAAATCTGAAAACATTTATCTGTAAAGATATATGTACTCTGATGTTCATTCATTGCAGCATTATTTACAGTGGCCAAGACATGGAAACAACTATAATGTCCTTCGATAGATGATTGGATAAAGAAGATGTGCTGTATATACACAATGGAATACTATTCTTCCATAAGAAAGGATGAAATAATGCCACTTGCCACAACATGGAAGGATCTTGAGATTATTATACTAAGCAAAATAAGTCAGACAGAAAAAGTCGGGAACCACATGATTTCACTGATAATGTGGTATATAAAGTTGAAAACAGCAAAGTTACTACTTCTATTAATAGCTCTTATTCTTTATCCTATTTTTGTCTTTCACCCTTTTCTACTTTTGTTGTTTTAATTGAGCATTTTATATGATTCTGTTTTTTTCTCCTTTCTTAGAATATCATTTATACCTTTGTTATAGTCTGAATGTTTGTGTTACCACAAAATTCATCTGTTGAAATATTAATCCCCCAAGGTGATAGCATTAGTTGGTGGGACTTTTCGGGGGTGATTAGGTCATGAGAGTGGAGCCCTCATGAACAGGATTAGTGTTCTTAGAAAAGAGATCCCACTAAGTTCCCTAACCCTTTCCACCATGTGAGGATAAAAAGAAAAGTCTGTGATCTGGAAAAGGCCCTTGCCCTACCATGAAGGCACTTTGATCTCCAAACATGCAGATACTTCCAGCCTCCAGAACTGTGAGCAATAAATTTCCGCTGTTTATAAGCCACACAGTCTGTGCTATTTTGTTATAGTAGCTGGAATGAACTAAGACAATTTATTTTTACTCCTTCTTAAGAGATTCCCTAGAGTTTGCAATATATGTTTACAATTAACCCACGTCCATTTTTAAATAGCACTATACTACTTCATAGGTAGTATAAGTGCCTTATAATAACAAAATGATCCTAATTTCTCTCTCTTGTCCCTTGTATCATTGCTGTCATTCATTTCACTTATACAAAAAAAATATATAGGCATACATAGTTGATTACCTTGTTGTTATTATATTTTGAATAAAGTGCTATTAGATCAATTAAGAATGAGGAAATGAGTTTTTACTTTACTTTCACTTATTCCTTCTTTGATACGCTTCCTTTCTTCATGTAGATCTGAGTTTCTGATGTCTATGATTTTCCTTGTCTTTGAAGAGGTTCTTTTAACATTTCTTGGAAGGCAGGAAAAATTCTACTGGCAAAAAAATTTCCTCAATTTCGTTTTTTTTTTTTTTTTTTTTTTTTTAAAAAATCTTTATTTCTCCTCCACGTCTGAAGTATGATTTCTAAGGGTAGAGAACTCTAGGCAAATAATTTTTTCTTTCAACATTTTAAATATTTCGCTTCACTTTCTTCTTGCTTGCATGGCTTCTGAGAAGTTACATGTAATTATTTTTGAGACTTAATGAATTTATTCTCTAGAATATTAAAAAAGATTTTTATTAAAAATATAGCTAACATACATTATATTAATTTCAGTAATATACCATAGTTATTCAACATTTATATACCTAAAGAAGCTAACACCTTGATAAATCCAGCAACAATTTGACACCGTACTATTCTATGACAATATCATTGACTATATTTCCTATGCTGTACATTACATCCCCATGACTTATTTGTTTTATACCTGGAAATTTGAACCTCTTGTTCCCTTCACCTTTCCCCACCCCCCTTAAAATTTTCAATTAAAGTTTACATTCAATATTATTTTATATTAATTCCAGGTGTACAGCATAGTGGTTAGACATTTATATATTTTAAAAAGTTATTCCCCTGACTAGTCTAGTACTCACCTGACACTATACATAGTTATTACCATATTTTTAATTATATTCCCTATGCTTTACTTTAGATCCTGTGACTATCTTGTAACCACCAATTTGTACTTCTTAATCCCTTCACCTTTTCCATTTTGCCCCCAAACCCATCCCATCTATCACCCTGATAAATCTAATACCCATCTAATACCATACATAGATATTACAATATTATTGACTATATTCCTTATGCTATACCCTACATCGCCATGACTACTGTTTAACAACAATTTATATTTCTTTTTTTTTTTAAAGGTTATTTTTATTGGGGAATTGTGGGGATGGGAACAGTGCTGGGGAATTGGGGGAAGAGGAACAGACAAGTTGCTGTTGTTTTGTTCTTCAGTCTAGTTGTGGAGGACGTTGCTTCACTGGCCCAAGTTGAAACCATCATTGTGCTCTTCCCAG